>NW_023339984.1:9510876-9513496 GCF_004916995.1 Morone saxatilis | reverse complement strand
AGATGTAGATGCAAATCCAAGGTTCATGGTGTTGATGATTGATCCATTACTGCAAAAGGATTTACCAAAATATATGGTTTCATTCAGATGAATTCATTACCCATTCTCCTTAAGATTCTATCAAACTAAAGCATCAACAAAATTATTACCGGAAGGAAATCACTGTCAAGGAGCGGAATGAAGGAAATGCCTTTTGGTAGAAAGGTTCAAGCTGCAGAAATAAAAGCAAACCAACTGTAAGTACAGGAATTAAATATCATCTTATAAAGAACAGGATTTTTATTTTCCACCCATTCTGAAATAAGAAACAATCTAGTGCCCATTACAAAGTATTAGAGGCACCAGCTCTTAAATAAATTGCATGAGAAATGTCGGGGTAAGGGATGTTCTTGAATTTATTGGATACAATCTAACTGCACAATTTGATGGGGAATTTACGATATGCAGATTTTAGGCAAATATGAAACAGGATAAATGTGTTGGCAAATATGAAAGATGAATGTGTGAATAATAACAATAGATACATTTATCTATATTAATGAATATAAATTTAAGATATATTTATAATACTGTGACATAATAAACATCTTGTAAAACATTGCCAATTGATTAGGATGCATACATTGTGCTAGGTTTCACTCTAAGAGACACTTACTGTTGACTTTATCATTGCGGCCCGACTTGTAAATGCTGCAGATGATGAATTCAGCAAGTCACTTGTAAATGTCTCTCCAGCAGATCTAAAAGTCAGCTGCCTTGTTGTGACTGCCTCAGCAGTTGTCGCTACAGATGTAGTGGTTGTAGGAGTTGTTGTGGTTGTAGTTGCGACCGTTGTTGTTGTAGTTGAGAATGTTATAGTTGTAGCAGCAATAGTTGAAGTTGCAGCATTGGTCATTGTATTTGTTGTAGCTGTAGTATTTAAAGTGGGGGCTGCAGTTGTTTCTATAAAAACATGTAGAACAATGTGAAGTAATATGTAAAAAAACACATTGTGGCCAGAGGGCGTCTATTGGACAAACATATACATTACAATATACTGTACTGTATGTGGTATGTGGTAATTATGATACTGGTATTGAAATTGATCATCATTTTTATAACAAGGTCAGTAATGCTATTGGCAGTGAAAAAAGCCTTGAAACTGTATCCTTCATTGTAGTAGGATGGTTATTTTCAGATACAATTCTGGAGTATATCAAATAGATTAAACTAATCCAGTAATTACTTCCTTTTGTTGATTGAGACAACAGAATTGTTTACTGACCAACAGTAAAAATAAGCACGCACACACACTGGTGTCACAGACAGTGTTGGATACATGACTTGCTGCTGGAGTGCAATATAAGAGTGCTTTTTTACTTACGAACTACTTTGATGGAGTCGATCTCAACAGAGAGGTTGAAGTTGTTGCTGGAGTTAGACACAGCTTCTATTAAAGTTTTGGCAACATCCTCAGACTGTGGGATATCAGTAGATGATGCAGTATTGTTGAACTCAACCCCCACCACTGCTTCAGTATTTTCCATTCGTCTTCTGATCACAGCTGGTCTGCATCAAAAAAGCACGTTGTCGTAATGAAATTATATTAACATTGATAACTTATGTGTAACTATTTCACTTTTTGCCATTAATAACAATCCAGAAAGTAAAGCAAAGTCTTTTTATAAGAATTTAAAATTGTACCTAAAAGCTATGACAAAGGTGCGGATGAAGAGGAGGCCGAATCTTCTCCTGTAGATCACATCATACTGTGGGAAGGAAGCAAACAGGAAAATATAAACAAACAAATACATTATTCTCCAAGTGATTAAGAACTGAAAACTCACTTAAAGGTGGGGTCAGTCATTCTGGAGAGAGCCTGACCTTTCCCAGGTCATTCAAATATGTGTCAAATACTGGCACTTAGAGTTCCCAGGTCCTGGAAGCACAAAAACCACCTGTTGTATTGTGTGGCTTGCCCCAAGCCACTTTGATTCCCATTTTCCATAACCTAAAGTGTTGGTATTTGACAACCTGGCAATGAGGCTCAAATCAACGGGCTTTCTCCAGAATAAGTGACCCCAACTTACTTAATACACTTAGAAAGACAATGAGCACTTGTACTCACCACTGCAACAACTCTTGCTTCAAGAGTCTGAAATTGTGCACTTTCTCGATTATTTAATTCTTTTACAAACGGTTCAACTATGATTGCTGCGATAACCACAACTGGCTGGACAGGGGCTTTAGTTCTAGTAGTTGTTGTTGCTGTTGTTCCAACAGATGTTGTTGAAGCAGAAGTTGTTGTTGATCCAGTAGTTGTTGTTGAACCTCCAGTTGTAGTTGAGGCAGCAGTTGTTGTTGACCCACCAGTTGTAGTTGATGCACCAGTTGTTGTTGACCCTCCAGTAGTTGATCCACCAGTTGTTGTTGAGGCAGCAGTTGTTGATCCGCCAGTTGTTGTTGAACCTCCTGTTGTAGTTGAGGCAGCAGTTGTTGTTGACCCACCAGTTGTTGATCCACCAGTTGTTGTACCTCCCATTGTAGTTGAGGCAGCAGTTGTTGTTGATCCACCAGTTGTTGTTGAACCTCCTGTTGTAGTTGAGGCAGCAGTTGTTGTTGACCCACCAGTAATTGACCC
>NW_023339984.1:9506032-9510776 GCF_004916995.1 Morone saxatilis | reverse complement strand
AAGAGTGGATAACCAACAAATGCTACAGGTGTCTTAATGTACCCAGGCCAAACTTTTATCGCACTTTATCATAAATAAACATACATTAATCTAAATATCGTTACTACATAAAATACCAGCTTTGTGTTGTTGTTGGCTGGTACTGGCTGAGTGTGTTTACAGATACTTGCAAAAGTCATGCAACCAGCCCAGTTTTTTCTTTGGGGACTAACTAGAGGAAGGATTGTGGTTAAGGTCAGTTGTGATGAGTCACTGTGGCCTGGAACAAAGACAAATAAGCAATGCAGAAATTCCCACAAAATTTCATGTCAAAATTATTTTTTGTTAACTTCAACCAATCTCCCAAAATATTATCCATGTTACTATTCAATACACCCCAATTATTAAGGTTATGCCCTTGTAGCCTTACCTGCTATGAAGGGACTAGAAAATGAGATAAAGATAATGACGTCGTGGTTGTTCACTTGAGCTGGAATGTAACAACCTTTATCCAGGCTTGGTCAAGCTGAATAAACCAGTGAAAGCTGGCCCAAATGACTGGATAGCTAGTCAGGAACGTTGTTTTTCCTTCTGTTTTTTTATTATCTTCTTCCTGTTGCACAACAAACGCTCCATAGTCAGTTTTGCGAGTAATCAAATATAAGACCAACCAACAACTGGTGGCGCCTCAACCGAACGAGATGTGCACCCCAGGACTCTAAATAGAAATAGTAAATCTTAATGCAAAAATCCTAAAAAAACTTTTTGGGTTGACTATTCGTTGGGTAGCAGTAACTATTTTTTTGTGACCTCATACCTTCTATGAAGTATTCAATTGCATGTTTATCTCAAACCACTTTTGGGAACAATGTTTGCTTTTATTGGGCCTAGTTGTAAGGTGTTCTTTTTTGGCCTTTTTCTTTATACTATTTAATTCTTCTGTATTATTTAATGAATTTATTTTGAATTTGCATCCATCCTGAGGCGTATGTTAGATATATCAAGGATATTACATAATGCAATGTTATTCGACCAAAAACAAAACAGCATGGCATGCTATGATAGGACACTTTGCAAATGGTGTCCATTTCTGGACCCCTGGCCAGCCAGAAAGATGGCCTGAAACCCCCCCTGCCCCATATTCAAAGTTAATGGAAAGTCATGTGTAAAATATGCTAGTAAAAAGGTATGGCAACGTCATGTCTTTAACTGCCAAATTTAGCAATGACCCACCCTGTACTGACTGACTGACTGGGTTGGGATTACTGCAAGATACACACACTTTCTGACTTCTATCCCAGCCCAATAAGATCATACTTATATGTTTAACATAACTGTGTGTATTCAAATCACTTATGAGGAATTACACTTACCTGAACAACCAGACGTCAGTAATATGTGTAGCTTTTTGGGAGTACAGTCAGATAATACCAGATGAATAAAGGTATTTTGGACATTTATAATATATTACAATACACCAGTGCTTTTTTTAACTGATCCACTGACTTTCTGTGGGAGATCTATAGATCTATGGACTAAACTGGCACTACAAATGCACAATGTGATAGGTTTGTTATCAGCATGAGGTTTTATTTTTAGAATTTATTTTCAAAGGTTGGACGTAAGTGAAAAGGAACAGAATGTGGGTGTAACTGGCCTAACCACTACAAACACGTAAGAAGAAACACTACGGACATCATTCAGTGCATGGCTTACTTTAACAATCCTTGTTATAACCATCTATGGTAATTGTAACCAAGTGATATATCTATTTATGGCTTACACTGTCTACTTCGTAGCTAACAGTTTAGGCTATTTAACAGTCTGCTGCAAAAAATCAATGGACAGCTAAGAAGGTTATTATCATTCAGTCTGAGAACTGTCAGGTGTGTCAGTCGCATCACATACAATAAATCTACATATTTTGGGAGAATGGAACATGTGACTTGTGAGTTTCACAGGCATTTTCCTGCTATTATGTTTTTGGATATGCTCATTTGAAAGCATTTCAGGGCAAATAATCATTGTCGAAACATCCTATTTAGCATACGGTGAAGGTGAGACTGAAAATAAGGATTTCAAGCCTTCTGTGTCTAATTAACACTTCTGGGGGCAATTTTGGGATCTGTGAAATTCAAAGAGAAAGATAATTTACTAGAATGAAGATTCATAATTAAAAAGATCAACCTGTCAGTCGAGGATTTTGCAACTGCTGTGGATGTATTAGGTATAAAATAAAAATACATTGCTGAAGATATGTATTCGAGGTTCAAGGTATCCATTTTGGAAGATACACTTACTTACTTGAGTTAAGAGTGATACTGAATTATATCTGTACAGTAAATATGAAACTACAGCAGCAACCAGTTAGCTTAGCTTAGCATAAAGACTGGAAACAGAGAAACAGCTAGTCAGGATTTAGGGTTGATGCAGCCGAGGAAAATGACAAAGGCTGATTGCTGGAGCTGGATGGCACTGTTGCAGAAGCATTTGACATGTTTGTTGGCGTAGACGTAATTGAGATGTTCAGTGTTTTTAACAATAATAATTCCTGGACTTTGGGTAGGTGGTCCATGTGTCAATACAGACACCAAGGCTGTTTCAACATTTATAGTCTTGTCAGTCTGAGGTAATGTAAGAGATTGATGCTTTGATTCTGCTGTTGAGGATCGTTGAGGTGTTGGGTGCAGTGACTGTTTGTGAAAAGCTATGAGTTGATCCAGGGCTTTCTTTTGAAGCTGTGGGCAGTGCTGGTATTAAGGATGCTGATATAGGGGTTGGTGAAGTGACTGAATCTGTTGTCACATATGCTACAACAGTAACAGATTTTGTTTGGTCTTGTTTATCTGTTGTTGATACGTCTGATGGTATTTCTGTTCTTCTACTTTCAGTTGATGTGGTGGTGAATCCTGTTGCCGCAGATAATGTACTTCGTGTTGAGACTACTGATGTATTTTTTAGTAGGGTTGTGTTGGGTTTTGTTGCTATGAATGAGCGTTGTGTTTCAGCAGATTGTGTATCTTGTGATGGTGTTGTAGACTCTGTTATAACTGGTTCTGTGGATTTCATAGGTGTGACTGTAGATGCGGTTGCCAAGGATGCTTTAGTTTGACCTTTGTTTGTTGTAGTGTGCCTTGTTGTAGATAGGATAGTGTGAGCTTGTGTTGTAGCTGCTGTTATTGCTTCATATCACAAACTCTGTGTTGTGACTGGGTGTGTTATGGAAGATACTATGCTTTGTTTCACTGTGGAAATTGATTCTGTGGCAAATTTGGTAGTGGCTTGAGTTGGTGTTGTAGCTGTGGTTTCTATCATCGCATTATTTGACTTGTCTGTCGAAGGCACTCTGTGTTGTCTTGTTGTTGAGTGCACCATGGCTGTTGGTGGAGGTGTTGTGGTAGAGACTGATGGTGCAGTCAGTGATTTGTTTTGGTGATGATGGTAGAACAGACACTGGTGGAAATGTGTTAGATGTTGTAGCTACAACTGTTGTATTTAGTTCTGCTTCAGTGCTTTAAGGTTGTGTTGAGGTTTTGGTGGATTCTGTCTCTATAGATTTAGTTGCTGTTGCTGTTACAGTTGGTATAACTGATGAACTCTTCTCAAATGAGCCTCCAACTGTGGAAGAGGAAAAGTTAAATGCTGTATTAACAGGAACTGAAGTTGACTGCGTCCCAGTGGATGCAGAAGTAACTGTTACTGCTGTTGCGTCCCATAGGTGGTGGACACTCATCTAAGGATTATGAATAATAATAATAATAATAATAATAATACATTTTATTTAAAGGCGCCTCTCTGGGACTCGAGGACACCGTACAACACAAAAAAATAATAACAGTAAGAAACAAGAAACAGATAAGAAAAGACAATGTATACAGTTAAGTGGGTATGCAATTTCTGAAAAGGTGAGTTTTTAGTCTTGATTTGAAGAGTGTGAGAGAGTCCAGGTTCCTGAGGTCCGGTGGGAGTGAGTTCCAGAGTCGGGGGGGCAGACAGCTGAAAAGCCCTGCTCCCCATGGTGAGCGAGGCGGGCGGGAGGACAGAGAGGTGGACAGAGGAGGCAGATCTGAGGGAACGGGAAGGGGTGGCAATGTGGAGGAGTTTGGACAGATAAGGAGGGGAAAGGTTATGGATGGCCTTGAACGTAAACAGGAGAATTTTGTAGTCAATGCGGAGTTTAACCGGGAGCCAGTGGAGTTGCTGCAGAACAGGGGTGATGTGATGGATGGGGGGGTTCTGGAGATGATCCGAGCTGCAGAGTTCTGAACCAGTTGAAGTTTATGGAGGTATTGTGGGGTGTAGACCGAAAGAAGAGAGTTGCATAGTCGATGCGGGAGGTGACAAGGCTGTGTACAAGAATGGCAGGTGGAGTGGGGAGAAAGGAGGGGGCGGAAGGTGATTAAATATTGCGTAGGTGGAAATATGAAGGGACCGGGGGTGATGTGATTGATATGGGATTGGAAAGATAACACGAGTGCTTGTCGAAGGAATGAAACACACACAAATAAATGAAGACAATGTATCAGTTTCTGGCATGAATCCCCTCCGCTGAATCAAAACCTAAGTGAGTATCCTGTCACCAACTCTTTACATTTGCGAGACAGGATGCCAAACTACTTCGCTCATAACGTCAACTAACAACCACACATCAAAGACAACAAAACTCAACACAGTGTCATCCTCCAAAATTAAAACACATCCGACACAGATCAAGAAATCCACCTCATACCCGAACCTCCACATTCAAACCTCCCCCACTCCAAAA
>NW_023339984.1:9500179-9506007 GCF_004916995.1 Morone saxatilis | reverse complement strand
CTATGGGAGGTGAATTCCATAGCAACAGATTGTATTTGTCCTTGAACCACTTAGCTTTTTATAAACAACTAAATCCATCATACATGGCAGGAAGCCCAGTGACTGTCAGTCATTCTTCTTTGGCATGTATTTCTGTCTTTACTGAAAACTAAAGTGTCACAATAAGTGTTGACAATAAGGACCTTGGCATTTATATTGCCTTTAATGCAGGAGAACAAGTTATTAGGGCGGCAGTAGCTCAGTGTGTAGGGACTTGGCTACACACTAAGGGTAGCCGGTTCAGGTGTGGACTGGTAGCTGGAGAGGTGCCAGTTTCACTTCATGTGCACTGCCAAGGTGTCCTTGAGAAAGGCAACCTAACCCCAAAAACTGCTCATGGGATGCTGCTAACGTCCACCATCTCTCTCCATGTTTGCATGTCCACGAACCCTGCATGAGTGTGCATTTCAGCCTGTGTGTGTATCAAATAAAAAAAGAGGGGAATAGGGGATTAATAAAGTAAATTTTAAATCTTAAAATATAAGAAAATGGATAGACTTTATGAGAAGTATTCAAAACCCAGAAAAACAAGACTGATCACTTGGCAACAGTGACATGACATCTAGACTGTCTGACATAATGAAATACTGGTAGGCCTAGGCAAAGAACTTTCTACATTTTACCAACCACTCTGTACTGTGCCACACCTAATCTGTGCCACATTCATTTGTACTATTTAATTAGTTTAGATTTGTTATATGTGCAATGTGATTAAACAGGTGACAACAATAAAAACATAAGTAATGGCAGCAATTAGTTTTGATATAATTAATGTGTGCCATATAATGAAAAGGGGTTAACAAGACTAAAATTACTTCTAAAAAGTAATATTAAGTAATGAGTATTATTTAATTATTTATAGGACCAAAATAAGATGGAGATGGATTCATATTATGTTTAAGCACAATAGTATAAACTTAAAGGCATAAATCCAAGTGTTTACAAACGTTACATTACATGACTACATTTCCGATAACCACCCGTTTTAATTAGTATGGAAGCCCAGGAGGTCCAAACGTAACAGCTTCGCTTATCCGCGGTACTGCTCTTGCTCTTAAAGGAGACGCATCCCTAACAGGCCTCGTCTCTGCCAAAGAAATATGAGGTTTGCTATAGCTTTAAGAAGTAATTAATGCTGAATGTTTGTAAAATTGTATTAACCACACAACGTAACTTTTTTTTATTAATAAGCTAGTTAATGAAATGTTTGCGTGGTGACGGTACATTTACTCTTGGACCGAGCTAACAAAACTTGGTCCCACCAGGGCCTTCTACGTTACGTTGGTTTTAAATTCGCTATGTTCATAACTAACTAAAAAACACGGGTCTATAAGGGTCATAACAGTTAAATAAGGGCGATATGGACGCGGAGGAAGACGAGGTTTCCGGTATTCGTCCGGGGATTGAGACAACCGGAGACTCAACGGAGGCCGCAAAAGCATCCCCGGACTCGACTGAAGCGTCTAGCCGGAGAAGGGGAAGTAGAAGGGGCTCGAAACCCGCAGTGACCTCCGCGGACTCCGGTAACTGTCAGTCTGGCACTGAAGGTCCTGTGCGTGTTTTGCGAGCTAGGGGAGCTGGAGCTGGAGCTGGCACGACTAGCGAGTCAATGGATGCTACTTGCAAGAAAAAACCTACAAGTCTGCACCGTGGACGTGGGAGACCCGCAGGATCACGCACCAAAAACACGCCCGTCATGCAGTAAGTGCGTGCACAAAGGCATGTCAGATATACTACTACTGCAACGAGACAGCTACATCACTTGTAGAAGTAGAAGCACTTATGAGATTGCACTGCAAGGAGGCTTGGGACTGTAATTTTAGGAAGTGTGTTATATCACTGGGGTTTCTTAAAGCTATAGGTTTACCAGTTGTGGAAACCAAAACAGATTTTGTTGAATGTGTGCTCCTGTCTCTGATCATTATGCTGTCCTTGTTCATTGTCACAGGGCAGTAGAGTTAAAGTATACTGTGTACGCTCCTAGCTATACTACAGATTTATTTTGATTTGCACCTGGCTGTTATTTACTGTATACTCTCTCACACACAGACCTACAATAAAGAAGTCCACAGCCAAAAAAGGTAAAAAAAAAAGACACTTTAATCTCTTTTTTTCTATAAGCAGTAATTTATTACAGCTGTCACTAATACACTGGCCCTCTGACTTCCTCAGCATCCAAACATGGACCAAAGCTGTCCAAATCTAGAAAGGGCAAAGGGAGAACTCCAACCCGAGCCTCTCGCACCACACCAGCAACAACGTGCAAGCCTGAAGCAGAGATGGAGGCTTCATTATGTGGTGAGACAAAGCCCCACTTGCTGATTTTTTTTTTACTACATGTTGAATAATTGTACAGATTTCGTGACAGTAAGACTAAAAAAATCTGAATCAACAGTTCTTCAAACTTCATATTCCTTATTTCTGTTTTTCAGAAGAGGGAACAGGTGCTTTGAAAGGAAGCAATAACAAGTGAGTGTCATGCAACTTCTTAAATGAGCAGCAGAGAAAGTGTTGGAAATGTGAATTTCATTGTGGCCAGTATGATGTTGATGTCCATATTAGCGTTGCAGATTCAGACGCGGCTTACGACGAGGACCCTCCATTCAGAGATGACCCAAATGACCTCATCTATAAACCCGAGACAAAGACGTATGCTGAGCTCAGAGACTATTTTTTTTTTTTATCATGAATGTTTCTTTATATGCAGACTTTCATTATGACGAATGTCAAAGTGTTAGTTTTAATAGTAAATTATGTGTTATCTCTTAACCTCTTAGGGAAAAATGCAGGCGCCGTAGAACATTGCAACAAAAGGAGGTGAAAAAAGAGGAGTCAGAGAAGGAGGAAGAAGGAAATTCTGTTAAAGAAGAATCAGCCAAGGTTGGGGTGTGTCGAGAAGATGGAGCAGGTGATAACACAGAGCTACAAAGAAAGTAAGCAAAGTATTGGTAAATAGGAAACTAAAAGGTCTGGTGGCCCACACTGACAATGGGTGCAGTTTAATTTCTCACTGATACCTGACGCATACCATTGTTTTAATGTAGGGCTGTTTTCATTTTTGATGGCCTGCTTACTGACAACAGGTGTATTTGATTTCTTACTGATAACTATAGTCACGCACACATGAATCAAAGCAAACTAAAGTAATGAAAATGTAATTATGCAGACCAGAGAGAAGAAGATCCCCGACTGTAATTGACAGTTGGATGTTTGGGAAGAACGATTAAATGTTTCCGATTTCCAATTCAAAGTCTGTTTTGCGATCTGTTTTAGGAGAGGTAGACAACAAAAGGATGACAAAGCCCCTCGTCTGCCAAAACGAAGGTAACAGTCCTAATTGTTTCATTCGCTGTAGATGACTAGAACTGTTTGAATTCTTAGATAAAGTTCCCTTTTTTTAATGTTTTCACAGGAAAAAGCCCCCAGTGCAGTACGTCCGCTGTGAAATCGAGGGCTGTGGTACCGTCTTGGCCCACCCACGCTACTTACAGGTTTGCCATCCTGTCAACTGTAACCGTGACAACACAAAATATCTTTAAAGGCACTGTACAGTAGCTCAACCATAGAAACCAAATAGATGTACTGAATTTTTATTTTACATACTGTTTTAGATTTGTGGTGCAAAGCATGTGTTTACTGTAATATTTAGAAACAAGTGATGTTTAAATGATTAAAGTAGGTTCACCTGTAAAGGATTATGTGTGGCATTGTGCCTTTTTAACTAGCTTACTCTTTTTCTCTGATCTTTGTTTCAGCACCATATAAAATACCAGCACTTGCTCAAAAAGAAGTACGTGTGTGATCACCCATCGTGTGGGCGCTTGTTTCGTCTTCAGAAGCAGCTGTTGCGTCATGCTAAACACCATACAGGTGATGTTATGGAACAGATGTTTATAGGGATTAGACTGGCACCATACCTTATGTTAATATGCATTTGATTATGAAAATAATTACAAAATTTCTGAGCTGCTTGAGAACTTGTAGTACATAACAATAACGAGATGGTAAATCAAAACGTCTTGTGTCTATCGTTCATGGTTTTTCACACATCTGTCTTTCAGATCAAAGGGACTACATCTGTGAGTATTGTGCTCGAGCCTTTAAGAGCTCCCACAACCTGGCTGTGCATAGGATGATTCACACAGGAGAGAAGCCAATACAGTGAGCTTGCACAACCTCTTTTCCCACGTCATGCCACAATAAGCTTGAACAATGCATGTGACTTTGACTTGTGTCCATTGTTACAAGGAACAAACCAGAAGAAATTATTTTAGTTTGGCCTTAGTGGCATGGGTATGGGTAAACATAATAGCCACCTCAAACATCAGAGTGGAAACTAAGGCAGATCATGCAGACCCCTGAAAAGATATTTTATGGTGGTGCCAGTTTCACACACACACACACACACATACAGAGCAGACAACAGGTAGAGGTCACGTTGAGGATATTGCACCAGGTGGTGAAACTGGTTTGGATCGGAATCAATCAATCAATTTGGTGATCATTTCCATTTAACCCCTTAACTTATAAACATATGTAAGAAGTTGTCTAAGTCAGTGATCAGGACCCCGACTATGGGTCGCTAAAGCTTCAAGGAAGGCCTTCTTGATTTTAAGGCATGCTAGAAAACTTAAAAAAATATACACAGTTGGCCCATATCTCAACATGAAGAAATGTCAAGTAATTTGTCTAGTAGAACAATGACCACATGTCAGGGACAAGAAGGCACTAAATTTGTCAAAACAGAAGCCTAGTAAGTCTCTATGATTGTTAGAAATTATAGAAAAATACATAATATAGACAGAATTGTATAAAAAGTTCCCTAAACAGGAAGTAATCTGAATATGTCTTCCACCTCTGCTTCAGAGTAAATAGCAGTGAAATTGGAGGTAAAGTGTAGTAGCTGAGAATAGAGGTTCAAATCAGTTCAGACTATAACCTGTACTTTGTCTCCACCCTGTGGCAGGTGCGAGATCTGCGGCTTCACCTGTCGTCAGAAGGCCTCCTTAAACTGGCACATGAAGAAGCATGATGCAGAAGCCTCCTACCAGTTCTCTTGCTCCATTTGCAACAAAAAGTTTGAGAAAAAGGACTCAGTCGTTGCCCACAAGGCCAAGAGCCACCCCGAGGTGCTCATAGCTGAAGCACTTGCAGCTAATGGGGGCTCAGTAATAAGCACTCCCATCCCGGTCCCAGAGACTGTCCCAGAGAATGTCCCAGAGACTGTCCCAGTGCCGCCCCAGCCTGACCAACCCTCTGTAAGCCAGGGGAGCCAGGAAGCGGCGAGTGGTACGCTCACTCCACTGCAGCAGGTGGTGCTGCCGCTCGCTTCACAGACGCAGAGCGATGTATCTCAGGGCCAGTTCCTCCAACTCCCCACGCATCATGTGGTGCAGGTGACCCATCAGCAGCAAGTCCCCACCTTGCTGCACCTCACCACCGCTGCTCCTGCTCACCTTTCCAACACCAGCCACCCTCAGCTCATCCAGTTCTCCACACTTCCTGCCTGCACTGTCCCATCCATGTCCGTCGCAGACCCCCAGACCACCCTCCTCACCCTGAGCTCTGTCACCACTCTGGCCTCCCCAGCCTCCCTGGCTTCCCAGCAGGCCGTGCAGTGGTCCAGGGATGCTCACGAGGATGCACAGCTGCCTGGGGAAGGGGAGCTGTGGGAGAGGGTGGTGGTGGGTGGCGGCCATCAGGATGTAGGGGGAATGATGTGGGAGGGCATTGGGGACAGGAGGAAAGAAGATGAGGGGATTGTTTGGGAGAGGGAAGGAGAGAGACAG
>NW_023339984.1:9482099-9500079 GCF_004916995.1 Morone saxatilis | reverse complement strand
GATTCTGCTACAGTGTGCTGAGGTTCATGGAGATGGTTTAATCTAGATAGAACCACTAAATGAGCTGAACGGGATCTTTTATGGTCAGTAATCTGAAGGAGTAGAAGTTTTGGTTCTAGAAAGGAACAAAAGACTGAAGGACCTGTCAAAAGTTGATAAGCTGACAAAAATATATAAAATAGACATTATGAGTGTAACACAGTAGTCATATATAGTACATAGCTGCACAGAGCTACTTTACATCAGGGAGTATGATTTATAATATAGATTACAGACACCTCTTTTACCACTTAGTGAATATTTTGTAACTTTCTGCTTTTGTCACCTTGTGTTTGTATATATGTGTGTGTATGTTTTTAATTTTTTTTTTTTTTTTTTAGATTTAAAAAGACTGAAAGATGATTGTGCATATTGTACAGGGAAGTCTAAAATTACATTTTGTCCCCGTAGTAATCCTGTTGTGTTTATATGCAGTTTTTTAGTAACAGTATCATTGACATAATTGGGTTTCAGTTACGTGAAAGTTGCAGAAAAAAATGTATGTGAGCAACAACTACAACCAAATGAGGTTTGAAAGTTTTTTAGTCTGGCCTTTAGACAAATCCAAATGGTTTTGCTTTCATTTGGGGTTTTAGCAAAAAAGAAATCAAAGACAAAATCTAAAATAAGTAAGATAAAAAAGGATTTTTGAAATCCTTCGAGAAAGGTTAGATTGTTTCTTTACACAGTGAGGTAGTGGAGCTTTTATACAGCTGACATTTGGTCTTGCCCTTGCAGGAAAAGCACAGGTGTTATTATTTCTAACATGGCTCCGTTCTATTCAAGTGTCCCAGTAAGTCATGACAGTGTGACAGTGAACGAGCATGAACGAAACCAGGACCATGATTTCCTACTGTGATAACATGTCAGATTGTCTTGTAAAAAAAAAGGCCTTCCTCGTTTGATAGTGGTGGCAGTAGTGTCACTTGGCTTCCAAATTGTACTCCATGCCGCTTTATTTAATTACAGATTCTTGCTTTAATATTTTTTCACAGTTAAGACTATGCAGGCAGCAGTATTATGATTGAAGTGTTTTTTTGTCAGAAATTTGTTTTAAAGCAATCTTGGACAATAAAATATACCTCTGTACACTGCCACTACTACTGAGCACTCCTAATCTTACTGAATCTATTAGAAAATGTATTCAGAATAACTACAATAAACAAATTATGTTCTGAAGTCTTTTTTTTTCTTTAGATTATAAACACAGGTATACATTTAATACTAAGGACTCATGACACATTAAAGACTTCTACAAGAAAACCAATATTACATATGACATGCAGACATAAAATACAGTATAATTCAACATTTGAGAGTTTGACAAATCTGATAAAATATTGGTTGATAGCCATATTTTGACATAAAACAAAATAATTATTAACTTTTTTTTTAACTGTCACTGTGATTCATACTGAGCAGGATATTGTACAGCTGAATAATAAACTCACCAGTGCTCTCTGCTGGGCAAACCATGTAATAGACACCTCAAACACACTGTATCTCTGACATGTCTGTACTTGTAACTGTTATCTGCCTGCATATACACTGATGCCTATCGGCTCATATCGGCAGATGCATTGGCCCATCTCCTTTATGTGTTTAGATATGCATGTATATATATATATATATAATAACAAGATAAATACTAATACACCTAATGAAAAATCATTATAACATCAAAATGAATTCAACTATATATATACTTAAATGCTATATATTTATATAATTATATTAATTATATAATACATTTTCTATTATCTATTTTTGATTCCATCTTTAAAATAAACAAAAAATCTAGCAGCTTTCTTATGGATTAAAGTTAAACAATTCAAAAATCTAATTAAAAGAGAGGCATTTCATTTTAACAATTGTGGTATTTTGCCAGTTTTTGCTGTACATGTTACATGTTGATTTAAAAAAAACAAGCAATGCCTTGTAGAAATGGAATCAGTTGTTATAATATATTAAATATATTAGCCTGTCTTCTACAGGCTTCATGTGAAGAAAATGCTTTGCAGGATTTGTACAATTTGGGTCAGAAAATACATACAAACACCGTGTGGTTGTGCACATTAGCGTACAGTTTCTGAGAAAATCCTCCCAATAAAGACACTTTTTATTATTTATGGACGGATGGGTGGGCCACATGGTGACGTTTTATTTTTATTTTTTTGTGAGGGGAGAAAAAAAAAAAGGCCCTCCTGTGCGTCCCCCTAAAAACGCCCCTGTGGCTTGCGGAACCAATTAAATCCCCTCTGGCTGCGTGCATGCCAACATGAACGCCGACACAAACACGCTCCATTGACGCTCCGGCTCGCGTTCAACCCGCTGAAGTATCCACAAAAAAAAAGAATATTCCGCGTGTAAAAGGGTTTCAGGGGTTGGGGGTGGGTAGGTGGGCTTGTTTTCTCTGCTCGGTGTTCACCCCAGCTCGCTGCTAACCCACCTATATAAACAGGGCTGGAGTGCAAATGGCAGAGCAGGAGGAGCAGCAGCAGATAACCGCGCTGGACACGCCGGTGCCTGGCCCCTCGCAGACGGGGAGAGCGGTGGCTCTTGCCCGGCTACTGCACCACGAATGTACTCATCTGCTCCAGCTATACGTGAGTTATCGGTTTTACACGCTCGTTATGCGGTGTGACACACTCCCCTTCCCGTTACTTGTGGCTTGCTTTAATGCGAACATGTTTTGGTACTGAGGCAGCTAGCTACCTGTCGCGTTTAAATGATATTTTTTATTTTTTTTATTTATTTATTTATTTTTTTACTGTATGTACATTAATATTCACCAGTGTGCACTTGAAAGCAATGCTGTGGAGTGTAATCATATTAAAAGACCCCCCCACCACCACCACCACCACCTCCCCTCCATTTTCCCTGGGGTGCCTAATGGATAAAGTGTATTGGATTTTTGTTCCTGCTGTCATGCTTCTGTGCTTCATCTTGCTTTTAAAAGACATTTTAATTGATCAATATAACTGTAACTCAGTCTTAAAATTGTAACTGATCTAAAATAAAATTAAAGGCACAAGTGCAAGGCCAGTAGCACCTTATATCTGTCTGCTTTGTGCTCAGCATGAAGTGAAAAACAATCTCTTTTTCCTCGCCCTTTCAGAAAGAGAAGGAGACCTTCTTGTCTGACCACACCCCAGACGGCGGGCGCATCGTGTCCCTGTCCCTTGACTCCGAGGAGCCTAGCGCGGAGGAGCAGGTGCTGTTGCTGCATTCGGCTCTGCGGCAGTGTCTGGGGCTGATCCACTGTGTCATCGAGAAGGAAGAGGAGGAATGGGGTGAGCTGGAGGGCGACTACGAGGCCATGAGGAAGAACGTCCATCTCCGGCTGGAGCACCTGCTCCACAGCACCAAAGATCTGGTGGAGACTGAGGACAAGACCCTGGAAGTCACCCCAGACCACCAGCATAATACTGAGGTACAGTTCTTGTCATAGTGGGTTATACTTTTTGTATGGTCCATCCTCTCATGGAATCACAAGACATTGCTATTTATCCAACAAATATAAAAAATATAAAAGTAACATGAACGTTGTCTGACATATATAAAACCATAATGTACTTGTATATACTTTCAACTGACATATTTTTTGGCAAAAAGTTTAAATGAGGTCTACACTGACTAGCAGAAGAAAGACAGAAACGTCTGCAAACCTAAAGTTTATCCTGATAAAGCACATTTTTCTTTATCCCCTAGGCATTCCCCAAATAACTGGCTAATTTTAACATTTCCTATGTGAACAGAAAATATCCACTTTTAGTCTTACTAAACAAAGTATTGCACAGTTCCCGGTAAAAAGGGGCAATAAATGACAAAATGCCCCTATAATGCCTTCAGGCCAAAGAACCCCTTATGTCTCCATGAAATTCAGATTTGTCTCCTACATTTGTCAGTTACATGCATTTATTACAATACCATGGCAAGAATTAGCTCATCTGCATAAAATCTGAAATTAAATTTTTAAATTTTAGCGTCTTTCGGCTCATTGTTTTGGTTTTCCGACCTGGTTACATGAACAGCGGCAAGAACGTCGGCTAACAAACGCATGCCCCTTACTTCAAGGACACCCCTTACGTGGATCAAAGCCCCCCCATTCTCCTCCATCGAGATGTGGCCAACCACTTTGTAACACCTTTTTAAACATTGAAGATGGACGTCCCGGGCAATGTTAAATGGTACAATACTGTTATAAGCACACAACTTCCTCGTGTCTGTCTGGATGAGTCTAAACTGCGCAGCCAATGAGCGCAACTCAACTCGCAGTACGTCATCTCTCATGGCAACGACCGTGATGCCAAACTAGAGACTTCAAAACAGTACTCCAAAAACCAGTGGGTGACGTCACGATAGGTTCACACTTGCTTGTGAGTCAACTTAACAGCTTGTTTCTGCTGCCCCCAAGTGGTTAAAAAAAACACCACAGGTTTAACTTTATTTACTTTTGTGAAACTTTAATTTAGGAACCATATGCGAGATTATTCATCTGCAAATGGCCAAATAGTCCCTGAACTTGTTTTCCGGCGTAACTTTCACTTCCTCTTCTTGCTTTAAACATCCAAGGTTTCCTCCGATTGCGGAGTGCCAGTCCTCCATCTCTCAGTCCTTTAACGTAGTGCAATAAAACTGGACAGTTACTGGGAAAGTTTACGTGTGACCACAACATAAACAATGTTTTACTTTAGCCTCCCCCATCCACTAAAAACCTTGTCTTATTCTTTTGTACTGTATTATTTTTTTGGGCCTATAGTCTTCCATCAGTGGATGTGAACTCGCTCTCTTCTGTGTAGGAAACCGATGGTGCTGGTGGAGTTTTCGGGCTCAAAATGTGGACCTATCGAGTGCTACAGGAGCTAATCCACTGGGCTGACCACGCTGCTCAGACTCTCCATGTCTTACACAAAGAGAGGGAAGGAACAGAAGAGATCTGATGTTCTTTGTTTCAATCCAACAACATCTATGAATGAACTCACTCGACACTAACAGCCAGCTTTCTCTTTTATGTATTCCAAATTAGATATTAAGTGGTGTGGAATATATCCTGTGAACATTAGAGGTTAAAAATTTACTGCTTAACTAAAAACACAGCTAAGCTCCTTTAATAAAGCCCAGTAGACAGCTTTTCCCAGACGTTGGTATTTCCACAGCAAGTGCTAAAATGACCTCTAGTTTGCCACAGTTGCTTTTTCCTCTAACAAAGAAGTGAGTGCAGACTTTTAGCTGCATAAAGGTTGATTTGAAGTGGCAGAGTTAGACTGTTTGAGAATGTCTTTTGTTTTTGTATACAGTGTATAAATTATTTTATTTAAGTTGATTTACCTTTGAATTATCTGCTGTTCATAACACTCCAAAATCTACTAACTGCTAGAATGTAGCCAAAAACACATGACTGATAAACTGTGACTGATGTGCAGCTGAATCTGTAGACATTTGCTATTTTTAAATAGGTCACTTAGCTTTTAATGTACCACCTTATTAACATAATAATCTAAATAATTCCATGTATAGACTGAATGCTTGTATTGTTCATGGTTTGGCACAATCAGTGATGATCAAGTGTCATGTTTGCTGCTCTGGTCACCAAGTTCTCTCCTGATGTTATACTTGAATGTGCTGCTACACTGTTCACAAGTTTGAACTAGAAGATGCGGTTCTTAAATATTTTTTGCCACGTCCTGCAAAACTGTTTGAAAGCCGCTGTATTAGACTGATAGTTTTACAGTAGGATTGTATTGCCTGTAGCTAAAAGTATCAAACACTCTGCATCACAATGATTTCACTGTTGTGTTCAATAACGGGCGCAGCATAGACTCACTGAGTGAATGAGCTGTGACTTCCAGACTTGCTGGTATGGTGAATTTCTTAATGACATGCTTTCATTTTGTCTCTGTGATTAAAACTGGATATGCATTGCAGATTAAAACCCAGTGTTAACCCAAGTGCTTTGTTTACTGGCATTAGTTTTACTTTCTCAATATTTTATACACCCCACTGCTGTGTGTGTGTGTGTGTGTGTGTGTGTAAAAGTTAAAAAAAAAATGTTTTGTCTTTAATTATTTGGTATCACTTTATTTTAGATGTCCCTAATTACTTAATAATTTCGTATATGTTTCCTGGATAGAGCAATATCATTTGTTACATATTATAGAGACAGGGTTGAATTGGTCCACTTATAATGATGTAATTCCATTTAAAGATTTGCATCGCCTAGAGTATTTTAGTCGATACACAGCAGGTAAGCGTAACATGTTACATTTGTTTACAAGCATATACAAACATATGAAGAATAGTTTCCTGTAATAAATGAGGAATACATATTACACAACCTATTTCCATAAGTTTCAATTTAGCAGGATTTTTCCCTATAATTAGAAATAAATTAAATAGTTTAGTTCCAGGAAACCTCCTATAACACTTAGAAAATTCTAAATAATTACATACACAAATAAAACTTTGTCAATTTTCTTTCCTTCTGACTTATTGAAACCCTATATGTAGTCAAATAAGGAAGGGGTAACCCTTTACTTTGTCACAAACTGCACATTTGATGAAGGTGATGAAATACAGAAAGGACCATAAAACATTGTTCACACCAAATAAGGAAATATTTCATGTTTAATAAATTACAAAGGCTGCTTTTGTTTGCCATAATGTCCTTCTTTGACAACAACATGTATATTGTCTCATATACTGATTCTGCTTAGGGGTAACTAACTCCTTATTAGACTTCTCTTATGAGCACATATATGTGGGATTTGGGAGGGGTTGTGCCTCAATTATCACAAATATATAAGCATATATAGCATATGAGTATCCATTGTATTTAACCATGTGTTACACAGTGGTGAAAAGTAACTACTAACTGTACTGAAATACTTAAAACTTAATAGGCCTGCTTTACTTTATGCTATATTTCTACTCTATGTCAGGGGGAAACATTGTACTTAATACTCCACTACATTTATTTGACCTTTAATTAACATTACTTTCAGAAAGACAGAACCCTCTGCATGCTAAACAGATAAGATTAAAGAATACAGCACATTGTTAAAGATTAAACTAGCGGTTTCCAACTTTGTGGCTTGTGACCCTTTACAGAAAAGCAGTGTTTAATTGGGGCCCTTGTCACAGTTTAGATATTAGGAGTTCCACCAGAGTGATTTCCCCTGTTAACTTATCCAATCAGTCATACAAAGTCATACAGGTTCTCTCCTTTCCAACCTTAATAATTCCTCTCACAACCCCTCAGATGTATCCTGTGACTCAATAAGGAAGTGTGATCGTTAAAGGTCGGAAAGCATTGCAATAAACTACCTAGCTGTATATAAAATAGCTAAAACTAGCTCCACCATATTGGAAAGAGAATTTTTCTATAACTTAAGCAGGATTTAGAATACAGGACTTTTATTTGAAGGAATTAAATGTTCTGCGGGGGACTTCAGTCATCAGTTCTTCATCAATTCTCCTAAAACCAGGAAAGGGTATTTCAAATCAAGCCGGTAAAACAATGTGTTTAAAAGAAGAACACCGAGGTTAACCGCAGGCCAACAGGCCAAACGTTACTTTAAGTCAACGATTCAACCGCACTTCCACCCTTTACTGTACAGCAACAATACTGCATTTCCAATCAGTGCGCCCTCAGTCTTGAGGTTGTGGGTCTGTCCTCCCCTCAGAGGTGAGTGCACCCCATTTTACCAGAGAGCCCCAAAGGATGTTGTGCACATGCGCGGTGTGCAATCTACCGGAGCCCGAGAGGTAGGGAAGGGAGTCCTAATGGCGGAGACTGTACGGTCGCCTTTTGACTACCGGGAACCACCGACCCTCGACAGCGACGGGGATGGGAGCAAACCGCCGCCGCCGAGGGGGTGAGTGAGCTCCGGTTCGTCGGGTTTTTCACCGGGGGTTTGGTGAGCAAAACGCAAAAAGAGCCCGAGACGCACGCGCCGCGAGCGTGCACGTATGTTGAGTTGACGTCGCGGAGGCTTTATTCGCGTGCAGGATTTCAGTGTTATATTGCAGAAAAAAAACCGAGCGGGGAAAGTGTTTCTGTCGGTTTCTGTCGGTTTCTGCCTGCAGCTGCTGTGCCCTCTGAGGCTGCCTGCTCCCCTGCCCGCCTCGGCTCGCATTTAATCAGCCAGCCTTTGATTTTTTTAATGTTTTGACGGGACATCAAGTCTCAACGTTAGCTGCTGGGAGCTAACGAGGCTAGCCGTGGTTTAGCATTGATGTTAGCATCGCAGCCCAGCAGGAATCAGCAGCTATGTAACGAGCTGGCCGGTGATCTGCTGCTCTTGTCGATAATCCCCTGTCATGACACGTTTGTTAGACGGCAGATCCCGGAGCGTAACATTCAACAAATCATCTGTGCGAGTGTTATTGTGCTCTGAACACTGGCTCACTCCGCTCAGCTGCTGCAGATCATGACTCGTGGCTTGTTTGGCTTTGAGTAAACAAAGTTGCTGACCATGAACAAAATGCATGCGATAAACAGTTGTCACCACGCTCAGTGAACTGGGGGACGCTTTGTTGTGCTTGTCAGTCCTCTGGAAATGCATTTATAACGTACAGTCTGACGTGATTGGATAAAGGGGTGGGGCCATTTCCAATATTTGGATGAAGAATTTTTAGTGATGACCCCAGAAAGCTGAAATCATTGCTTCTACACTGGCTTCCTGTTTACAAGTAGATCACTGTTCCTTAACCGTGGTCGCTGTCACATCACATTTGTTTACAGCAGGTACCAGGTCAACCTGTGGAAAGGGCTGCGGAACCTGTGGCACTTGAACATATTTAAGTTATGGCAGGAAAAAGCCAAGGCCGGTGGTCAGGCTGCCATCATTATCAGGTCAATAAAATGCATTTTGAGTGGGCTGTGATGAACTGACACCTGTGTGCAGTCTCCCTCTTAATGAAAAACACACAACACTTTAGAGTAGAAATAACGAATCAATAAAATACAGAAGATTTTTCAGCTTTGTAGATGTCATTTCTTTGTGTTTCTAGATTGTTGATTTGGTTACCCGCCATTCAAAAATGTGTCCTTTGGCTGGGTATTTTTCCACACTATTTTCTGACATTTGTAGACTAAACAATGGGTAGATTAAGTGTAAAATGTAATAGATAAGTAATGAAAAGAACACTCAAAATGAAAAGCTTAAATATCATTATTGCGTGGCTCCCTTGGCATCTTTTATGTAATTTCCCAGAGCCTTCCGTTCTCCTGCTTTACATTAAACTAGCACTATATGTAGGTTGTACAGAAATCCAAATGTCCTTGTTTTGAGTGCTTTTAAAAATCAAAGCAAATCTTAAGTGGAAGAACAAATACACCGCCGCCACCACAGCTGCCACCGTCACTACTTAAGCAGTTCAAAAACCTAGTGTTGTTGTTGTGGACGAGTCGCCCACCTAAAAGAAGTGTTGCGTTAACCGACTCGTGTACCGCTCTGCCACATGTATCGCCTGCTCTGCTCATTCCGGCTGCCCTCCGCTCGATTATTTACCGGAGGACAGTCTCGAGCAGTGCTTTGTCTGGATGTATCATTATGCTAAATGGAGCTTTGGTTTTGTTTTTACAGCCGCGTGTGTGGGAGAAAAAGGAAGGGGACACCTGTGAAGGTGTGTGACCGAGCGTATGTAACAGAAGATGAGGAGGAGGAGAGCATGTCAGAACACAGCTACAGCCCTGGTATATATAGACAGACACACACACACACACACACACACACACACACACACACACACATTTTGCCACCTGCTGTCTGTGTTTTTATCATCTCTGGTGCTTATGGAAAACAGTGTACCATGTTGTAATTAGCAGTGTATTGTAGTAAGGAGAGACACCTTCCATCTTTCAAACATAAGGCCTGTGGTTGGTGGTAAAGCAGTTAAGATGTGCTAGATTTCAACAGTCCACTCTGTCCCAGGTGATAGCCAGTATCCAGAGGGTGCAGAAGACCGCCTCCCTCCACCCGGCAGTCCATACTACCTGCCCGATCCCACTCAGCTCTGGTAAGGAGGACCCTCGCCATGGTTACTGTGCTGTGATGCTTTTTTTTTTTTTTTTTTGATCCATATTACTAATGTTGCTTTCTGTTTTCCAGTGTGCCAGAGTTGGGGGAGGAGGGAGCGAGCGGTGTCCGGGGACCTGTGCTCTTCCATCCGCCGCCGAACTGCCGGATTCGAGAAGTCCACTGCGGGACCCAGGTGCGGTTGGTTGTCATAGCAATCCGAGACATCGCCAAAGGGGAGGAGATCACAGTGGACTACAGCCTCACGGACTGGGGCGAGAATGCAATGGTGAGCTACTAACTTGACCGTAACTTGGATAAAGTGGACAGGGAATGCTTAAAGGATGATGTTCCAAAAAATGATCATGGGTAGTGTAGTTTATGTTGAGTTAATTCCACATAAACTATCCTGTGTATAACCAAAATTACAGCTGAATCTTTGTTTATTGTTTTGTTTTTTTACTTTACTTACGTTTTATGTCAATTGTCCATTATCGTCGAAAGGAAATTACAGGAGGGTAGCATCCTCTTCCACTGTGGATAGATAGATTTACACGAATAGAGTTTCTTCTATTTACTGAACAAGTTTGTTCCTCTAGAGCTCAGGCTCAAAGTCATCCTTTCCACTACAAAGATTTAACAATGTCCATCCACTGCTTGAGGCCTGGAATTATTATTGTTTTTTTGGTATTTGTGGGACATTTTATGCCTTTTATTGGATAATAACAGTTTGGAGACGACAGAGAGAAATGCAGCAAATGTCCCTGGCCAGGCTTTAACCATGGACATTGCAATCTATGGTCGGCATCTAAACCCCTAAGCCATGTATTTGTGATTTGTTCTTAAAGATTCGTAAATGGGTTTTGTGCTGTGAGTCACAGCAGAGTCAGAAGTGATGGCAAAAGACATTGTTGTTGTTTTTTCATTCAGATTTGTTGACAGTACCAGACAAACTGGAAACGCCCACTTACATTTTAAATGTGATAAGAATGTAGATCCTGTTGATATAGCTTTAAATTGAGCTAACGTGGTTTGTTTTCATTTGAAATCTGTCTAACCAGGAGGAAGAGGCCGGCCCCCACCCACTGTCCCTCTCTGTTTCTGATTACCTTACCCCCTCCTGGTCATTATCCCCCTCATCCTCCCCTCTCACCCACTCTGAGCCCAGTGACTCAGACCGTGAGGAGGATGAAGAGGAGGAAGACGACGACGACGACGACGAAGACGAAGAAGAGGAAATTGAGGAGATAAGGGGTCGAATGCTCCGCCGCCGCAAGAAGCGCAAGCTGCCCGCCGTGGTTAATTCCAAGAAGAAAACCACGCCCCCATCCTCCAGAGGACCCGGGCGCCCCTGCTCATCCTTTTCCCGCCCAGCACCTGTCACACCCCCAGCCAGATCCCAGTCCCAGACCCCGGTTGGCACCCTGGCACCCCCAACCACAAACATCAACAACAACATTAATATAAACATTGCCAGCTCCAGCAGTGCCACAGTGAGCCGGCGGCAGCACTGCCCGTACTGCGGACGCCACTATCGCTCTCTGGCACGCCACCTGGAAAAGCACCACGCCAACCAGCCAGAGGTCAGAACAGCCATGGAGCTGGCACACATGCACAGCTCTTCAAATGGCAGCGCCGCACACCCTCACCCCTCATCGTCCTCCACCTCCGCGACAACCCATTCCTTTGCTGTCCCTCAGTCCTCGGCCTCCAACCCTGCTCCACCCTCTCTCTTCGCTAGGGAAAGGGAATCGCCGGCTACACGCTCGAGCACAGGCGGCGTGTCGTTCTCCCTCTCGCTTTCGCCGCCTTCTTCGGCTCAGCCCGCGGCCGCCAAGAAAGGGCCCAGCTTACCGCTGCCCACCACAAAACGCCCTGCGCCCCCGATGGTGTCACGGGTAAAGAGTCCGTCACCGCCTCCCCCGTCTACGCCCAGAAGGGGCCGGAGGATGAAGAAAGAAAAGCATGAAGAGCAGCAAAAAGTGGAGGTGGAGAGCTCGAGAAGTCAAGAAGAGCTGGTTCCACCTCCTACTCCAGAGCCAGACGTTGATCCAGATGAAGATCTGGAGATAAGTGCAGAAGGAGAAGATGATGCACCAGAGGAAAAGAATGGAGAGATTGTAAGGTATGGTTGGATTATTTCTTTTTTTTACCATTGTCTGATTACCAATTAGACATTTATTTTTGATGTTTTGAGTTTTTGTTGGTGCGTTGTGATTTAAACTGCTACTTTAAAGGCATTTTTCCTCTCTCTTTAATGTTTCCAACACACACAGGCATCACATGTCTCCACTGCTCTCGTCCCTGTCCTGTTTGGTCGTCTACCTCCGCTGTCAGCAGCACTCCTCTTTCCTTTCTTTGACCCGCTCTCCTCACTCCGCCGAAGCCTGGCGCCTGCTCTGCCATTCCAGCCTCTCCCTGCTCATCCTCTACAACCGCCACCGGGAATGTGAGGTGGCCAAGCTCACTCTCCAGGACTACCGCAACCGTATCACTCCACAGGCCAGCTCTAGCAGCAGCCCCCCCTCCGGCATGGAAGCCCTCCTGTCTCCCTTTGAGCGCCAGGTCCTCTCTCACCTCCCGCGGGCTGGTGTTTTGGGCAAGCGCGGTCGCATCCAGCCGCTTATTTTTCCGCCACACTGTGAGTCCTGCCTGGACCTACTCCTTCAAACCAGCCCCAATGTGGGTGTAGACCCAGAGAGTCCCTATGTCTTCTCCCGGCCCTACCACTCTCCTGCTACCCCGCTGCGGGGCACGGACCTTCTGAGAAACCTGGCGCGAGCAAGTGGGGCCAAGAACCCCGGAGCACTGACAGCGACACGTGTGCGGCGGCAGGTAGCAATACTTACTCAACTGCTACTATTAGAGGAGGGTGAGGGCCAGGGTAGTGCTACCAAACGGCTGGAGGACTTCCTGGAACGAGAGTACCATGTGACCCAAAACTGTTCCTCAATCCTACGGGATCCAGCACTGATGGGTCGTGTGGGTCGTGTTGTTCTTTATGGAGAGAAAGAGGGCGTGCTTTTCCGAGGGATGAGCTTGCAGCACATCTGCCTCGAGTTGGATGGTAAGAAGTTACATCATGCATTTTTTTTTTTTTCAGGAGAAAAGGAAGAAGCCATTTGGGCCTATCAGCAGGTATTTCAGGCATGCATTGTTCAGTCCAGTGCAGGTTCTGGTTCAAAGCATCAAGGTTCAACTCCCAGCATCTGTTTTGAATAATGCAAAACGCCAACATACTCCATTGTTTTCATTTTAATGGGGAAAGAAAACATTATTTTAAAGGTGTAACTATTAGTATGTATTGGACTGTAGGAGGAATGTCAGCCTTTAAAGGAGGAAAATACAAAAAGCCAACAAAATGTCAAATAGAATTTGATTCAATAATATACAAGTCTAATTGAAAACAGCTTTATTTAAGATAGGAAATAGTCAAATGTTCGCAGCAATGTTTGTGGATTATCCCCATTTACCAAGGATTTTTTTTTCTTTAAAGAGACATTGTTATCGATTGTTTCTGCAAACCTGTTAAAAATAAACCAGAATTATCTGCCTTGCTGGATGCCACTGGAGGTATGTAGGAACATGACTGTGTGTATGTGAAAATGTATTTTTTGTAATTTGTGGGTTCATTTTGGAGAACTGATTCTTTGAGTGCTTTATGTGGGGTTCAGTGCCAGAACATTTCTGCAGGGGTTTCCTAGAGTCTGGTTGTCATCATGAGGTTGCCAGGTAACCACCAAAGACTGCAGGAAGTCACTGTGCCAGGCTTAGAAATAGTCTGGCACATAACCCACCATAAAACCACAATGTGTCCTTTTTACTCTTTGGGTTTTGTACTGATTGAATAAAGATATGCTGTGTTAATGAATGAGTTTTAGAGGTTCTGGTGAGAGGAGCCATGGAATCTGTTTTCAGTATTTATGCTAAGCTAAACTAACCAGCTGCTTGTTGTCATATCACACATATTTTTTGTGTGTGACTGTAGGACCGGATAACGTATATTTTGTATCCTGCACTTCTTTTATGATACCTTCGACTTATGGCTGGATTATTACAAATCTAAGACACCATTTAATGATTAATGTTTTAGATAATTTCCCACAAGTTTGTTATAATGAATGTGCCAGAGTTGGTTTTGGAGGTTAAAAAGCAACCTTTTACAGCCACATTGTACTTGTATGCACCAATTCATTCAGCAACATGTTTAATAAGCAACAGTACTTAAGTTGTCTTGTTACTGTTGTTACATGTGAAATGTTATGCTGTGTGTTACTCATTTGATTTGGGTTAACTACCCTCAGTTTTATGTGTCCTACAGTAATGTCTGGCAACTCAGCCGACTCCTTTTCAGAAGATTCAGAACCAGAGGAAGAAAAGGAGGAAGTTAAGGAGAAAGCTGAGGTGATGGTGAAGAAGAAAGGACCAGGGCGACCGCCACGGAAGAGGAGAGCACCCGTTCCCTCTCCAGTCAGCCCATCAATGGCCAATGTTCATAAGAGGAGATGTATTCCGCCCAAATCAGGTAATCTGCCAGTCAAGCCTCCGTCACATCCATATAAATTAGATCCTATGCATTCTATCTCCATTCATTTACACTTCGTTACACCTCACCCTCGTTCTCACAGGGAAGCGCGGTGTGCTGAAGCGTCCCTGGTCAGAGGCGGAGCGTGTAGCAGTGGAGACTCACCTAAAGAGAAACCTCATGGAGCTGCGAGTCCCTGCGAAGGCAGACTGTGAACGCTGCCTCGAACTCTGCCCTCTGCTGGTGAGCAACCAGCGAGACTGGAGGGCCATCAAGTTTTACGTCCACAACCGCATCCAGCTGCTGAAGAAGCAGGGGCGGAGGGAAAGCGCTGCCTCGGTCTGCTAGGGGAAAACACAGACA
The DNA here is from genome assembly GCF_004916995.1 of Morone saxatilis. Classification (NCBI taxonomy): domain Eukaryota; kingdom Metazoa; phylum Chordata; class Actinopteri; family Moronidae; genus Morone; species Morone saxatilis. The sequence goes on along the minus strand of NW_023339984.1, from coordinate 9,485,130 downwards.
CGGCAGAGGACACACACCATAATGTATAAACCACCAGCAATCATAATGAAGAGGGAAAAAAAGGCCTGGGTCATGGTGGAGTGCAGCTTCTCCTTTTTCTATCCTTTTATGGCTGCGGCACCTGAAAGTTAGGTGCAAGCCCAGCCTCACCACCCTGGTCATAAGCGAGTAGTGTAATAAAACTGACTAAGCTAAGAAAACAGATGCTCCAGTTCAGGATCATTCGTGCTCAGTGTTCGGGATGCCCAGTGTCTGTTATCAGATGTATTTTTAAGCGGTTGGACAAGATGTACTCTTTCTGAAAAATGTGAAAGTTCAGACACAGTGAATGCTTTTTTTTTCTTTGAGATTATCTTTCATATCATCTTTACTTTATTAGATAGTTGGCAGTGGAGAGCGGTAGGAGATACAGGAGAGAGAGAAGGTGAAGTTCCTGAAGTGATACCAACCCAGGAGGTTGCAGGATGCACTTTAGACCACCAGGACACGCTACAGCAAATGATCCTTGGTCTAGTGTTGGCTTCCACTGAAGGCTGATGACCAAACATGAATGTGTAAAGCTTTGGGAGCAGAAACCAATGGTTCTAATCTTTAAAATCCCCACAGATACTGCGTGTCTTCAGGACTGAGACATGTATGAACTTGTATAGTTTGTGTTTGATATTGACTGGCATTGTACCCCCAACCCGTGGCCCCCAACTGATGAGTGTATTAAAGAGTATTCTTCAAAGTGTTGGACCATGATGCAGTCGATGTGAAGTGGTTCTTGCATATCCCTTATACCATGATCATAGTCAGAGTAGTATGTATCAAGGCACGCCTACTTGAATTTATTGCGTATCAGAATTACAAAAAAAATTACCTATGGTCTTATTCACAATGTAAATACTTCCTAATCTATGAAAAGTATACAGTAGTGATTACAAAGTTAGTATTGTGTTATGGTGTATATACTGTAAATACTACCTGTACTTATTAAAGTGTATGACATTTTGCTGTGTTTTTTTAAACTGGGTTGTATAGTGAGTTTTACATTGTGGATGCAGAGTGACATGAACAAAATAGAAATAACAAATAAATACAGGATACCATATTGACTGAATTTATTCAAACAGCTTATTTTAAGAATCATACATTTAAACATGGAGCTCACTGGAAACAAGATTATAACAAGAAGAAAATATACAAATTTCATTATGTAAAACAGCCCCGAAGGTGAAACGGAATTTGAATACTGGCCATAAACTCAGCATCAAAGTTTAGCTGCCTCAGTCCATGTTGCATGTATACTGAATATATATGCATTTGCACACAAAACACATGCAAAAGTGTATTAGTGGTAGTCATTTGTAAATCATAATGATCCCTTTTGTAAGTCAGTTTCTAAATAGTTTGCTGCAGTAATTGTCAGTCATTTCACACCTAGGCAATTCAGTGAGCCATACCTGGAGTTTTCAAAGTCTGAGACTGTGGGCCTCTGCTCAGACACAGCTTGTAAAGTTAGTTTACTAACTTACCTATTACTAGTAATTGCCTGCCTATGGGATCATGATTATGTTATTTGATCCCATAGACACTCAACAATTGAGCCTACACAGCCTCTAGTTATATATATTGGGGGTACGTATATTATTATATTATTGTTGTTTGACATAACTTCAGACTAACCCAAATATATTTTAAAAATAAAAAAAGGTCTTCCTAAGGAATTTATTAGGTTCTGGCTCTGGGAAAGTGGGGAAAACAATAAAATTCCTCAATATTACTGTATCTCTGAACTATCTCTTTAACCATTTAACACATTTAGGATTCCCTTTACTAACCCTCCACTGAAACTGTTGGTGGAGAGAAGACAATAAAACCTGTGACTAGGGAACTTAGTGACTATAGTTACCGTGGCAGCTGGAAATATGTAATAACACAAAGTCTGTTTTTCAAAAAAATAAAAATTAAGGAACATACTTCAGATAACAGGCTCAAAACACAGGAGAATCAATTCTACATTAAACAATAGAGCCTACAAAGTCAGTTAAGAAGAGAGGGTGCTCATTAAAGTCATACTCAGGTTGTAACCTATAGCCCCTTATAAATGATTAAAAAATGCACAAAAGTTTTTACTCTTAAACCCTTTGGAACCTAAATGAGTACCTATTTAAAAGTTTTAGGACCAAAAGGCATGAGAGTAGCTGTGACTCACCAAAATAACAACACATGATGAGCAATGCAAATTAAAAACATTTCAAAGGTAATATTAGAGCACAATAAATCAGAATGTTGGGCAGTAACACATTACTATTTATAATATTACAGTAATAATATGACTGTCTCCAGCGTAGTGTAACTAATTACTTATCAATTTCAGTAATAATATTACAGTTACCACCCAAAAAGACAGCTAGTTACAAACTTACTTTTGTTGTCAGCCAGCAACCCAATCACATCCTCTGATTCATTCTTTTCACATCACCAAGCAGGAACCAACCTTAGAAGATATTTCGAAATATTCCCATAATTCTAATCTTAAAGCTGCAGTAGGTAACTTTTATTAAAAAATAACTTATTTTTCATATTTGCTGAAACTCAGCTCTGATTGGTTGTTTTCTTTCAGCCCAGTGGATTCTTGTAAATCCCATTAGGAGCATTCGGAGGAGCCAGAGGAACCTGATTTTTTCACAGATTATCTGTCTCATATACTACTGTCAGGATATGGTGAAAGTTTCAGTGAACATGACAAAAAATATATATTCTAAAGTTACCTACTGCAGCTTTAATCTGCCACTGGCAACGTTAACACATTTTGTTTTGTTTTAGTCATTTGTGACTTATATGACACAGTGTGTACGGCACAGATCAAATTGAATCTGATCTTTTCAGTTCAGATTTGGTACACTTTCATACATTCCAGGCCTGATTCTTTGTAGTGCAACCTCACTCATATGAGCAGTCATATCAGAATTCATGTGACTTTTATGTCACTCTAGATTGACATTTGTCATGCGGGTCACTCCAGGACCATGGCCTGTTCACACTG
>NW_023339984.1:9481863-9481999 GCF_004916995.1 Morone saxatilis | reverse complement strand
ATACTGTATACATGTATTTTATGTTTTTATATTGTGTTGGTTTTTATGTTAGCTTTATTGTATTATTATTGAAATAATCATTTTAATACCTGCTTTTAAGCTGAAAACGGGTGAGTTTTTATGTTTTTGGTTCGAC
>NW_023339984.1:9463129-9481726 GCF_004916995.1 Morone saxatilis | reverse complement strand
ACCATGCACCTCAGCTGTGAATTTTAACACGCCAATTGGACACGAGCTCTGACTCTTAATGAACCAATAGACGGCTAAGGAGCGGGACTAAGCAGGTAAAACGCAGAAGAAGAGCAGACACAACAAGGGGGAGACGGTACAGAGGAAAACAGGAAAAAACAGCAGGTAAGGAACCAGAGGACTGCACCGGACAGACAGCGGAGAACAGCGGAAGAATCCCTCTGTCTGAACCCCTTTTGGTGGTTAAACAGTGTTTTAAGCTCTGTTTTAACCCTCATTTTAGACTGGCTCATCTTTAGCTATGGTGTTTTTAGGTCACTGCTGAATTCAATGTATTATTTATTATATTTGAGCCTAGAGCAGTTAATGTGGTAAATTTGTGGGGAAAGCACAATAAATTGTTATTCACTTGTATAAAATCCTATTCCCCCCATGCTTATTACAGTGACATCTTTCTGTTATTTTGTCTGTACTGTGTCGAATTGTGTGCTAGTTTGAGCATTTCAGCTTTAACTAATTTATTCAAATGTTGGGCGGTACCGAATAGAGACACTGGCCTTTCTATTAAACTATGGAGATGATGTATTGTAGTGTGTGTAGTGTGTGTCAATGTAGGCAGGCAGCGCCACGTGTAACTGCCTGACATCATCTTCAATCTGACAATGCAATCACCTTCACTTTTACAACTAAAAAAGTTGTAAAAGTGTTTGGGAGTATTCTGGGTTTAGTCTCAATTGTAGAAATGATAAAGGTTTAATTAGGTTTTTGTATCCTCCTCCTTTCCCCTTTAAACACAGGATAGAAGTAGTTTTAAAATAAGCACTTTTTACTGCTTCTGTTCAGATTTAGATTCAGTCTATGGAGCTGCTGATTCTACAGAGTTCCCCATGTCAGTAGACGGACCCTCTTCTGTCCTCTGTATTAACGTCATAGGTCCTTTGTCGTTTTTACCAGGATTGAAAAGTGGGAAAACTTCACCTGTGAACTTAGCTGTTAAAGATCCAATGAGCCTCTCCTGTTCCACATTATAAAAGGAAAGCTCTCCTCTGTCATAATCCAAATACACACCAACCGTCAGCGGTCTTGAAGAAACAGGCAGTAAAACCTTTGGTTCTGTGCTAAACTGAAAGTGATCTGCACTGTCAGGGGAAGAGGACAGGAACCAGAAACCATTAGAGGCAGTTGGAGTAAAATCTGACTTCTCAGGGAAGGCAGTTGCACTCGTAACTCCAAGCCACCAAGACTCTTTGGGGCGTATACTGGCATTCCCCAAAGATACCTCCCAGTAGTGTTGTCCAGAAGAGAAGCTAGGTGTTCCTTTGATCGCTGTGAGACAGGTAACCTTTTTTCCGTCAGGAAAATCCTTAAGTGGGACGTCTCTCAGCATACAATCCTTGATTTTGAGATAATCATTTACTGTCTTGGCAAGTTTAACATTTTCTGTTGAAAATTAAAAACAGTATTAAAATGAAATCAGAAAAATTCAGGTATGAGAATTACTGGAGTAAATAAATGCTATTTACAATACATTCTTAAGTGATTACCATAATGCATCTTGGCGGTTGATAGATCTGTTGACTGGATCACCTCTGTAAAAAATAAATAACAAATGTATTCAATACTAATAAAATTATCTCACTTTAACTTTAAGAACAGCAACAGAGTTACTTCTTACCTTGTGGTAAAAGATTGTCAGTCTCTGGGGAAAGAAATGCACAAATAGCCACTGATTATACACATGAAGTTCAATTTCCTTGTAATAAGATGTACTATGTATTTTGGGAAATGTAGGATTCAGTGTTTTTGGAGCTTGACTCCGAGGTGCATTTTAAGTTAGCCTTCACATATGTTTTTATACTATACTATACTATAATTCTATATTGTATATTATATACTATATTCAATCTAATATGAAATCACTGGAGCACCTAGCTATGCACATAGCAGGAACTTTCATTGAAATGTTGTGTAAGAATATTAAATTATGTGTTTAATGTGACTCTTACCATCAGTTTGGTCACCTCCTGATTTACCTGAAACATAAAAGAACATTTTCAGGATTTAATTTCACTAGTTTTAATGTGATATTTTACTTAATTTGGCCAGTGAATTTATTAGTATTATATGGTAGTATATCATTGTATGCCATCTAATAAAGCCAGAGTCAGAGTTTGTACACTATTGGAAGTATTTGGAATTAAGAATACATTGTAGTCATCTGTGTCTGTCATCACTTTTTAGGATTTTATTCATTTACTTAAGTTAAAAAAAAACAGATAACAAACGTACCGAAAATCGAATATTTGCATCTGTTTTTGAAGAAAAACAGTCCAAGTCCAGCTAACACGGCTATGAGGAGTAGAGCGAAGGCCACCCATCCACCCGCTGAGGATCCAGACTCTAAACAAAAAAGCAAGAAAGTTTGTATTTTTGTGTGTCGTTCTAAGCGAAATAAGAATAAAGTAAACTCAGCTGTTGCAAATAATTCTCTTTACCCTGTTTAGCAGGTGTGGAAATGTTTTCCAGGCGTACTTTTGCCTCCTTTGTGTCTTTATCAGAGAGACCTACTGAGCAGGAAACCTCTGAGGGGCTGGAGACGAGAAGCCAGCTGTGGACTGACATAAGACCAGAAGAGTCTTTGCTATTTTTCAGACTTTTCGGGCTGAGAACCTTCCCTTGATGCAACCAGCGCAGACTAGGTTCTGGATACCAGCCTCCAGACTCACAGCTCACATTCACCATGTTATCTTCTTGCCACACTACTGACAGAAGAGGTAGGGTTCCCGTATCTACCAAAGAGAGACAATAACAGAAGGTGAAGCATCTGACGTAAAGTTGACGAGAATTTTTAGACCTTTAGATTTGTGGGTTTTTCTTTCACTCACTTGTCACACTGAGACTGATGGTCGCACTGTCATAACCCTGATCACTGCTCACATAACAACTGTAAACTCCCGCATCCTGAAGTCTGGTATTTTCCAGCTTCAGGCTCACATCACCTCCCTTCAGACCTCCAGACGATGAGTCCTTTAAGCCAAACGAGATCCGGCCCACGTATGAAGCTTCCTGGGATACATTCTGGAACTTCTTCGCCCTGTAAAGCATGATCGGGCTGTCGTAGTGACCACTGCGGTACCAACGTACCTCCAGGCCCTCCGCATTTTGTGGAGGATTGAGCCAGCATGGTAACGTGGTATCGTTGCCGAAGTGCACTGAGACAGAAGACCTGACCAGGACCACCAGGGGATCTGAAACTGTGAAATGGACAACATGAATATTGTTGATAAAGTTTATGTTTTTGGTAACAATAAAGATAAATACCATTTATCACACATGTACTAAACGAAGATTGGATTATCTGTTTATTACTTTTATAGTGACATCTGGCCTGGGAGACCCACCCTTATGGATAAGGGGGTTTTCCCTTATCTGAATCGAGGGTCTAAGGACAGAGGGTGCCCCTTTCCTTGAGAGATATATATAATAAAATTTGACTTGAACTGAATTAGACTTGCCATGTTTCTTTCAAAGAGGACACAAATCTGTTCCACATATAAGACTGGTTAAGTTTAAAAATAAGAGCAATATGTTTACAGGTTTATAAACAATAAAAAGTGAATACATCTGAATAAACAGTGATCAGATACATAAAAAGGGGAAGAATGGTAAGTAATACATGGTGAAATACCAGCATAAGGAAAATCAGAACAGGTGTGGTGATTTAAAGAAAACAAGGACGTACCAGGTGCGGCTCCGCACAGTGAAGCCAGAGCAAACACAAAGCATGTCTTTATGGTCATCGAACCTGTGAAAGAATACAAATTATGACCTAAGGCTATTTGCGTTTAACCAACTGTAACGTTAGCACACACAATCGCTATCCAACAGCAGTAAATCAACAGCTCTATTAACAACAGAACGAAAGCGTAAATGAAAACGCACCGTGATTCATAAACCCAGCGAATTCAAAACTACATACCCATCGTGCTGTAACTCCAGGTCGAAATATCCTCTAATCAGCTCCAGGTAATAGTGCGCAACGACAGAAATTAGGAGGTAATTCACATTTAGATGTAGATTTGAAGTCAGCTTTGGCTTTTTAATCGTATTTTGTGCAAAGCCACGTTCGGGAAAGGCTTTTCTTCGTCACCAGCTAAAAGATTCACTTTCACTTTTGAAAGGGCGTCACACTGGCGCAGGCACAGTGAGGGAGATTCAAATCTAGAAACAGTTTGTAGAGACCTGGAATGTCCCTTCTTGTAATTTACAATAATCTGCACATTTATGTCATTACACCCTTAAATCCACAAACATCCCGGAGTATGGAGTACCAAAGAGTTCAATATTAAATGAATAAATATGAGAGAATGAAATAACTAATCATTTGAATAAATATGAGTAGAATAGTATAATAACGAACTAATTTAGGGAATTAACAAAAGTGAAACCACAATAATGATAATAAAGAGGGTTTTTTATTTTATTTTTTATCATTTCTTTATTCACTGTATTGTATCATGTCATTCATTTGTTTTATAGGAAACCACCCCTATATAGAAACAGAAGGCTTGTGGATTGGGGGTATTTGTCGTCCACTAAAATGATCCGACTCCCAGACAAGTCTGACATATCACCTGTGTTGGGCTAGTTTTTGGTGAGACAGCACAGACATTTATTTGGAGTAGCCTCTAAATCAGCCATTTCCCTCAATACACTAGATACGATATAGTGTACAAGACATGATCCAATTTGTGTTTCAGGTAATTGCAGGCTTGTCTGAATCCCCCAAATCACTATTCTATACTATTTGTTTTATTGTTCCCTCAGTTCATTGATTCTGTTAAAAAAAAACACAATACATGTATGTAAAATGATAGATGGACGATGTTAAACAACACAGATGTTCCAGATGTGCCACTATGGGACGGGAGTGTTTATATTGTTAGTTAATTCTCACGTGAGAGCGATAACGTCAAGGTAGACCGCAAACGGCAAAATGGGCCCGGATGTGATGAGATACTGGCTTCAAAATACATGCGTATAGTTGGTCGTGGTTGGAAAATAAAGGGGTATGTCTTAAGACTGTTCAATATTCTTGAGAAAAAAACGTATCTGAATTAGTTCGTTAAGTATGAACAATCTACTGTGAACGAAACCAAAATATCTGTTTAATTCAATTCTGATTTATCTTATTGTGAAAAGCCAAACCGGAAGTTACCATAATAACTCTTTTTGGTATGACAGTATGTTAGCTGTCTGGTTTCATAGTCCAGTTTTGGAGCTTTTCAGTGGCGTACTTTCGTTAATTTACTTCACCGTCGATTGTAAACTACTCCACTTTCACATTATGTGTGGTGTTAGTTAGGTAAGCGTATATGTAAGGATGTACAGTGTTAGTTTGAGGTGATAACGTTGGCTGAAAGTATAGTTAGCTCTCCAGAGCCCTTTCGGAAGAGTTGTAGTTATCGTTAGCTGTGTAGTTCACTGACCCTCGGCTACATGGCCACTTAGCAACGCTGTTTTACATCTCCACAGTCCGGGGAAGCGTCAGAACTTTAGGGCATTACTGTTTTTAGCAAACATGTCTCAACTCGTTGACGATACCACTCCGTTGCTCGCGGATGACGCAAGCAGGTGAGTGCAGAGTTCAATGGACTTGACAGGTAACCTCTGTGACCTCAGCTGGGGTCGACACAGGGAGCTGCGGAGGATCAGATACTACCAACCCTGTACTGCATGTGGTCTGTGCATTATGTAAACCATGTGGGTCCCATTGGTGTGCTGTTTAAAGGGCCTGTGGTGTTCGTGAGCCTGTATAAATAACCTCAAATCACCTGTGCTGTCTTGTCACATGGCCTGTGTACAGTGATGACTCTCAGGATGAAGATTACAAGAGTCGGTGGAGGTCTATCCGAGTCATGTACTTCACCATGTTTCTGAGCAGTGTCGGTGAGGATGCCCCAGATTAAAGCTTTAAGAGCAATGTAGAAAGTCCAGTCAAACCAGCTGAATAAAACACACACACACACACACACACACACACAGCAGGAATGATGCTTTTTAATGTTTGTCTAGCTTTGGATCGTTGACAGCATGTGAAGCACCTCTGTTGTTATGTGCCCTTTCAGGTTTCACTATTGTCATCACATCCCTGTGGCCGTATTTGCAAAAGGTATTTATGGCGTTTCATTTTCTTTCTTAGAGATTCTTGGCTGATACTGCTGCCAGTAATGCAAAGTAAGGGACTTTGTTTTTGTTGTTCTTGGTAGGGTAAACAGGAAGTGAAAGAAGCACAAAGGAAGCTTAGGGCACTTTATTTTGGATTTAACAGAAGTACTTGCCGTGTACATTCAAACGAAGCAGTGAAGCATTTCTTAAAACTACAGCTGGGTTTCCAAACTCATGTCAAAGACCCCCGCAACAGATGCACATCAGACCCCAGTTTGAGAGTTGCTTTTTTTTTGTTTATTATTATGTTTGAAGATTATGAAGTCTCCATAATCAATCAATGATCACACCGGGATCACTATAAGTTACAATCAATAAAAGCAGCCTACCCTGATTCTCCCCTTGTTGTTCAAACTTTCAAATATAATAAAAGGGAGAAAAGTTTATATATATTATATTCCTCCTTTTGCTGGGGACCCCCTATAACCCATTCAAGGACCCCTATTGGTCTCTGGACCCCAGTTTGAAAACCACTGTACTAGGGAACACTCTGGTTCTGTGTCCAATGTAACCGTTGTCTTGTGTATTTGCATTGTAGCAGTGTCTTAATGGTGTCATATTGAGCGGCCACTGCAGGGTCCTCCATAGCACAGCTCATGTTTTCACATGTTTTGGTTTCTTTTAGATTGATGATAGCGCCAATGCCACTTTCCTGGGCTGGGTGGTGGCGGCCTACAGCGTCGGTCAGATGGTGGCCTCGCCCCTTTTTGGCCTTTGGTCCAACTACCGGCCACGCAGGGAGCCACTGGTGTGCTCCATCTTCATCAACGTGTCAGCCAATATCTACTATGCCTACGCATACCTGCCGCAAACCAATAACAAGTTCCACATACTCATGTCCAGAGCCTTCGTGGGCTTTGGAGCAGGTGATTTGCGAGGGCCCGAATATGCTTTGAATGATTTATATTCTGTGTTTTGTGGTTTTTTTTGTGTCATATAATGGTCTTTGGTCGTTTCATGGCAGGTAATGTGGCTGTGGTGAGGTCCTACGTGGCTGGAGCTACATCACTGAAGGAGAGGACCAGTGCTATGGCGAACAGCAGTGCCTGTCAGGCCCTGGGTTTCATCCTGGGACCGGGTAAAGACGGCTATATTCTGTTCATAGTGTGCAAACCAGCCCTGTTCGTTTTAACACTTGCATATCTCTGCATATGTTAGCTCTGCAGGCATGCCTGTCGTTCATTGGTGAGCACGGTGTGACGGTTCAGATCATAGACCTGCAGCTCAACATGTACACGGCTCCGGCTTTCCTGGCTGCAGCTTTTGGCGTGGTCAACATCCTGCTGGTTGTTCTGGTGCTGAGGTGAGGCTTTCCCTGCGTGTACATGCAACGAGCGCATCAAATAGAGATCCACATGCTGTTTACTCCGACACCACAGTCGTAGATCCTTGGATTTAGCTTCACTGCTGTCATTTTATGTAAAAAGAAGTCTCTCAACGCTGTTTAAATCACCTTAGATGTCTGTTGTGATTCTTGTTAACAGAGAGCACCGAGTTGATGACCACGGAAGACACATTCGAGCCATCAACTACACATCAGAAGGTATTTACTGTCTTACTCTGAAATAATGTACCAACAATGCTTGTAGTACCACTGAGAATTATAGAGTCCAGATAATGAAGTGAATTTACAATGTTTGTAGTGTTTGTTGCAGGATATTGGTCTTTGTGTTTTAGCCTTTATCATCTTCTTCCCTTTTCTGTAGACAGACTTGACGTTAGTGAAGAAACTGAGGAGACCATCGATCAGGTAGCGGTCCTGACTTCCAACGCCCTCTTCTTCATCGTCATGTTCATCTTCGCAGTCTTTGAGACGTATGTATTTCATTACGTATTACTGAGGCAGCCGCGTTCGAATACAACAAAGACACTTTTATACTCATTTGTGTAAAGTTTTAATATCTGACTTTATATTTTTCAGTATTGCCACCCCGTTGTCCATGGACATGTTTGCTTGGACGAGGACAGAAGCTGTGTTATACAATGGCATCATCATCTGCTGCATTGGATTTGAATCCATACTGGTGTTTATAGTTGTAAAAGTGGCTTCTCAAAGGTACCCGCCCGCCCTCATGCAGTATGTATATTATAGCTTCAGCAGATTTGGTTATAATCTAGAAGTATGTTTATTTCCTTGCAGGGTCGGGGATCGTCCTGTGTTGCTAGCAGGCTTGGCCATTATATTCTGTGGCTTCTTTATTCTGCTTCCATGGGGAAATCATTACCCTAAAATCCAGTGGGCAGGTATGCACTGTTTTAGTTTTTTTTTTTTTTAACAGGATTTTTAACATCCTAGTGGTGCCAACTCTAAGGGCCTGCGGGAATACAGCTGAGCGTTAAATTGTTGAAAAAGTAGCAGTCTGGCTGAGAATTCAAGTGTTCGCGTTCTGCTTTTCTTTTCCAAAATACAGACCTGAAAAACAACTCTTTGGTCAGTCAGATTTCTAAAGCCACTATAGCCTCCAACAGCTCCTCAGAGCCAACAGGCTGCCCGTATGAACAGACCTGGTGCCAGTATACCCCCGCCATCCACCTGGCCCAGTACATCTCAGCTGACATCCTCATCGGGGTGGGATACCCAGCCTGCAACGTGATGTCCTACACACTGTATTCCAAAATCCTCGGACCCAAACCTCAGGTGAGGAGACTGTAGTAGTGTTTTGAAAGATAGAAATGATTACTTTGAATGTGCCCATACATCTCTCTGTTAGACTTTGCTGAACACCAGAATGTGTTTACTGTTGCTCTCTGCAGGGTGTGTACATGGGGTGGTTGACAGCCTCAGGGAGCGGGGCACGGACATTGGGCCCGGTCTTTGTCTCCCAGGTCTATACCATCCTGGGACCCCGCTGGGCCTTCAGTCTCATCTGTGGTATGGTGGTAGGCGCCATCGTCCTCCTCAGCTGTCTTTACCACAGACTCATCGCGTTTTCTGTACGCCACGGAAGGGCTGAAGAATAACAAGTCAAGATTCACACTGGGGAGACTGATGGCTGTTTTTATTCTCAAAGACTTCAAGCCAGAACTGCTGTAACGACAGCTCTATTGCTGTTACTTACTTTATAATGTAGGAACTGATAAGCCTCCTATGAGAGTTAGTGACTCAGGATTGATCTTTAAACTCTAAGGCGAAGAGATAAGACCGGGTTATTACTCATGACTTGACCAAAGATTGCTGCTTCGTTAACAGGGAGCTACCACTGCGGCAGCACTTTTACTCGTGTGAAAGAAGCCACGTGACGCCTTTTTCATAATCTTGTATGGCATCGCCTCGTATGAGGTGGGTCCATGATATCAAACTGATAATGATTTTAAATCGAGTTACTAAATATTTGTTACTGAAAGCTCAAGTTTTATGTATTTGCATTATTGGTCACAAAGATCAATTAATAATAATTTTAATACACAGACTACTTCAGCAAAGCCCCATGTCTTTGCATTAAATTCTAATATTAATTTGTGAAATCTACAAGCACAGGAGCAACCATGACCTTATTGAAGGTACTTGAAAACAAATCCTATCAAATTGTTTGATATTTAGTTTGTCATTTGTCATTCATTGGACATTGTGACGTTCCCTGTACTTTATATACTGATTGAACATATTTTGAAATTGTTATTTTGCTTTTAAAGTGGAGAATATGAGAAAGGTTCAGTTCAGTTTTATTTTGCAATGATTGTTGTTGTGCCCAATGTGACCCTTGAAAGAGAAGCAAACATTGCGTAAATGGTTTAAATGAAACATTTCCAGTGACACATTTCCACATTCAGCTGTTTTCCTATAAAGAATATAATGATGTTATATTTTTAAAATATTGTTCCTATTTCCGTTAAAGGCTCCACTTGTGGTTGTTTCAGACTACAGGTTGTTGTCTACCTGAAATCATTCAGAAAGATATGTGTGAATGTGTGGATGCTAATGATTTTGAGTGATGCATTAAACATTTAATGTGATCTTAGATTCTCATTGTCACTTTATTTTCAGTTGGCTCAGGACTGATGAAGCAATCAAGTAAGAAAATACTTTTTGTGCAGGATACAACATAATACACTGTGTGTAAGATTTAAATGTTACAGAAGCACAAGAGACTGCCAAAAAGGTATGAAAACTACACTAAGAGCTATCCACATGAAATTAAATAACATTTAAAAACGTACATACATTCTTAATTAACATTAGCCTGTAAATAAATAAATTGTACACGTATATATGTGCAAAAGAATGAGTCTAGTAGTCCAGCTGCAGAAATATTATCGCCTTTATTTGGGTCTATACTCATAATATTATATATACTGTCAACGGGCTGTGAATTTCCCCTTGGGGATGAATAAAGTATCTATCTATCTATCTATCTATCTATCTATCTATCTATCTATCTATTACACAGTAAATGAATTGTAAGGGGGTGTCGCTGTATGCGCATGCGTCCGGCAGGGGGAAGCAGAGGAGCTTTGCCGAGAGTGGGAAGTTGTGTCACAGCGCGCATGCGTACAATAAAAGGCAAGTTGCGTCCGGTGCGTTCAGGAGCTGCAGAAAGTTGAGGAGAGTCTGCGAGAAACATGAACGCGGGCAAAAGTTAGAGGCTGCTAACATTAGCGTTGAACTAATGCAAGTTTGCGTTTAATAAAGTCGAATTTACGAGTATATGAAGCTGGGTGAGGGCGTGTATTACTAAACATGGATATGTATACAGACGAGACGGGTAAGGAAGTGTCTGTTTTTACTGTTACAAGAAGTTGGAGGCTACTTGAGCTAACAGGCTAACTTGCTCGGATTAGTTAGGTGAAAGTTACCACTAACTAAATGTTGGTTTTACTTAACGCCGATGCTGAGATAATTTACGTTGTTTGGTTGTCTTCTTCTTTTCAGAGTTTAGAGATCTCGGGATGTTCGTAAGTACACATTTTCTACGTTGTCCTCTTTGATGTGCGGAGACCTCGGGGTGTAGAGCTCATGGCGCCCACATGTTGGCATTTTGTGGGTGGCGATAATGTCGCTCAGATAATATGATGCAGCAGCAGCAGCCTGTAATATCGCAGTTATTTCATCAGACTAACTCCGTCTTGCTGACTAATGTGTTGTTTTGAGTGTTTGGATAGTTCACGTACTCACTTCCTGTTTATATTCTGCATTGCCGAGTCTTCATGATACTAAACAACAACAACAACAACACAGTTGGCTTCACAATATCTGATACTCATATGAGTTAGAAAACATTGCTATATTAAGACCTACGCTTAGCATCATTACAGCAGCCACTTGGTTGCAGATAATACATTGAATTTCCATTGCAGATAGAGTTTTATTAGCATGCTGAATGTTTGACCGGAACGCATATTGATTATAATAAAACATTTGCAAAGCCTCCTGTCCTGTGTTCAGTGCTACCATGTTTCCATTGGGTAGCGCCATCTTCTAATTACATTGGCTGTTGCTTTTACAGCTGATACCCACTGTGACGTGTACATCCTGCTGTCTGTCTGTGGCTTGTTGAGCACTACATACAATGTCAGGACTGTCTCTGAACAACACCCAAAGCAGTCAACAATCTAGATCACACAGTCTCACGTGATTACACCGTTTATTTCTTGGCCTTGTGATGAAACCAAACCCTCACTTTAACTCTGTTTACATGCTTTATTGTTTCCCTTCCCCAGGATTCTTCTCATCGCAGTGTTTTCCACGTGTGCCTGACATTACTGCAGGTCACATATCATGTAGTTCATGACTCCATTACAGCGAATTACTTTAAAGGGTAGGCTTAGCTTTTAGGATGCAGACGTTTTCAGCCAATTAGATGCAGTCTCCTGAAAAGCGGTCGACAGATATTAGTTTTTAAATGGCTGATATCAAAACAAATAAAAGTCACGCGTGGTTCTATTCTACACTAAATTCAGGCATATGCTTACAGCAGGATCGGAGAGTTGTAGTACAGGGTTCAACTTTTTCACCACCTTCCCAAAACTCACAAAGGGGAGTGCTAACATCCTTCCACAGTAGCCACACTGACAAGGCTGTCTGTACATGGACATGTATTGGTAATCTGCCTCATGAGTATCGATATCGCAGATACTGATTATCTCAAAAGGCCAGATAATCGTCAGACTGATTAATCAGCCTATCTACTCCAGAGCTGCATTTACTGTTAGTCAGTGCAAGGGAAATACCTTCTCTGCTGATGATTCAGTGACTCAGCTCACACTGAGTAAATGAAAGTGAAACTTAAGGAGGCAGTGCTTCAGTGTCTGTGAACTCCATACAGCCCGAGGTCACAGTCAGTGCTGGCATTGGCACGTAGTATGTAGGAAGATGTGAAGTTTTAAGGGTGAAGGTGCTGAGCTAATCTGATGGTTGTAAGAAACTACGCGGAACTGACCTTCAAATCCCTCCTTCTCTTGTCTAGCAAAGGGTTGTGGATATGTTTGAGAGTCGGCCTGGGTTTCAACGGATTGTAAGACTCGGCCTCCTTGGTAAGAAGACATCACATTACACGTTTGACACACACAAGTCTGTTTCTGTTTTTTTTTTTTTAATTTATTTATTATTTATTCAGGATTCAGTTTATGAAACATGTTGTCAAACTTATAAAATGTTCTCTTTCCTAGCTGAAATGGACTACAACGATGACCTAGATGATGCAGGGGAGGATGTTTATGAAGATTGGAGAGATCGTGGTCATACTTCCCATACATACCCAAGGCTCTCTGACAGAAGCAGTGATAAAGGATTAAGTGGGAACCATACAAGGTCACCCACCTCTATTTATCAGGTTCCACTGCGTTACTACGCCTCAGCTCGTGATGTTCCTCACCCACCTTCTGTAAAAGATGAGGCGAAGGAGAGCGTAAGTTCACTTTTTTATTTTGTCAAGTTGGATGATTTCATTTTTGATGTGAAGTGATTCAAATCTATACAATGTTTTTTGCAACTCTTAGGATACTGAAAGAAGAGCCAGATTATTACAAGAAGCAAAAAAAAGCAAAGGAAAGGCTGAAAAGAAGCGGCTTAAGAAACAGGTAAATACTGCAATCTCCAATATGAGTTTCATACTAATGAGTGAATGTCAAATTGTGTCAATTTAAACTTCATTGTGTGTATTCTTGCCCAACAGAAACGGAAGGAAAGAAAACGGCTTGAGAAGTTGGAGAAGGAAAAACAGAACCCTGTAAAAAATGAAGAGGTAGAGACCATTTGTGTATTGCTAATAGGAAATAAATCCATGTGCACACTCAGATCTTTAACACGTTTGGTTTTGTTTTACAGGAAAAAGAAGAGGCAAAGCAATCTAAAGCAGAGGAGAGTGCACCAGTTAACGATAAATCCAATTCCAGTGTTAAAGAGTCTGCCTCAGCAAAAGATACAGACAGCAGTGATAGTAGTGAAGACGAATCCAGTGATGAAGATAGCGACACCAAGAATGACTCGGGCGACTCTGAGGTACCAAGTGCTCTTCTTATTGTAATACATACACGTGTTTATATTTATAGTGTTAATCAAAAAGAGAGGTTTGGCATCTTCCCCAAATCTTTGTGATATGTTGCTGTCTACAGTTTAATTTTCAGATGATAAACGCACTGTAATGTAAACTTGGCATCGTTTTGCAAAACATTCATGTTGAAGTTATTTAGACTGCCGCAGAATGGCCATTTTGTAAACTAACCAGTGAAATGTTTCCACCAAGTGAAGAGGGATAGTTTCAGTTTTAATATAAGTCATTCATCCACAGTTGCCAACAGGAATCACAGAATTACACAGAGTTGTGACACTGTTTATAGGAAACGCTTTAAAAATAGCTCTTGTCATTTTACAAAACGTTAAATTAAAAAAAAACTAACCCTCCTCTGTTTTATAAGGCTTAACCACTTAGGAAGGTGACTAATTGTCTGTTCCTGCTTTTATTTTTATTTATTTATTCAGGAACTGGATATGACAAGTACCTTTGTGAGTAAAGCTGCTCTCATAGCCAGGAGGAAAATAGAGCAGAAGCCCAAGCCTGAGAGGAAGGAGAAAAAGAAGACCCCAGTTAAAGAAGAACCTAAAACCGTCCCTGACAAACATAATGAGACACTGGAGGCTGAAGAGAAGGTGAAGTATCTTGTATAAGTAAGATTCTTAATAGAAATGACAGATGATTACTATTCCAGTGACTATAGATAGACCATAATTTTTCCTTTTGATATATGGGATAAGGTCGCTCATCTCATTTCTCTTACTGTCTGAACAGGATGCTGCTGGCCCTAGCGGCCCCACCTTTGAAGATAATGTAAAAATAAGTACTGATCTTGCAAGTAAGTTTTGTCCCTCTTCAGTACACAAACTCCAAATGAGTTGATCATGAGGAAATATTTATTCATATGTGAACTTTGAAAAGATTAACATTTTCTCCTTTCCCCCCACAGATACTGGAAATAGGTTTGCAAGTGCTGGAGACTTTAATATGGCTGTGAAGTATTTCACGGATGCAATTAAATACAACCCTACAGAGTTTAAGTAAGGACCTGTTCATTTACTTCATTTAAAGTTAATTTACTGATGGTTACACCACCACTGATCTTTAAGCAACATTTTAACGCCTATTTCTGTCGCAGGTTGTTTGGCAATCGTTCCTTCTGTTTTGAAAAGATGCAAGAATATATGAAGGCGCTGACTGATGCAGAGTTGTCTCTCAGCATGTGTCCAGGCTGGGTTAAAGGTCTGTTTAGGAAGGGCAGAGCTTTGGCAGGTCTAAAGGTAAATTGTTTCCAATAATAGGTGTGTGCCCAGCTATAAGTTTCATTTAGTAAAGTCCCAGTTGATGTGTAGGACGTATGCTTGTTGGTGGAAGGCAAAGTAATGTAAAAGTTACCAGCATGCCGATACCTTTGCAACAACTTTACCTGGTTTAAGGCAGCATCTAGCTCAGTTATAGATAGTAAAAATAGTTAGTAGTAATTGCGGCCCATGATCCACTGTTTGGTATAAACTATGTGGAACTATGTCCATAAAACTATTGTATGTATCAAAGTGACTAACCTCTAAAGCTAAAGTCGTTTTTCATGTGTGAGTGTTTACATTGTTTACTCCCAGTGTTTCAGGTTGGAATGACTTTGTGATCACTTTGGCCTTGTTGCAGCACCATTGAATTAAATGTCATTGCGCTGCAGAGGCTCCCATTATTTACTCAGACTTGTTTTGACTAACTGTTGCTGTAAACATTAATAACTGGGCTGATTAGTCCAGCAGCATGACAGTCAGTGAGCCTGCACTTTGATTTAGTCCTGAGCTAGCGAGTGGTGAAAGCTCATCTTTTTCTCCCCCCCTCTCTTCTTCCTCCAGAGGTATGAGGAAGCTGCCCAGGCCTTCAGGGAGGTTCTCAAACTGGACAGTTCCTGCGCGGAAGCTGCCCAAGAACTGATGCGGGTGCAGATAACACAACTAATGGTGTGTCATCGTCAATAGCAGGGGGAGCTGGGAGACATTGCAGACTAATAGATAGTAATCATTCACTGAAGGTGCTTTAACCTGGATATCTGTTTTGTTTCAGGAGTATGGTTTCACTCGAAAGCAGAGCTCAAATGCTTTAATTATTCATGGGACTGTGCAAAAAGCTTTAGAGGTTCTGTCACAATTAAACTATCAACCAGGTGAGTGTCTGTGATTTTAATATCCAGGGTTAGATTTAAATACTGCCATGCATAAGAGGAAATGAAAATGCCATTGTTTTGTTGTTTACCTGTGTACCAGTGTATATTTCATGAAAGCTCAAATTTCATTGTTTACCTAATGCTATGTGTGAATCTGTTTGTACGCCGCACCAACACTAGTCTTTTGTGTTCAGGAGCTATTCAAAATGGCACTCTCCCACTGGCTCAAGTAGCGAATGTCAGCGGAGTCTCTCCAGTCCTTTCAGCCAAAACAAACCCTGGTCCTCCTCAGTCCCAGGACACACCAAATACACCATGTAAGAACAAGCCTTTAGACCCAGTCCAGAATATGTCGAACGTCAAGATTCAACCGAAACCTATTCCAAATCAGGCCATGAAGAAAACCTGGCTACCACAGTGAGTGCAGATTCAAAGTAAAATGTCTACTTCTTCTCTTCATCTAGAGGGTTAGCATCCCTGCTGATCATTACGTCTTGTTCTCTGTGTAGTTAAAGCATCTGGCACTGACAGTCTATAGCTGTGTCACCTGTATGTTTTGAATGTACATAACAAAGACATACTTGGAGGGGGTGCAGATCTTTTAACGCCAAAGGAGTTAAACATGTCATTTTAATGTTCCCAGCGCTAGTAGCAGCACTGTAATGCCTCAATAATAAGCAGTACAGAAAACAACTTGAGGTTTTGGTGCTATATAATGGTTGCACTGTTAATGCTTCTCTGTGTGAAGGGTAAATGGCTGCTGTTTGTATGTGTGGGATTAGCTGATAATTCATTTTCATATTGGGCAAGCTCAATTAAGCACTGTACAGACAGTATACGTACGCTTAACGGTATTGCTTCTTGTCTAATTAGACAGTATATTCCAAGAGAACGGAAAATCATTGAATGCTTTCATGCAGTTCAGACTTTGTGTTATGAATGATGGTGTTTTTATCTACAAAATAACAACCAGGATCTCTGCATAGGTTGTGTCACATAATCGGTCACCTTAATTCTCTTTCAAATCTGTTCAATTAATCAATGTGTTGTGTCAACAGGGAGCTGTTTCCAGTTTGGGTGGGAAACTTGGTTTATCCAGTAGATGAGGACATGATAACCAACTTGTTTAACAAGTAAGAGAACATTGAATCACTCTTCTGTTTTTAGTGAGACACTAAAGCGGATTTTTCACATTATGAATTACAGTTTAACCCTTTGTAGTAAGTGATTATTTACACTTCTCTTCTCTGTCAGGGCCGGAGAGGTCTATAGTGTGAAGGTTCTGGCTTCCAAACGATGTGCCTTCGTAAACTTTACCAAACAAGAGTATTGTGACGAAGCAATCCAACGCTTTCATGTAAGCACACTCTGGACTCTCACCAATGCGCTACATTACAGTGTTTACCACTACAGACTTCATGGATACTGTAATGGGTTGCAGTCTCTCATGAGGCCAGTTGATGATGAAACAGGAAACGCCCCAGAATGACCCGTATTCAGGGCTACAAGAAATTGTAGCAGAGTTGGAATGAAAACCTACATTTTTAATTTGGCTGCTCTTTATATTTAGCATTTCAACTAGTTGTGACTTTCTAGTAAGAATAAAACTCCAGAGACCGTCAACTGTTGCTCTCCAAGACTGGTGACATGTTTATTACATTTTACTTGTTTCAGCTACAACTGCCTTACTGCATTAGTCCTAATGAGCCCTGCTATCTGGTCACTGTTAACAACCCTGAGATAAGCCATTATCGCTCCCTCTCCTACGTGCACACAATGGAGCAGTAGGTCTCTGCTGTCTTCCAGCCTATTGATAATTACTCCTCCTATAAAATGACTCTGTTTTCTGTTGACTTCTTCAGGGCTTTGAGCTGAATGGCATTAGGATTGCTGTGAGATACCCAGACAGGATTCCTCAAGGTATGGGCATTTCCAAATCTGCCCTCAAAGCAGACGACCTGCAAGACGAGAATGTGGGGTGAGTGATTTTTATCTGCTTTCTTTCCTGGAGTTAGATGAGACGATTGACACCACTCTGACATCTGTCCAATAAGTCCAGACATGGTTAGCTTAGCTTTTGTTAGCATAAGGAGCAGAAACCGCTCTCTCAAGGTGACTGAGTTACATGTTGTCACTAATTCTTGACATTTTTTCCATCTGCCCAGCATTTCTGTGCAGTGTCTCTCTGCTGGTAGACTAGTTACAGCATATAACTCCTTACATTTCTCTCTGTATAGATCAAACAAACAAGATGCAACATTTTACATTTACAGTGAGCTTTAAAGTGGCTAATAAGCATTTATCTTTATCAGACTGAGCCAGGCTAGCTGTTTGACTCTCCCTCCAGTCTTTTTGCCTCCAGTATGGAGCTGGAGCCAGGATGTGATTAACTGAGCATAGATAGAGAGGTGGTGACAAGCTTTTTAAGAAACTCTCAGCAAGAAACCGAATATGCGTACTTCCCCAATGTTTTCTCCTTCAATTAAACCTGTGCTAGCTTTAGTCAACTGCTTGGAGTGATAACGGACTAATAACTCTTTTAAAACGTAGTTGCTGTTAATATTTAACACCGAACTATACGTACTATACTCGGAAACCCTCCTTTTCAAGCAGTCTCAGTCCAGTTGTTTGCTTTCACAGCAGCCAAACCTTGAACTTCAGTATACAGTGCCATGCACAAGTATTCACCCCCTTTGGCATTTTTCGTGTTGTTGCCTCACAACCTGGAATTAACATGGATTGTTT
>NW_023339984.1:9444022-9463029 GCF_004916995.1 Morone saxatilis | reverse complement strand
TTTTCTCATTTCACTTCACCAACTTAGACTATTGTGTTCTGATCCGTCGCTTACAGGCAGAGGTACGTTGGTGGGGGAAACGCAGTTGGAAGCCGAAGACCCGTCCGCCCTTACAGACATGTCCCCGACTATGGAGGCAACCACAAGTACTGAAAGGAAACGCGATGCCTCAGGGCTAACTGTCCTCAATAAAAGCAGAATCACTTATACTGTCTAATATACATTTATCAGTGGGGTCTAATACACATGAGTGGAATCTATGGGCTTTTAAAGCTTTGCTAACTGTTGAAGTATTATCAGAATTTTTAATGGTACCTATTTTTTGTTTCTTTTTTCTTTTTTTACATTGATTTATTAAGATTTTAGAACTGACGTCATCACCCTAAACATATTTAAAAGTATTCAGAACAAAATCCTTAATCGGATTAAGTAGTTTGAAGGCAGAATGAGTCGGATTTGTCTGATGCTGTTTGTAAACACAATTCAGAGTTGAAGACCGAGGAAGCGAGCAGTGCTCAAGTGAGAGTGAATAGAAAGTTGTTGCACTATTGGTGAGAATAAAGCAGTGAATCAGAAATAAAGTTATTTTCTGACTGTTTAACAGTGGATATGCTCTAAAGCACAAATGAACACTGCCACACCTCCGTTAAACCCTGCAGGTATGAACCACATTTCATCGTGTGTGTGTCTGTTTTACGGAGGGCGAGGCAGGGCTACACACAGAGTAGAAGAGAAAGACGGGCTAACATTTGGTTGCTACATTTTACCGAATAGACATGCAAAAAAAAACAAAAGCTGTGCAACTGTGAGAATTTGAATGTTCATTAATGAAGTTTTGAACAATTCGTTACAGGCCTTTTAAGTATTAGTCAGAAAATGACTCCCACTGATCTTTAAAAAAAAAAAAGGTAATTGTTTTTTAGACTTTTATGCAAGCTCATGATCCAGGTATAACAACCACAACTTTCTGATGCCAAGATTGTTAAAGCTGGACTAATATATTGTAGGTTAATATTGGTACTTTTATTGTTTCTATACATCAGTTATTAATTTACATGTTTCACTTCATTTATAAACTGAGAACATAGTGTGTCCAGCAGACGCCTATGTTTACACTCTGCAGTATGAGCCCCATGGCCATACAGGAATAATTACTGGTATACTTATTTACATATTGTGAACTTTAAAATGAGGTGTTACAAGAGCCTCAGATTTATGACTTGTATCCAAATTATCTGTATTCTCTATGAATTAAGAATGACCTTTTACTATTCAGTATACTGTTAATACAATCCTTACAATCTGGAATGCAACTGAATTATTTTGTTGCACTGTTTAATGTCTCATGGTTAATTCTTTATCTATAAGACCATACAGGATTACAGGTCTTCAGCTGTGGTTGATCATGGGGTGGGGGGGCATACATTATATTTTTCAGATGCCCTCATTAATGATAGAATTTGTATTCTTACTTTAAGAATTAAATGTTATTTCATACCCTGAGGTTCCTGTCTATTCATTTAAACAGTCTTAAACCACTAGGGGGCCCAGTATAGACAGGCTGTTGAGCTATGAATTGTGTACCAAGTTTCCTTTAATGCAGAAACCTCAAGACACACAGCAGCTCCTAATTGTATTTTGCCTACAGGCCAGAAGATAGAGGTTTGTATAATAAATCATAATGTGGGAGAAAAGGTTTGATTTGTATGGAGCTGCGAGGTGATATGTACCAACTGAACTTAACTAATAAAAAGTTATTCAGAGTTTGACAGAGTATAGATTAATGCAGGAGCCATTTTGAGGTGCCTGACAGTTGGGTTGATGTATTTGAGCATATTTCTCAACAAAATTAATCTAATTTTGGCAAACTAAGTGACTTACAGTAGACCTTTTCAAGGTCCCTGGGAACATTCACCCTCTTTGTCCAGGTGATAATCCAGCTTTCAACTTGAGTTGATGGAATTTTCCAAATGCGGTCCCAACGTCTACAAGCCAACAGATGGCAGCACAAGCAAAGTCTTAAATCAGGCAACTTGGCAAATCCTCCAAACATGCATTGCCGTGTGGAAAAATAATTCATACATACATACATACATACATATTACACACACCGTTATGGAGCTGGAGTCCTTTCTCCTGCAGCACCTGGAACAACAGCACAGGCGGTTTTGATTTCTGGTTGTCATTATAATTTGATGTATAGGGTTTTTTCAACTTAATGTGAGACCGAAGTAATGAACAGTAACACTGGTAGATACTCTATAGGGTTTGTGTACTTGTGCTAATGACATTTCCCTGCAGCCTCAATTTGGATAAAGTTCACTTCATTATGTGGCCGACTGCACTGTTCAACAGCAGTACGGCCACCAGTGTGCTCATAACCGCTAGATAATACATAACAGAGGCACATAAGTAGAACGTTTAGTTCTTAGAAAGCTAGATGACGTGGATTCAGAACATTTCTGTCGTGGACATATTGAAAAGTTACCTGTTTGTACAGCGTTTGATGATGCAACACCAACCATGAGGCAATCTGTGGATTGAGAGTGATATCATCAAAGTATGGAAAGACACAAGACCGGCATCCTAACAGTATAGCTACACCTTATAATTACACCTCGGTACCTTGACATGATTGTCTACAACAGCTGTATACTACAACATCTGCATAGAACAGTCCTTGAGATCTCAAGGTCACAGTGGAGAGTTTAGTATGCTGGCCCTATTGCAAATTTGTCGTTTAAACCGATTTAAAATGTAGTAAAGACTCAACTAATGTCATAAATAAGATACATTCCCCGCTAATTAAACTAATCTTCAAACATTTAATCAAAAACAGGCCGTATCTTTAAATAAAATGCTCAGGAATCCAACCCATCATATCATTAATCCGATGTGACACCAGTGTGTCTGGTCCACGCAGAGCAAAAAAAAAAAAAAGACTCGTATACATATTTAAGCTTTGGCACAAACCTCCTTTTTCCAGGATCAAGATCAAACATTAACCACATTCAGTTTTTCTAACAATATGCATAGAAAAAGGCACGAATCTAAAAACAGCCACAGTCTCCGAGGTCTTGAGCATCTGGTGCCTGTTGGAACCAAATGAATGTTTCAGCATCATCACAAATGCAAAAAATGGAGGTCTTTAGCCAGCAGCAAAAACATTCAACTCCCTGATGTGAACTGATTATTGAATTTTTGCAAGTCTACACCACCTTTCACCTGTCATCCTGCTCGCTTAGTATGGAGTTTGTGTATTACCGCCGGTGAAGCGGAGTGAATTATTAGTTTGGAGATTTAAAGCTTCTTTCTAAAAAAAAAAAAAAAAGAAAGAAAAGAAAAGCCCACAAGTCACGCGAATATGCAGAACAACCCTTTTGTCTCTGCATTAATTAGGTAACTTGTCAAGGCAAACAAGTTAGTGTTTCATGACTGGAAACAAGGTCACATTAATTCATTCATTCAGGTCCCACCACGGCATCTTTCTCTGGTTAATCTCAAACGAGTAAAATATACATTTAAGGTCTAGATTTACTTTATTTTATTTAAGTATCCCAAAGAAGCAGATCAGCTGGTGTCACTCCGTTCGTAACTCTTGAGCCACCGTTTACTGCTGCTACGGAGCCCGTTCCACATGTTCTTTCATAGAAAATGAGATTAAAATATAACTGCTTCGATAGTTCTTTGCGACTGATCTGGCTTTTCATGGCAACTTTGGACTTAATTAGAGCCAGAAAACTTGTGATGTGCACCCAGCCGTGACTGTGCAGCTACGATAATATCTGTTTCTAACCCCTGAGTCTTAAACACTCTCCTCGGGCTACTTCTGTTCAAATTGCCTGTGGCCAAGGAAGGACTGTATAAACTCCCAGCCTCCACCAGGTCCTTATCCTGTATTAGATTCACGTCGACGTTGCAGCGAAAGAGATAATGAAATGTACCAGGTGATACCCTCTGTAGAAAGTAGGGTTTTTTTTTGCTGTACAGATTGGTGTTCTCTTGCCCTGAGGCCACAATTAAGGCTATGCAAGACCTTGTTAAAAAAAAAAACAGTGATTTTGTGTCTATTCAACATGTTAAATCCTTTTTTATCTGAAACATCCCTATTTTGTTCTCCCCACTGGACTCCCTTCACCTTGTTAACGTTTAGATTTAGATACCTTTCAGTCACTTTACTGGATTCTTCTTTAAATATAGCAACGCTCTGTAATGTTGTGTTTATTCGGTTTTACTTCGTAATCTCGTTAAAATGCCAAAAATATTTCCCAGATGTGTATATTTGCTGGTTCTTTGAGACTTCTATGGTGTTAAACCGAGGCTACGTTCACACTGCAGGCAGAAGTGGCCCAAATATGATATTTTTCCTCATGTGATTCTGTTGAATCTGAGTTGGGCAACTTTCCTATGTGGTCCAACTCAGATACAGGTCTTATTTTTTCAGACTAGATCAATGTTGGTCACAATTCTGGGCTGGCCGGAGTCACTCGGTGAACACAAACATGTAAAACAGCTGTGGTAGAGAGTCAGTGGAGGGACAGTGAGGTGTTAGACCCTGTATTTTCTTCAGGTGAGACACAAGCAAAACTTGAGGGGTTGTATTGTAAATGGTCTGTGTTTACTCTGATTCCACATCCACACACACTTCCGTACAGAAGTAGCTCCACAAAATGCCACAGTTAAAAATGTGTCTCTCTCCTAATCTTCATCTGCTCACAAATTCAACTGATAAATAAAACCATACTTACATACTTACTACCGTTTTATTTTAGAACAACGACCTTGGCTGTTCACACTGGAATCTTATCTATGCAACATAAACATTTATAACATAAATAATGTGAACAGCCAAACAAACAAAAAAACCCCAATCTGAGCAATAAATCAGAATTGAGCGCTGAGGCTTGCAGTAAAATACAAGTATGCCTACACCTATTTATTGCTGCATCACACAGTCTGATGAAGAGTTTTTTAAAATTATTTTCTGACATGTTTGCAGTTTTGTACACTGGAGTATCATTTAATTATTCTGTCAGCCAATAATCTTGAAAGTAACTGTTCCAAACACAGTCAGTCCTATCATTCTAAAGCTTATAAAGAGTACGGTCTAGACTTGCTCTGTATGAAATCTTCTCTGAGATAACTCCTGTTATGATTTGGCTGAATCGAACCCAACTCAACTCACTTCAAACCTATAAAGTCTATGCACATGACATTACCATAATGCAGGAGTCGGAGTGGTTCACTCTTCCCTCGGTGACAAACACAAACATTCTGCATGAAAACGTGGTTACAATCCTAAAGAGCTGCGCTACAATGGACGGTAAATATATTCCCATACATACATTTATACTGACCGCTGCAGGCTGCCTGTAAAGCAGAGAAGAGAAGCTTAATGGATCTCTACAAGACAGTAGTTCTCAACCTTTTAGAGTCGCAACCGGCCGGCCCCCCCACCCAAATCCAAGAATAATTGGTCTTACTCAGTGATTCCATCTTAATTGCTTTTCAGCTGTTCCTCTGTGTGATAATTTAATACAAATAATACAAATAAGTTCCATTAACCCTATTTCAATGAAACAGGCCTCCTAACTCTCCTGGTATGACACCAGTGGCGGTGAGGGGCTTGTACTAAAAAGTGGCGTCTATGCATGATTTACAGACACTGGGTTAAATAATTCAGATGTTTTAAATCAAATACAAATATGTTATAAATTCATGTTTCGGATTTTGGATTGGTCACTTCATTTGGCTGGAAAAGCATCAATACAACATGTAACGCCAGAATGCCATTTAGGCTAATCTGCAGCATTTCAGTTAACGCCGTTCTGCTGTAGCCTTTTTAAAGTGCATCTTTGAGGCATAGACAGCATCCCAATGTCACTTAAGGAAAAACTCAGTGAGCGGGTAGTGGACAGGGCGGATAAGCTCTTGTTAGGATGCCATCGTGGCTCTTACCAAAACCAGCCCCCATTTCTGCCGCAGGGCGATGGCGGAGGACGAGGAAGCGAAGCGGAGTGAGGCTTTGCGCCCCAGCAGGCGTGCTGACACATGGCTGCCTGCCTGCCTCGCTCTCAGCTGCAGCGCCAAGGTCAGCCAGCCTCTCGTGTCAAAGTCCACCGTGGAGCGCCGCCTCGGAGAGAAGAAACAGAAACAGTTCAGCTGAGTTTTTATGCCGTAATTACACGAGAACATTTCTTTATGTTTAGCCTGTAGACGAGTATCAAAACCCAAAAAAGATGCAAAATAAAATCATTTTGTTATTAGAATGTGTAAAAAAAAGAAAGCCCCTCACCCACAATGTCCATTTAGTGGCTGTTCTAGAGCTTCTGGTCACATCACATGATCCTCATCTGCAGATTGAGTTTTCCTTTGAATTTTCATGTTTTTCTGAGCACTTGAAGTGTTTCTCATCAATGTTAGAGATGATATGATAGCACTGAAAGCTGCAGAACAGCTACTAAATGGACCTTTTGGTGAGCTCTTTTTCTCAGTTGCTGCTTCCAAAGGTCAAGAATGAAGCCAAAGTGGATGAGAAGTCCTTTAAAAGTGCACAGAAAAATCTAATCATCTACAATTCCATGACAACTGACAACAAAGTCCATCTGCTGACGAAGATCATCCGATATGCTCGAATGCTCCAGAACAGCTGCTAAACTGACCTCATCGTGAGATTGTTTTCCCAGCTAAATCTCTCAAGAAAAGGTGGAATATTTACCTTGAAGTGGAGAAGTCCTGTTAACCTTTCAAAACAGCACGTTCAAATGGTTTTAACTGATCACAGTTCAACTTCAAGTACAAGGTGTGCCACATAAAAACATGTTTAATTTTCATGAAACAGCTTCTGACATAGTGGAAAAAAACTAAAATATCTATTGTGGTCATTTAAAAAAAATCTAAAATCTGGATTTTTTTTTTTAGGGGGGGGGGGGGGGGACATGAAAGAATTGTGCTTACTTGTCTTTCTACCATCACAACTAGAAACCTTTAACTACCTCTCTCCGACTGCACAGACAGGTTCAATATTAATCACAATACGACTTCTTTCAAAAGCTGAAGGCACCTGTGTGTTACCTTTTCTCGTCTATTCTTTTAAAATAGTCACTGCATGTTTTACGATGAACCGAAAGTAGAAAAATAAAGGGTGTGTCCTCTGACTCTAATATAAGGTAGTGGAAACGTTCCTGTTCGTAGGTCATATTCCTGATTTCAGAGAGCTGCTCTGACTGCCGTCCTTCACCGTCGGCGGTACGAGAGTCATGACCACTGCAGGCGTCACTCGGATGCTCCCGCGCTAATCTTGAACTCACACAGCTCAGACGGTGAAGAGGTTCGAGCTCCATGTCTTCGCGGCGAGTTCCGCTCCCAATGTACCAACGGGAGGAGTCTCAATCTCAGTGGGCTCCGGAGCAGATGTTGTCCTCGATCACCGACGCTGCTCCCAGGTCAGCTCCAGAGGCAGATGTTGCTCATGGCCTGGCAGGTGGAGCTGCTCTCTGCAGGAGAGAGGTAGATCTTGCCGCTGGGGCAGACGCACACCTCGTACACCGCCAGTTCCTGGGAGGCCTGAGTGGGCGACGCCGTGTAGATGCCGAGCGGGAGGCTACCCAGCTGAATGGTGTTGGCGTCTAAAAGTATCTGGGAGGGGGAAAAAACATCAGAGACGTGCTGAAAGTCATTCAAATAACATCGCCGGAGGTGCCCTGAAGTGATGTATTACCAACTGGAACTGATAAATGACTGTTGCAGTCAGTAAATACAATGCGACAGGTGGATTGAAAGACAGCAGCACTGATCTGGTGAGCTAGGATAAGCAGTGAAGGAAATAACTTAATCTCTCCATTAAACTGATTTGGAACATATACTAATAATTGCTCATTTTTAGCCATGCTCGCTGTAAGGGATGGCAATGTAAGTCGGCTGGGATTCCAGTCAAATCTCATTCAGACATTCGTGTCCGCCCCTTTAGGATGAATTCTAATAACTTTGCCGATCCCTTAACTTTTTTTATCTGGTGCCACCATCTGGTTAAAAATTTAAATTTGTCCAATACTTCGCTTTACAAGCAAATAACCCAACACAAAAAACAATGACATTCCCATCAGCCTCAGCGATACTTTTTGCTTAGTGGTAATTAAAAACTAAGATGGTGAACATGGGAAACATTAAAGCTGCTATCAGTGTGTCATTGTTATGGTGGCATGCTGATGTTAGCATTTTTAAATTAATAGTTATATGAACCTATTATACTTTAATAAATGGTACCTTATAGAGTTCCACCATTATTAGCTCTACAGAGACAGAAGTGGCTACCCATTATCATGTACATAGACAAGAACACGGGCCATTGTGCTGGAGGCTTTCATGTGCAAGGAACTGCCTCAGTGCACTCACAAAGACAGTGAAGAAGAAGACTGCTAGCATGGAGGCAAACAGTGCAGTGTATTAAATTTCTATGAGGAAGGAAATGCATTCAGCATGACCACAGGGATATGCACAGTGTGTTTTGGTAACACACAGTGAATGTAAAGGTCCACAGGGTACCTTTAACTACAGTCTCCTCTCCTCCTTGAGAGACTTAAGAAATGGAAACTGAATCAAAATTAATTAAAAACAAATAAATAACGGCATGAGAGAGGAACTTTACACTCCCTGCGTAATATCCTCACCTCTCCCTCTGTGGACTCCAGCTGCAGGTCCTTTCGCCCGCTGACCTTCAGCGGCCCCTTGGCTGCGCTCACTTCCACCCCTCTGGGAGCCTCCATGGTCAGGGTCCGCGTCGGAGACTCCAGCCTGATGAGAAAACATGAGCTCAGAGATTCAGTGGGTTCGCACTTTCAGGATGTTTGCTTTATAGCAACTTTTGCCTTTCAGTACGATTTGACAGCTGATGGTACGAGATGTGTCAATGGTTAAACTGATTGTTATTCAGTTCATAGTTTATGACTATCCTTGTGTAATTACTTGTTTAGGGCAGGGTGATGGAATTCAATTGTATTATTTGTTTCACAACAGACCCCAGGCAGAGAGGCATTTAAAAACGGAGTCGAAATATTTCACATTTGAAAAACAACAGCTTATTGATATTTCTGTTTGACTCCTGCAGCATAAATGTATTTTAGGTGTTAGTTATACCGACGACGTCTCCACTTGTGCGACTCTAAAAGGTTGTGGTGTTTAAGCAGCTCTTCTCATTATTCTAATCCAGTATGGCTCCTAAACAGCCCATAATTGTACCAGCTGATTTTGACCTTCAGCAACACTGGGGCTAATGCAATTTGCATTTTCCTCCTGTGGACTATTTGTTTACACAGGGAAAGATAAGTGTGAGAGCCAATCAATGTGGAATTTGTTTTCATAACTCATAACCGTTTCAAATTGATTTCCTCTCCCCCCCATCTTCCCCAAATCTGTTTTCAATGAATTTTAAATGGAAGACTTTAAGGAGCCGTCTTGAAATCACTTAAATCTCCATACCCTCTGAAAGTGACACACATTTCGGATTATGCACTATTGGAATAAGGGATTGGGGGGGGGGGAGCAAATGAATTTCATCTGCATTTGAAAAGCCTCTTTGACTTTAAATCAGCTTTCAGTAGATACAGTTTGGAGAGGATCTGTGAAATGTGCCTTTGACCTGCGACTGCTTATGCCCTAAACCTGAAGAAAGAGATTGATGTCTGCTCGGTTGTTGTTGTTTTTTTACTCTATTTATTCTTTTCTCTCTCTTTATTTTTGTTTTTCAGAGAGAAAATTTTTTTGTGGATAAGTGACAATTAATTGATTGTTAAAAAATTAATTGTTAGCATATTTAACTTTGTAACTATTAAAAAAAAACCATCCTCAGTCAATCTCCCATAGCAACACAACAATCCATTTCTTCTCCCGACCCCCAGCCGTTCATTAGCACGCCACAAGAATCTGTGTTCGAGTCCTCCTCGGCTCTCGCAATAATTATTTCTCAACCATCAACTGATTATCCGTGGCTTGGATGGACGAATCATTAAAAGACCAACTTAAAACACTTTGCACTGAGCTGTGCAGGAAGAAGTTAGTGATATGTGATGCGTATGTGATAGTTTCACTCCATTCAGAGCAGTTCTGTCATCACCCGCCGCGCGCACACACAGCTTCAGCGATACTGCCAGAAGACAAAGTGCTAAATTTCCGAGAGTGCTTGTTTCAGCATAGTTCAAAATAAAGCATTAAATAAATGAAATTAAATTTAAAAATGTCTCTTGGATTTTATAACCATCTCAGACTGCTTTTATTTTCATGTACGGAAAGCTTATGGCCTAGTTCCTGTGGCTCCATCAGCAGCATGAAACCATTTCAACTGACGAGTAAACATTACATTACATTAAAAGTTAAATGAATATAATTTAAATTATATGCAACGCATGAAATTTGACACCATTCAACTGCTGTTTCCACGGTGAAGAATGAACTCTGAACTTCCTCTTTTAAAGCCAACAAAGACTAAAGTCTTGACAACTGAACAAACTAACTGATCAATATCATGCGGTATCATTGAAAGCTCCAGATCAGCACTGAAAATGTTGATTCTCAGTTCTGCTAACATATCGCCATTACATTAATTAAATATTAACTGCATGCCTGTAGACAGATTCCCAACTGCTGTCCACTGCCTAGACTACCAATTTGGCTCTAACTCATGGAAAAAATGGAGACAGTGTTTAGGTCTTTCCAGAAACCTCCTACATGAATTTACAGTTACATTACCTGTCAGTCAACTTCTAGGAAATGGTTGGAAGACTGTGGGACCCATAAAGTGTTGCCAATTAAGACTATATTTGGTTTGTTTTTGAACGCCACAATGTCCAAAAACCTTCAGTTTCCTGAAAGAAAGCTCCATCCTTTACCCCAGTAAGAAGCCTCTTGCACCCCAAATATTCCAAGGCTTCTGGCTCCATCCACAAAACTCTGATATGTAAAGCCCTCACTACAGATAACCTGTGTGGTATTTCGAGCATATCGGCTGTTGACGACAGGCTCTCTCCCATTCTCTGGGAAATCTGACCAGCTTTTCTTGCTGCGTTCAGGTTGACCTTTACATCCACAGAAAGGTCATCGCATCGCAGAGCTGTACAGGACCAAATGTGCTGATGGCCATCTCTGAAGTCACAGTCAATGAGGGTGGTTTAAATACTGCATATCTACTTTGGTAGCTGAGGGGATTCCAAAAGGTGAAAGTCAAGTTTATTTTTATATTCCACTATCACATACAGTCTCTCAGTGGGCTGTACAATGTACAGACCCACAGCAGTGGTTCCACACTGGGTACGTGTTCTCTAACTAGTCTGGGGCATAGAAAGCAATCTCAGTCTAAAAATACAGAACCTGAATAAAACTACCTTTGCAGTTATCCCACCAAGGCCAATTTGTCATTTTTATCTTTATGTTTATTCCGTTTTACATAAATATTCTGTCTTCTTTCATTGCCCTCTGTGTCCTTTATATCTTGTCTTAATGCTTTTTGTTAAAACATTCTAGACAAATAAACCTGGTTTGGCTTTCCATACAAAGTGCAGGTTTATTGGCATGTATCATCAAAGAGTTGGACCTATAAATGAAAAAAAAGTATTTTTGTGGTTCTTGGTTGATCAAATTTCAAAATACAAGCCTGTTGAGTCCTATTTTGATGGTATCATTTAAGACCTTACTATAGCTCAACCAATACTGGACTTTTAAGGCCAAACATTTTTTATAACAATCCCTTTAATTTGGTTTTTAAAGAATTGTGACCAAGCCATGTTCTGAGTGGAATATTTACCATTGTTAAAAGTAAACTTGTCAGTGGACAAACATTGTGAATAGCACATCGCGATTTCTTGATCTTTATCAGCCATATATCTATGTCTATCTGCAATACATCAATAGACGCTGATATATCAGCCTGGAGGATTTATGGCCACGTGACACAAATAACTCACACATACTTAAATATTAGCTACATCAAACATAATAAAAAATATGTTTAAACAAACTCTTTATCCGTCAGGCAAGCTCACATAAAACTATGAACATCAAGTAACAGTAAGACATAAAATCATCCAGCCATCCACATCTAACCAATCATCAATGGTCAGCATCAAAATCTGAGAATCTGATGCTTTTCTTTGTCTTTTATGAAAGTTAATGTCATGCATTTTTAGGTTTGGGACTGTTAGTGAAGACATTATCTTGTGCTCTGGGAGTGATCAGCATTTTTCATTTTATAGACAAAAATCAATAAGAATGATCATTAGTTGTTTGTGATATAGATCAGGAAGTGTACCACCAATGATTTTCTGCCCACTTTAACTATGTGGAGTTTTGACAGAGACTGAACCTTGTGTAGCAATGAAAGATGTTGTTTATTTAGACTGACCGAACATGTAATGTTCTCTGCTGTCCAAACATTTCTGTCATGGCCAAATAAGACTATCGCAATAACAAAGAACCACCATATTTCTCTGCTCCAGCCAAAACTAAAAAGAAAAAAGAACACACTGAGGCTGCACTACATCTCAATCCCACAAAATTGTTGGGAGAAAAGTCTGACCAGAGCTAAGTGGGACCAAGAAGAGTTGTTCTGTTCTGCCTTTATCTTCTTAATGAACCTGTCACTCTCGCGTGGACACTGCCACTGCAGAGGCTGTCCTGAAAATTGTGTGGCTCAACTTGAGAGGAGTATGTGGCTGGCCGTGCTGCAAACAGACTTTAAACCTGAAGAGGAGGAGAGCTCTAGTACCAGAAAGTTGCAGAGAAAAAAAATCAAATCCTGCTCTCTGTTACTGGGCCTGGAAATGTACCATGTGATGTCTGCAGTGTATGAGAGCAGAGAACCTTCAAATCCAGTCTGCCTTTGCTTCTTAATGTCAAACTTGTCTCACTTCAGATTCCCATGTGCTTTTTAAGAAGTAGTTTTATATACAGCTTGCAAAAAAACAAAAAACCCCAAAAACTTTGTTCTTGACACGTTTGAGACCTGGAGATTTTCTGTCGCAGTGATCAGACGTCCATCCACCATCCGTCCCCCGAACACGTCAAGAGAATCGAAGTCTCTCTGAATGTGAACAAACTAGATGACAGGAGTATCACAGTGAAATGATCAGTGATACCACATTGCAAACCAAGAGTCACATCACAGCATTTATCACGCAGCTTCCCCCGGCCTGTTCAGATGGATTTGGGACATCAGGAATCAGAGCACCATCCTCCAGAGTGGGATACAAAATGATCCGATTATGTAATTGACAGAAATATTTTCATATTTAGGCCTGTAATTTCTGGTTGGAAGCTGCAGCTATTATATGAGTGGGCAGCCAAAAAAAAAAAAGAATCCTCTGAGCCACATTTCCGGCAATTAACTATCTTGATTTCTTGTTCTCAAACCCAGCACCGGAGAGGTATTTTGAGAGTGAAACTGAACCGCAGAGGTGACTGTCAGGTGAAGGAGCTGATCAGAGCCTGACAAGAGCTATGACTAAAAGGTAATGAAGCTGTGAGAAGTGAGCAGGACTTGACAAACTGACATGTCTCTCCTGAGGGACTATATCCACTTTATAACTGCGCTGCCCTTGTTTTAGAGACCTCAACGTGAAGGTCTCTATTCCTGATGGCTCCTCAGCACAGGTGCAATTATTCACGAGTCGCCGTGCACAGACACGTTTCCTAGTTTTGGGGGCGTGCAGCTGACAGAGAGGATGGACTGAGGAGGGAAAAAATAAAGTGAAATATAATTCGTAGAGGGACCAAAACACCTAATGGACTATAAATCAGTCACTCTACTTAACTGTTAACCTCCTGCACTCCTGTCTTTGTATTATAATATACACACTTCACTTAAAGCCAAAACAACTAGTTGATTAATCTATTAGTCAAGTGACAAAAAAATAAAGATTCTGGTGTTTTAGACTATTTAAAGACATCACCTCGGCGACTGGGAAATTAGTAATTGTAATTCATTAATGGAGGAGATGCTCATTAGCTGCAGCCCTACATTTCACACACACATCATTCTGTGTATAATAAATGCTGATAATTTATATAATATTGTAGTTTTTTTAAAGTCACCAATCTATACAATGCATCTGTTCTTGTGTGTGCTTTATCTACTGCTATGTAACTGTTTATCTTTTTTATGTAGTGCATGTCTTTCAGACAATAGTTAACTTGCACCAGCAAGTCTTACAATCCTTCACATAACAGTACCTCAATATTAACACTGAGTCTGCATGAAAACAAGAAGCAAAAGAAAACATCAATCAACATTTTAAATGTCTTTGGGAGACAATTAAAGACCAAAAACTGGAAAAAAGGTTTGCCATGCACCCAAACCCTGGTTTAGACCAACTTTAAGCATTATGTATTATCCTGACATTAATGTGAACACAATCAAGTGAAATACAGTTTAAACACAAGAGTTATTAGATTATTTTCATTTTTTAGACTTTAAGCATAGATATTTAAATAATGCTTGTTTGACCAGCACCTATACTGCTCTGCAGAGGATTAGTGGGTTTCCCATTGTATCCGCATCCCTCTTAAACAGCATTCAGCTGTTCTTGTGCATAAGAATCCAGTGGAAATATAAACCTGTACACCTACAGCTCACAAGCATTAATAGGGTAAAACTACAGGAGAAAATAGAAGCAAACACTGACAATGAAGTGCACAAGTAAACTTTAAAACATTAAATGCCAATGGAATCATTATACGCAGTATATTCAGTTATTCAGAAGCAGCATGATGATGACAAATGAAGACAAACTTGAATGTGAGTGTACACAGATAAAGCGCTCGGGGAGAAGAACAGGTGCTTCAAAGAAAAGGAAGATCTCAGGTGGGTTTCTTTGATTTCGTCTCTGCTCTGTTCTTCTCCCAGATTACTGTTGGCTTGCAGAGAAATAAAACACATCACAAAGAGGAAGATACTTCTTTACGGAGGAAAAGAAAGGCGACATGGACGAGAGCCAAGCCGTATCTGTAATGTCCAGAGAGGTTTACTGACAGGTGGCGAGGGGTTTGCAAAGAGGGTTTAACTCACACTTTCAGGGTGGGTAAAATTTATGAGCATGACTGAAAAGTCCCAGAGCCACATATATAAAACAATTCAAAATAAGAAGTCTCTTTTAACACATATGTTGGAGTTTTGTAACAAATCTCCATGTGTGCTTTACAACATCATTAGTCAGAGTCTTAAGTAAAAAAAAAAGAGAAGAATTATGTCATTTTGGTATTGACATGGGTGTATCAGTGTCTAAGAATCTTTATTTCAGTAAGAGTCGGTCTTTTCTGGTACTGTCGCCCTCATTATACAGTGTGATGTCATCATATCGGATGATAAATTCGATTTACACTTGTGTAATCAATCAACAGGCTATTCCGGCTCATAATTTACTGTCTGGCTTTATAATGAAAAAGTGTCTGCTTTGGTACCATTAAAAGGAACCAGAGCTGAAAGAGAGTTGTCACAGGTAGTGCTGATTTTTTTACTCCATGACAGTGACTGGATCTTCATGTCAAATCATATTAAATAGGGACTAATCTGCCAGAAAAGGAAAAGAACTACCAACTGTATGGCCTGTTGTCTGACCATGTTGGAGGGCAAAAGTTTATAGCTGTTCCGAACTAACAAACTCTAAGGTGGAGATGCAATATTGTTTAAATATGGGAATAACTTAAAGCCATTTATAGTGTTGCATTCTTTTTTTACACATTGAAAGTTGTGTAAAAATACCATGTGGCTGTGGACGTCGGATTATCGGTCAGACTTTCCTCTAATTTTTTCTTTTTTTCCAGGCTATTTTCAATGAAATTATCCAGATATAGGGGTGGAAATCACTGTTTGGTTGAACTGATCACAACTGGCATATGAAACGGGTGACGACTGGTCGGCATGACTTTTTAATGAGTCACAAATCGTGACGTTGAGAAGCTCTGGCCTAACTGCATTAAAAGCACAAAGGTTCAATTTCAGGGGTTGGCAATCACCCCCTCCAATGGCTGAATGTAACTTGTCTCAAAACTCAGGTCTGAAATTGGATTGGGAAATAATATTAACATATTTTGTTCAGAGCACACAGGATGAATGTGAAAATGCTAAGGAGTCGTGTGGTTTTGTGTGAGCTTTAAAGGCACCTACTCAATTCATATAAGTGATAGGGTCCATATAAAACCACATTTCTTTGACATACATGCAAGTTTATTTCCCTGAACTTTCCCTCTGATTATTGCTTATTAAGTCAAGAATATGTAAACTTGTAGAGAAATACTTTGGCCTGCTTTACTTTTTTAGAATTTACAAGCTTAAGAATTTAAATCATCAAACTCCCAATTTATGATACCTTACCTTGTGATAAGACAAATTACATCACTCTAAAAATCTGAAACATAAAATTCTGAAAGTGAAATTCACAGCCAGGAACCATTACTATGCAGAGAGTGTGGTTTGGGTAAAATGCAAATGAGAGACAAAAAGACATCTAGGCATGTATTTAAACTGAACAAAATGTTGCTGGAAAGGTTGGAGTCTATCAAATATTATATAACCTTTGTTTCACTATATATTAACATATCACATGATATGGGGAAATCCCTTATAGATCCAACAACAATATGGAACAGCTTTAAAAGTACCATTGCAGTAATGGCAGCCTGTGTACTTTGCCCACAGCCAAATTAGTCTATAAACAGACGCTAAGAATGGAAAAAACAACATGATTAAAAAAAAAATGTTGTTAGGCTTGAATTCATATCATTAATAGCCCACATGATTGAGTTTTCTCCATTTTGCTTTTTTTAATACTACTGTATGAAGATTCTTTGACATGGCGTTTGGAAAATAAATTGGGTTTAGATAAAAGGAACATTTATTTAAAGTCCTGACAGTACAGTTTGTACATCTTGCTTTGCAGCTTGTTTGGAAATATTTCAGTGAGGGAAGCCAGTCATTTCTGAAGCAGCCTGAAAAAAAGATGGATTTTTTTTTTTAAATGTTGTTTGAAATATGATTTAAATTAAACCCCACAAACAGAATCAAACTTTGACAATACGTAAATTAAACATCTTTGATCAAATATGCATTTGAATAGAGGAAAATCAGAATCCCATTGACGCAAACATGTTGGAGCTTTTTGAGGTTTTAACTGTCTCCCGTTCGGTTGCCTCTTGTTAAGATTTTGACCACATTGCAGATGGTCACCCCTGAGCTGAGCCTGTGTGTGTGTGTGTGTGTGTGTGTGTGAGAGTCCTGTGTGTGTACGTGTGCTTGCTTTAAAGTGAACCTCATCAGTATTCCTCTCACTCTGGAGGAATTAGATGCCAGAACACTGCTTTTTCTGCCAACTTTGATCCCAGCGCTCCCTTCAGGACCAGTAAGGTGGACAACAAACCAAACTCGTTATAGCTCGTTAATGGACCGACACAGGGCTCAGAGCCTCAGGCGGAGTGCAGTGGGTATCACATGCATGGGCGTGTACGGGTCTAATAAGCACCTCAACCTTACCCACTTTCTCCATGCTCTCTCGATGCTTTAATCAATTCCTGACTGCTATAGAGAATAACTAACAAATTAGCTCACCCCTCGGCTGTGAAATTAATATAATGGTCAAATCTAGTTTTAAATTTGTGTGATAACGAGCCCTACCAGTAGTAGTTAACAGGACGGTGCTTGAGAATAATGATATTGGTGAATAATGGTTCCTGCCACGTGTTTTTTTTTTTCCCCCACAGCGTACGCATCGACTTTGAAATGCCATGGAACATTTATCATCATCATTTAAAGATCTTCATTTTAATTGAACAGGATATGAACATGTGACATTAAGCTTTAATGAATTTCTGTAAAGTCAATGAATATGAACTTACTTAAGGTCTTCAGAAGCCCTCGCCCGGATCAGGGGAGTTTCTACTGAATGTCCAAACACGGCGCCTTCTGAGCCTGCCGATAAAATGTACTTTTATGATTCACAAAACTGCAGCCAACATTTACTGAGGCTTAGTATCAAACCTCAGTACTTTTTTGGCACTCATTATCAAAAACTCTTAGTTCAGTTCAAACGAACTCTGGAACTTCTCCTACTATGACGAGTCAAATGTCTGTAAAAAAAGGAATATTTATTTGCTCTGGTGTCACAAAGAAGAGCTCTTGAAGAAACAGGCTGTGAGCATCATTAGTTGAGACTGCAACTGGAACTCATATGTGATGACTGACAACTAAATACAGGATGGAGGGGACAGTCACTGTGTGGCCTCCACATTTCACTTGACTCACGTTTTAATGGGGAACTGCCAAAATACACACCTTTGTTTTCACTCCTTTTCCCTTTCTGGGAATATCCTTGCAATTAAAATTCAGATGCTCATTACTATGGTTACCAAATGATCTTGATTGCTTTCCCGGCCGTCCCCGTGGTCAGCACATGGATCGCTGTCAATTTAAGTTTAGCTTATGAATTCACACTAAAATTGTGCCATCACGAATGCACGTGGTTGGTCTATTCTGAATTTAAAAGCAGGAATGAACTGCACTGCGATCCGTTTTTGAGTCCGCCCCAGAGTTCGATTGACAGCTTTCTTATCAGCCTCTTCACATCTATCAATAAAATCGAGGCTTCTGCGATTTGCGTATTGCACGTGGCCGCTTCTGCAATTTGCAGTCGTAAAGACAAAATATAACATTTGATAAGTTGGTTTTATTTTGGACAGATTTACATTTCTCAGACATCAGTAGAGTATGTTAGAGTAAGTTCAGAGTACAGCACATTTTACCTGTGATGGTGAACTTTTCGGTTGTCATGATGACCTCCTCCTCATTTGCGGTGAACAGCAGTCTGCCTCCGTCTTTACTTCGTACCTCCAGTCTC
This sequence comes from Morone saxatilis, assembly GCF_004916995.1. Classification (NCBI taxonomy): domain Eukaryota; kingdom Metazoa; phylum Chordata; class Actinopteri; family Moronidae; genus Morone; species Morone saxatilis. The sequence continues at coordinate 9,444,157 of NW_023339984.1, read as the reverse complement.
TGACACTGGGCCTCCACAGCCTCAGGTCCTTCAGAGAAAGAGAGAGAGAAATGTCCACACTGGAGCTTCTGGCTTTCACCAAAAAAAAACCCCACTACAAACACTGCTGATTGCACTTAAGCAAGGTGCTGGGTG
>NW_023339984.1:9420609-9443968 GCF_004916995.1 Morone saxatilis | reverse complement strand
GGCGCCTAACAAAGCTGGATCAGCCGTGCTTTTACAATGGATGAAGACAAATCAGTAATCTGTTCCGCTGGTGAGGAATATTAATTCCCGTTCTCCAGACTTTGGTGTTTTTCCAGATGTGCATGCAGAAACTTTTAACGTCTCCCTTTCTCGTGCTCCCCTCCTCTCTCTTCCATTAATCCACGGGCTGCGACGGCTGGGGAATTTAATTATTCTCGCCAAGTTTCATCTCATTCCAGACAAAATGCAGTTTCTACAAAAGCAGGCACTAATTTTCAGAGGAAGGTCAAGCGTGACCAAAAAGTGTCATATCACCAGTCTTGTCAAATCAGCATCAACTCTCAACTTATGTTGGCTAAGATCAATAGCTATTAATGTTAATAAGCAGGTCATTTGCTTTCCAGTGGTCATTAATCATGTAAATGACTTTGGTAATTTGGACTGACTGATGGTTAAACTTGATGATAATAAGAATAATCCATTGTCCTTTCAATAAGTGCATCAAAGGTTAGTGTCTGAAAAAAAAAGTATTTTTTTAAAGGCACTGAGACGATTAAAGAGAGTTTAAAGATGAATTGTTGCGCTAATCTTGATTGAAGTCATTAACAAAATAAGATTGATCAGGCAATTTACAGCCAGGGCCAGATGAATCTAAGATCACTTTTAAATAAGTTGTTCGTGGAAAGAGAAATAAAGGAGGAATCCAAGTGTAAATAAACCAGTGACACATAACTTTAAGTGACACAAGGGCAAAAAAACTGTTAAACTGCAGTTTAAACTAACGTTAGGCCACAAAATTACGTAACGGTACACAGTAGGTGTCTCCCATCAGCTGTTGAAGGCAAGTGGCGATTTATTATCCCAAATGAAATAGCTTCCCAATGAATGTTTACAGTAGTAAAAACTAAAGACTCACCCACTGTGAGCTGCCCGGTCAGCTGGCCTTGGTCGTTCCTGACGTTCATCGTTACGTTCTTTTCTGATCGCAAGACCAACAAGCTGTCCTAAGGGAAGCATGAATGGGGAAGAAGAAAGACAGAGAGGGCGAAAGAATAAAAGAGAAGAAATATGTTATTTGGATCTTAAATCTGATATTGGGATCCCTTTAATAGGAGGGAGAACCTTAGCTATGTAAATTATTTTCTTTGTCATGATCCCACTGGCTTATTTAAACAGCTCATACAGCAAAAACCACAAGACCAAAAGTCACCAAAATTGGCAAGTGGGTTGCAAATTCACCTACTTCTCAGGCACATAAATTGACACTCATTGACCTTAAGGTGGCGCTGTAACAATCAAGTTTACCTTATATCAATTATCTTGAAAGCAGCTTGGTTTAGAGTCATTTTAGAATCATTTTAATCTCTTAAGTCATCTGCATCTTTCTTCTATTGATCTTCTGCTTTAAAATGTAAAATCTTGTTTGTGTCAGCATCACCTGCAGGCTCTGCTGATCTTAAGTTGTTAAAGAAATGTCAATATGCCAATCCATTTCGATTTTACAAGCCCCATCAAAATAGGTACATTTGATAATAATTGTGTACCTACGTCAATGCAAAGAAGGTTGTATTGTAATGTAAAAAACCCTTCCCAAGTAAATATTTCCTAGATATAAACCACTGAATTAAACCACATTAAGACTAAAACAGAACGAATTAAAACTAAATTATCCAAGGATGAGTAATGAAGTGTAGGTAGAGTCTGAGGAGAAGGGAGTGGCAGGGTGGTTGAGCTGAAAATGTGTATTTTCCATCACTGACAGGGGTACGTGTGTCCTTTCTTCACTGCAGACATTTTAACTCTGGACCTTTTCTACTTTCTGGCAGTTTTGCATTTTGCAAGTTTATGGCTCTTTGACATTTGAATGATGGCACACGTGTGTCACTGCGTGCATGCTGAAAAGGCTTGCGCTTCATGCAAACGGTTTTCTCTTTGTTTTGTCGAGATTCTAGTAGGCTGTGGATGCAGTGAGGTACCCAGTAAATCCACCATACTCTAAGGGTTCATGTATGTATGCATGAGTGAGAGGCTTACAGCAGTGTTTGTGTACATAGCATCAGTAACTGTGAAAATGCAGCTGCTGAGAGTACTGCTCCTTGATGTTTTTGGATCATATCTGCTTGACCAAACGTTAGATGTGCTGTAGCTTTGTTGTATATAATGTGAGTATACGCTCTAATTTAACTGTGTAATGTGGTGGGAATTAGTTTATTCTTATGACAAGAGTGGTGCTGAAAGCTTGGCGACATAGTGACCACTTGCACTCTTGGTTGATAACATGACAGTATGTTAATGCAAATTGTGGGCTGACATAACAAAACTGGCATAACACTGACATATTGTCACCTCATGAAGTTAATATGGAAAAACTTGTTAGCTAATAACTGCATATTTACACATCTGGCAGATGCGATGCAAGATTATCATTTATTTAGAGTCGAGGCCGCCTGATAAAAGTTCAATATTTTTTTAGCTTTTAGCTCTGTTTTGGTACATATATAATTTTTTTGGCTGTTAAATGCTCCACTATTACTGAATGGTGTTTGTTGCATACAACTGGTTCATCAGTTTTTATGTTGGTACTGAAAACAGCTGCATTCTGTGTCAGAAAGCTATACTGATGAGAAAGGTGAGAAGTAAACCAAACAGTAAAGTTGCAAACTGTAAATCCAAAACAATGAGCTGAAAGATGCTAAAATGCACTGTAGAACTGAGGGGTGACAATTCTCTGTGGGTTCATTACCACGAATAACCCCTTTCACATTACAGTCATTTGACCTATTGTAAAAATAAAAGTATCAATGATAATGATTAATGATAATGTATAAAACATTTTTTAACTCAGCACAAAAGCGCACAGCTAACCCACTGATGGTGCACGCAGCTGTTGATTTGAACTCCCAACCCCCTTATATCTCACAATGTTCAGTTCATGTTAATGTTTCTTACGGTTGGATTATTTGTAATTAAAAGTGACATTTGTTATCCATTTAGTCATAGTTTCACATTTGAGCTAATAATTATGCTGTGATGCATTCTAATAGGTTTGATTAACTTCATGCTCTCCCAAAAGAGGCGTTAAATTGTAGCAGATCAGCTCAAGTTTGTGCGGCATGTAACTTTGCAGAGGTCAGTCGGTTCATTTTCATTCCCTGCTTGCTCCTCCCCAATAGAAATGTGCATCATGAATGGAGGTTCGCCAGAAAGCACAGCATCATGAAGAAAATTTTAGTTCTTGATTTGAAGTATCCCTTTAAAGACTTTATAGGTCTTAAACTGTTTCCTGGGGGGCCATGACTGAGACGCTCCTGCTCTCCTCAACACTTCTTTGGGATCACATAAAAGGCTTTTTAGTCACTGCGCCTGTTGAGGAAGGTCAAGTGCAGATCAGAGTGAATGCACATAAATGGAGCCTGTTGTTGAAGGTGCAGTGGGCCCCGTCAGACTGAAAAATTACCATGGCTGCTGTAAGGCAAAGGATGCTTCCCTGCATACAATGAATAACATCATAGCTGAAAGTAAGAGCACAGCGCACTGCTTCGATGAACTAGTTGAAACAAAGCAACCTCATGTGATGCAAATATCTTTCTGAGTGTTAAATAAAATGCAGACCTTTAAAGCATAGATAAAGAGCTCAGGGTTTAACTGTAATCCGAAACAAATATTTGCATAAATATATTTAAATTTTAATTATATTTGATTGTTGTGCTTGAGGCCAATTTGCATACTAAGCCGAATAAGTAAATATAATGAAGAAAACATGTCATAAGTTGAAAAGGTACGCCTATTAAGTCTTAATTTCCTCATTCAAATATCAAATCTTGCAGGAAGGCTCTTTGCATGCAGGGTATAGGCTGTTTTGGAACATGTTTTCAGGCATATTTAACATTTCGCATATTAAAAGGCCCCTGTATTTCAGTGTAATACTGTTAGCCAAATTAAATTGGTTCTAGCAAACTGGGTTTGAAGGATGTTCAGATCTATGAGGCACTGCTGCTGCTGCAAAAAGCTTTGATTTTAAACTGTGAGAGTTAAACAAGTGGATGGCTTTAGCCCTCATCTGCAGACTTGAATTCAGAACTGGTGCTTACAATCATTTTTGTTGTGCATCTCCAGTGCAAGTAGGTGAGACTCAGTGAGGCGAAAGTTTCACCCCAATAAAAATACACCTGCATCTCATGCTATTTATAGATCATTTAGGGTCCTTGGGGAAAATAACGAGAGCCAACAGTCTGAACAGCTGAGATTTGATAAACTGTATCTGGGCAATGTGTTGCCTCATACCACATTGTTTTTCAGACTGAAGCAGAGAACAAAATTCACAGCAAAGATGCAATTTCATGGTTTTTACTTAATTTAAAATTGCAATGCTAGTGTCAACAGCAAGAGAATAATTTGAATATACAACTATCAAGAGTTAAATGTTAAGATAATCAAAACTGGACAATTCTTTATTGGCCATTTCAATCCAATAAAACGGTACATCCTAGGTAATAACCACAGTCAAGCTAATTTTACAGTAAAAAAGGGGCAAAGGTCCCATTGATCACCTATTTTACAGATATTTCTGTTTCCAAGTGGAATGAGGAATGATGTGTCCACAGATTTTTTGGAGCCTTACTGTACCGTTTTATCTGCTTTTAGATGTTTATAATACTACAAAAGTACAACTACAAAGCCGTTACTAAAAATATGACTTTTTAACTGTAGTGAGGCTGTTGAGAAGAGCTTTTTGCAAAGCAACTGTTCTATGAGTAACCATGCTGCGCAGGAGTCTGTGGTAGAAAGAAAACCTTTTTACCCACCTTGCAGGAATTTATAAGTGGGCAGCCCAATAATACATTTAAAAGTTTAGGTAAACCCACCTGCATCCTTTGGGTTTAAGAAGTGTTTTTTTTCCAGAAATTCTGAAGGCTTTATAGCTCCAAATAAGACTCAGCAATAAAACATTGAATTGACTCAAAGAGATGGAAAAAGTGCTGCAGCCCCAACATCTTTATTGTGTTGATCTTCCCAACCAGAGAGATTGGAAGGGTTTTCCAGTGTTACACTTAACTTGCTATTTTGTTATGCCAATTCATTCATAGGAGATCATGGGGATTTTTTGTTAGGACTACGCAAAGATATAAGTTAAGTTATTGTAGGCTATTTAAAAAAAAAATGAATTGTAAATATATCACATTAACCAATGTAGAAAATGGCATGTCATCAGCATATAACGACGTCAATGGGAGATATTAGAGGCTTCTGTTTGATGCTAGCGGCCAATGGTTCATGATAACTAAAAAAAGAAAAGGGGAGCGAGGGCTTTATTATTGTAGGAGATTACTTTTTTATCTCATGCAAATCTCAACATCACAACAAACTTCACTATTTATACATTAATTGAATCTACTGAGTGCTTGGGTAACAATTTTCCATGGCTTCAAGATCCGGTTTGCTCTGTGATTATTATTGATGACATTTTCATAAAAATCTGCAAAAAAGTATTTTTTCAGGGTTCGTCAGTACAGTACCATGAGGACCATAAAGCAGTCATGTTATTAAGTCAACCTGGTTTATGCTTTTTTTGTAGGCTGCAGAAGCCTCCAAATATCAACTAAATAATGCAATTACACAAGTGTTCCATTGTTCTTAAATTAGCTTCTTTGGGGGTGCTGCCTGTCTCAGACAGAATCTAAAGTAAATTTTGTGCTCAAGTTCGACTGGTGGACCTAGGATGCCCATGAAGGACATAGCACTTTTGCTGCTGTTTTCCTAAGGTGTGTTTCGTGGAGGTTTCTTCATGGTAGCCAAAGTGAGATAGGGATAGATGAACACCCGTCGTAATGTAGATGTGCATTCAAGTTGAAGACACCTGCTCACTGACATCAGATAGAGCCGATTTAAGGCTCGAGGACCCATTAAGCTCAGTGAACCTCTTGTCGACTGTGCTGTTCAGCATGTTTATCGCTGCCAGGACATCCTCGTTGGTAGCTGGAATCAGGGCACTAGCAGCATTAGATTTAGTTTCTAGTTCTCACTGGAGTTTTCTTCTTTCTTGTCTCTTTCCTTTATCTGTTTTTTATTTGTTTATTTTTAGAACATTATAAATGGTAAATGGACCTGTACTTGTATAGTGCCTATCCAGTCTTCTGACCACTCAAAGCTCTTTTACACTACAAACACATTCACTCAGTGATGGCAAAGCCTATCGAACAGGAACTAATGCATTCATACACATTCACACACCGATGCAAAGCATCTGGAACAATTTGGGGTTTAGTGTCTTGCTTAAGGACACTTCGACACGTGGCGGGAGGAGCCGGGGATCGAACCAACAAGCTTTCCGATTAGTGGACGACCCGCTCTGCCTCTGAGCAGCGCCTGTATAAGTAATTTCAGACACAGGGAAATGAAATGTAATCTCTTTTTGGTGAGGTAAAAGGTGAAGTTGAGGTCGAGCTCCCCCAAAACATATCTACTCCATACAAAAGCAAAGCTGAAGCCCCCTTATGTTCTTTAATAAAGCAACAGATAGTAACTGGGCACATGTCCAGATACAGTACACTTCAAAGGCTTCAGGCTGAACACTTGAGTCGCTGATTTTCTTTCTCTGAACACATTCAAGCAGAGAGGAGGAACTAATCAGTCAAATCAGCTCCCGTAATTATTAACATCAATAAAATTCTCAGTGGTCCATGACTAGAATTCACTAAATACATCAATTTAGAAAACACTAAAAACAACAAATCTGAGTGGACTGACCACTCTCCTAAATATATATCACTGCTACTCATCGAATCTAATTTTACCTCTGTTGCCCTAATGTAGCAGCAGACATGATTACCCTAATGCATGTGAACAGAAGCTATTCTAAGACAAATCACTCTACCCAAGACCCATGCCTCATTTGTGCATTGTTCAAATGTTTGCAGAAAATCTACCAGAAATCAAAACAATGCATTAGCGAGTAAAATATGACTTTTGCAAAAAGAAACAATTTCTCTTGCATTTTACTCTTGAACAAAACAGAAACATAGTCTGTGTTAAAAAAACAACACTTAGTGGTAAAAATAAAACTTGAAAATAGACAAAATGACAGTAAAAAGTTGAAAGCTGGAATGCAAATACAAATACAAATACAAATACAAAACTGAACAGTAGTTAGTGTAGTGACATATCTAGGTGGATAGAAATGTAAAAATTTTTTGACCAATAAATAGCCATTACTCCACTGTTGCCAGAAACCAAAACGTTCTACAGCCTCACTAAAGGCTCAAAAACAACATATTTGTCATTGAATAAGCATTACTTGATCCACCCTGTTTGAAGTTTCTGTGGAAGAAAAGTGAAAGTGGGTAAAGAAATGCCTGCCCAAACATTTAGTTTCAGAAACACTTGAAATTTTACCTGCCAGAGGAACATTGCATTCATAATAACTTCAAGTTGGACACAGATTTTAAGCCTGAAATTATACCCGCTTTGTTGCTTTCAGACGGGTGAAATTTCAAGTGTCGAACTGATTTCACAAGCCTGAAATTATAGTAGTATTGTGGCTGTCACAGGTGTAGGTGGAGCTGTCATGTGGAAATTATCTCCTTGAAATTTTATGTGTAAGCTGGATTTCAAACATTTGATATTAAGTTTGTTCCGTTGAATCTTTTTTATGGGCCCCATGATTGGCCTCTTTTTGCCATTAAATTAAAGTGTGTTTGTGCATGCTGTACCATCTGTAAAAGCTGACAGACGGATGGATGAATGGATGGATAGATGGACTGACAGACATGCATAGGGGAAGCCCCCAGGGCGAAGAAAAATAATATCCGGAATATTCCATCCATCCATCTGCCTGTCAGATTTGACAGACAGCTCAGCAGAGGAATAACTGAAAGCTGCTGTAAAAAGAGACCAACATTAGTCACACATATTCAAACAATCATAACATTGAGTGTCTGTCGTCCAATTTACACTTGAACTTTCAAGCAGGAGTGCCACACAATGCCCATCATTTCACAAGTGTAAGCAACAATGGGGCTCTAATTTTTAAGTGTTTGAAATCAACTCTGCACTTGAAATTTCACCTGCCAGAGGCACACTGTTACCAAATCAGAAGTTTGGAGAGGCAGTTGTGACCGCCTGGGTTCACACTCTGGGATGCACAGCAGGCAGGAAATGTGAAGCATCAACACTAAAGCACTAGAGCCTGTACTTTGCCACGATAGTTTGGAAAATACATAAATTATATAATCCAGTATATAGTACAGGGTAGGGGTGGGCAATATAATTTGAAAACTCTGTTATATTAGGTAGCAGCGCACCACGTTGTAAACACGTTGACATACTATCACCTTATATTATTAACAGAGACAAACTTGTTAGCAAACAGTCTATTTACATTGATATGAAACTTTGTAATTTTAAGTCCAATGTTCATTCTCTTTTCAAGTCTATTTTAGTCTCTATCAACTACTGAATGAAATAATCAGGTTTTTTAGCCACTAAATATCTCAACTGTGACTGTGAAAACAAAGCAGTAATGTTATTGTAATTATTAATGTAATTAGCTGAAACATGCTAAACACAATGTTATAAAATGAGAAATGAGACAAATTTCAATAGAATTTCACTACATAGCTTTACTTAACTTACTACAAGGCGCTTTTAACTGTTATGAAAGTCTCAATTTAATACTAATGCCTCTACATGACCTACATAAGCACACCATACCATTAGTGAGAAGATTGGCTATTTCTATATAGTCATTAATGCCTGCTACTGGCTTTGATTCAGTCAGATTCCATGGAAATCAATAAAACGAGTGGGTGGAAAAACTTGCACTTTTGTCCACAGGTGCCCTCAGAACAGATTTTAGCTTTGTGATTCGGTCTTTTCTTTGTTCCCCTCTTTATTGTGTGTGCATTTGTTGACCTGGTTGATGAACTGCTGCCTACAATTGCTCCCTGTTGCGATATATAAAGTTGTATTGAACAGAAAATACAGAATTATTGCCAAATATAAATACAATATTGGTCTGTAATATAGAATGCAAATTAGACATACATAAAAACATGTGCACCACAAAAGAAAAGGCAGCACAAATAAAGAGTGGCCTGGTTTATGCTTTTTTTGTAGGGTACAGAAGCCTCCAAATATCAACTAAATAATGCGATTGCACAAGTTGACTAAGTGTTCCACTGTTCTTAAATGAGCTTCTTTGGGGGCGCTGCCTGTATCAGACAGAATCTGCATAATTATATATTTTGACCTGTAAAAGTATCTGCAAAACAGGACACATTTGTTGTATGCACGTTTCTTTTGAGTCTGGCAATGATTGCAAGCAGTGTAAACCGTATGTGCAAAGTTACCAGCTCTCATTTAGAGACCGCTGGTTTAAGGGGCTACTTAGCCTGTAATTTGCTGCCAGCTATCAAGAGTTCCTGCCAGAAACACTCAGAGAGCGATTTCCACTTGGTATTCACAGATTATGGCTTCAGTCATTGACGAGGAAAGATTCAAAGCACCAATTGATCCATGAGAAGTAAAACTAAAGCTACTTTGAGTTCAGCCTCAACAGCAGATTGGACGTGAACATAAAAACAAAATCATACTATATTTAACTTTAAGATATCTGTGGCACTACAGAGGTCACTGCTGTTTGTGGTAATGGCTTATTGATCAATGGTGGTTATCTGACTGAAGAACAGCACTGTGCACCGTGGTGTAAACTCATTGGATAACCATAATCCCCGCTCTCGCAGTGCTTGACATATTTCCTCAGGTGAGAAATATTGAGTGACCCACAGAGATTTTTGTCCTGCAAATATCTCTGGTACCGGTAGATAAGGGGGCCACTGCACAGCATGTCTGTAAAACAAGACAGTAAAAATGTCTGCAGGTGGTATTGCACCGGGGAATGAAATATTGGCTTTGTCCAATGTTCGGCTTGGGCGTCTGCTATGGCCTTGAGGCGTTTGCTATTGCTAAGCATGTGACTGTTATATTTAAATCAGCATTTAGCTCCAACTAAAACATCAAAGGGCAAGAGTGGGCAATTCCGAGTTGTTTCTCAATCCGCTGTGGCAAATTGTACCCACTATCGAGCCACTTCCTCCATCGACGTCCCTCAAAAAAATCAAATTTACATGGAACCCCAGCTTCCAGTGCTTGAAATTGCTTTCTGCACCATGCCTAATCACTGAAAAAGGGGATGATCCAACTGAGCGTCTGTGATTCGTGTGGGAGAAGGAAATTTGGATCAACTTTCTACTGGAGCTGTGTTGGTTAATCTACTGAACATCAAAGAAAAGAAAGGGGAGGGAGGAAGTGGAAGAGGGGAATTTATCGCGTGGGCTTGATTGGAAATCCAGCGGGGGGACTCTGGTCCCTCTGTAATCGCCTGTAATCTCCTGTTGGGTCGTATGTGGCTTGAGAGGAGCCGCGAGGCAGCCTATTACCCATCTCCTGCCGATGGGAGGCCCTGATAGTGCACTGTTGGAGGATGACAGGAAATGAGGAGGAGGAGGAGGAGGAGTAGAGGAGCACAGGACAGAGAGAGAAATAGTGTAATCTCTCCTATCCAGGCACAAACATAAGGTAACATCAAAGTACCGTCAAGCCAGAGCTCAGAGGGAAGTTGGCCTTTGTTGTTAATGAATTGATCATAATTTCCTCAACACTGGGAGATCAATACCAGCCTGTCTGCAGCTTTGCAGCTTTCCATGTGAGAGCTTTTCACACGCATTTCTGTCAGTGGTAGTTATTCCTAGTTCATCAGTGCTAAAGAGTATTGATCAATAGGCCAGTTGAAGTTGTTGAGAAGAGCAAAGGGAGCAACTTACCCTTCTGGACTGGATCTCATTCACGTAGAGAGGCAGGAGAAACTCAGAGATCCCCTCCAGGCGAATACCATCCTCGCTCAACTGAAGGTTTCCCATTCCACCCTGGAACATAATCACGATTATTAGCGATGTTGTGATGAGCAGTGCGGATTTCTCCTGATTTCCTTCATTCAAAAAGGATTATAGTTTCCCAAATGCATAAAAAATTGAATCCTGCTTGTGTCTGAACTGCATTAGGAAGAGCAGTAGCTTCTGCGTGCCAGACGGGCCGGTAGACGGGTAGTGGCGCTGAGTGACAGCGAAGAAGTAGGACATGACATCGAGGTGACAATGCCACATACACTCAGTGGTGTCAGGGTGACAGGCTGCATGCAGTGGGAGGCAGACTGAGGAGAACCAGGCTAATGTGGCAGCTGCGGATGTGAGTGTTGAGGAGACTCATGAAAATAACAGAAGAAAGTATCAAATGGTTGTGCAGATTTACACGAGTTGGTTTAGTACGGTTTACATTATTTTAAGAATTATTCGTGGTAGTAGTTGCTGTTGGAGTTTTAATACATTTCTTTGAGCATACATACAAAAGGTCTAAATGTAAGAATAATAAAGATATCAAGATCAAGATAGATATCAAGGTCGATGCAAATCTTATTTAGCTGACTGCTATCAACCAACAGTCCACAGTTTTCTTGTCAATGTCATTATATTTTGCAAACCCTCGCCTCATACCAAACATGAAATGATCCCACTGACATAAAAAACAGAGAGCAACCATATTGGATCGGTACTTGAGTTGAGGTATCAGAATTCATTTTGGGAAAAAAAGTTGGATCAGACTATAAGCAATGAAGGACAATACCAGTGTGTTTTCAGGTGTCCTTTACAACAAACCATGTATACTTACCCATTTTTTCACAACACAAGCTGAAGCTTTTGGTGTATTTTTACTACTTATACTGTCATTGGTAATTATGTAATCTGTCACAGTGAACATCAAGTCTGTGTTGACTTTTACTTTACTTTTAAGCCAATTTAAAAAAGGACCAGGATTGTGTAGGATTTAGTGGCGTTGAATTTTCAGATTGAACGGTCATTTCAAAACAAAACAATTCTTATATTCAGGTGATTATACACTAATGAAAACATTCCTGTGAATATTACATTCCATTTCTGCCAATAGATCCTCCAAAATGTTACACACTGCACCTGTAAGCTCAGTTGTAATTGGTAACACTAAAAATAACTGCACTCCATTGAGGTGAGCCAGTTTTATTGTGCAATGCTGGCTCACCGGGACACTTTATGGAACTGAGCCATTGTTAACGATATTTGTTTCACCTCTGCTACTTTCTTGCTATGACAAGTCAAAACATCCGCCATGAAGAAAGGTCCATAAATATTAAAATATCCCCTTACCTTCCTGGAAGGGACCTCATGCTGCTCTAGTGTGTGTGTGTAACTGAAAACTCCAACCAATCAAAGTCATCCCAACTTTTCAACAATCCTTTCAGATGGTACTTTAAGATCAGACTGCCTTGCTCTCAATAGCCTACTGGTTTACATATGAACCCTCACTGTACTCTTTCAACAGGAAATATTGAAAGAATATAAAATGGAACATGATTCTGCAACTTCACTGCATATTTTTCACCTTACATTTAAATTATTCAGGACCTGATTCTGCTGGCAGATAATTCTGTATAAATTGGACAAGGTTATGCCTTGCCACACCACAATGAGCAAAGTGAAGTTTGAGGCCAGCTTTTTAAGGATGTGTGTGAACAGATGGGCCCTGAGGGACGCGTTGAAATAGTCCATAGTGCTAGCAGCACAAATGGATGGAGATAGTGAATTATGGAGGCGGAGTACAGCGACGAGAGCTCCATCATACATGGTAGAGAGCCAGGACTGGGGACAGACAGCAGGACAAAGTCAGAGGAGCGGAGGAGGTGGGTGGAGCAGTGTGGAGTTCTTTGTATGTCAGCAGCCAGACGTTAAAGTCACTGCTGTGCTGAAGTGGAGGTGATGCTGTGGGTGTGGAGAGTTTGCTAAAAGCTGAAGTCAGTCAGACGAGTGGGTGTGAGGCAGGACAAACAGGAGGGCGTTACAACAGTCCAGTCGTGACGCACTGAAGGCCTGGAGAGTTATTCAGCATCAGTGAAAGAAATAAACGAACAGATACAGGCAATGTTTCTGAGGTGGAAAAATTACAAATGGAAGATTTTGCTTTAGTAAAACTGCAGAGATATCGCCCAAGGTTACACTTTTGTCCTTAACAAGCAGGCAGGAGTTTGGGATTTTTTTTGGTGATACTAGTAGTACAACAGCCCATGTGATAGATTTGTCCAATCAATGAAAAAGTCAAGAAGGAATGACACATCTTTACATGCAAACATCCAGGTGTGCTTGTGAAATATATGACAGGAAATTATCATGTACCACATGTATGGTTTTTGAGCATGAATTAGCAGCATGTAAAGCATATAAATAAGCATCCCATGTTTATTAATGCTGAGTGATTATGTGGTCACTTTATTCTTTCACATGCTATTGGAAAATCCTACGAATTTTGAAGGACATAAACAATTTGTTTGTACTGTGATCTTTCTTTTTTTAAGGACTTAAATTTGTCCGTGAACTTGAAAGTAACAGATTTTACACATAAAATGTCAGTTTACTAGTTAAGAGTCTGTAAAAACATTTTTTGTGGCTGTGGACTAGCTTTCTAAAGTCGGAGAAAATATCCTTGAAAATAACACTGGGGAGAAACCCTGGGGTTGAACCCTGGGTCCAGCTTTTTTATGTGGCCATTAGGGGCATTTATGCAATGTCGGAAGAATGAGAAGAAGAAGAAGAAAAACAACCCTTGTTCTGATTTGGGATGGATCGTGAATTATTCCAACGTGGTTAGCCCAAGTGCTTCCTCATAATCGTAACAAGTGGTGTTGTAGCTCTTGCAGTTTTGGGACAACTTTATTGTTGACACTGAGGCTTTTGGGCAGTAGCTGTCATCAGGCTTTGTGTGTGATGTCAGACAGTTGATCATATACCAATTGTGGCAGCTTTTTTGGAACAGAGTGGAGACTTTAAAACTAGGAGACAATGTTCTCATGCCAGTGTTTATAATACCAACACAGCGGGGTGTAGTTCGGCTGGTGTTTTCTTATTGAGCTGCTGAGTCCTGAGAGATGGGGAGCAGTGGAGTACATTTTCTGGAGCGACACCAACAGCACTGATAAGGTCTTTTACTCATGACACAGATTGATGGGAGGAGAAGGAGTAGAGGAGTGATAGCAATAGTCAGGGGACGCATCCGTCACAGAGGGGGGATGCTGCCATCGTGAGTTTGTTGACAAAATGGTAAATTGTGTGCATTGTCCCTGGAAATGTCACAGGAGCTCGCAGCATCTGCCTGTTTGGTTTTCGTTTGAGATGAACACATTCTGTGTCAGCCGGTCCCGCTGCCAAGTTTTTTCTAATTCTTTATCAAATCCAGATTAGACAAAGCACACAGCATGAGAGATGGTGCCTTTGACACATTTCAAATTGGGCCGCATGAATAAATTCCTCCACTAAGGCTTTTTGTATTAAGGTCAAAATAAAGAACAAAAGACAGAAAGAAAGAAAAACTATACTTGACCAACTTATTGTAAAACTCGTTCCTTAACCGTAAACTATGCAAAGTAGTAGACTGACAATCATTATTTAAGCAGTATTGATATTAAATGCTGTACATTATCTGCAATTCAGCATCATATTCATCATTCTATTTATATTTGAAATCCATGTTAAATTTTCTGAAAACACAGTATGAGACTAATTGTTTTCCTCTCGTAGCATCTCATTTGATATTAAGCCTTGCTGTGCACTTGATGCCAAGTACTTACGTTTTTAATTTTCTGATCTCCAAACACATTTCCACATTTAATTTCTGAGCTTATGATTGTATTTTAATAAATGTTACGTAAGAGCAGTCTATAAGCCTTTTTGATGTGTCTGTTAAGACTTTAGTCAGAATTACCAAACTAATCATTATGCGTCATAATATTACCCACCGAAAATCTCTTTAAAAATGTATCTTTTTTTCCATCGTTGGTGCGAGGCAGCCTCTACTGTGTTTATTTCACTTGTCAATATAATTGTGGATATCATTTTCTCTGGATTTTCTGTAGGGTGTGCACTTTTCTTCATGTAGCCATACAAGCTACTGCTTCCCATGCTTACTACCCAATTGTTCTTTTATTTAACCTAAAAGATAATTAACTAAGGGTTTAAAAGCTCCGGTATCTAGGATTTAGTGGCATCTAGCGGTGTAATTGCAGATTGCAACTTCCTCACTTCACACACGTAAAGCAGAAGCCCTATCTAGAGCCAGTGTTTGGTTTGTCCCTTCTGGGCTATTGTACTAACATGGCGGTTTAATATAGCAGACTCCATGGAACATGCAACCCGCGACATCTGCAGATATAAATGTATATGTATATGTAAGTAATATGAATATTATATTCCATTTATGCCACTAAATCCTCCTAAATGTTCACACTGGAAATCATGTATCAAGCAGAAGTCACAAGCTACACAAGGACTTGCTGTTTCTCTCTCTCTCTTTTAAATTGAATATATTTGGGTTTTAGATGGTTAGTAAAACCAAATGAGCAATTTGAAGACATTTCCTTCGGCTTTGGGAACTTTCAGTGGGCATATTTTGCACTTTTCTGACATTAATTCAGTCCTACAGTGGAGCTTTTTCCAGGAAAGACTAGTTGTCAAGAACAATAAGTCACTCATAAACTGGGTACAGCTTAAACAATTGTTGTCTCAGAATTAACGATATTTAATAACTTATAAATAATTGAGAAGTTATTTTGAACGATGCTGTAACTCACCACTGAGAAATTCATGACCTTTATGATCCAGACAGTGAGGGCCAGGTTCACTATCATGGTGACCAGGAGCAGCAGCAGAAAGAAATAGAGGCATCTTTTCCTCCAGCCGTACAGACCCACTGGGTACACGGCATCGCAGCCTGGTCGCTGGAGGTGCAGGGACTGGGACGCGAGGATAAACTGCTCCTGGGTAATCTGGAAAAACAAACAAACAAACACACACGCACGCAGGACTCTTTATGTTAGCTGGCTGTCAAGAATATTTTCACTCCGCAGAAGCAATCACATATTGTAAGTGGTTATTACCTTTCAAGCACCACTAAAAATGACTCTGGGCTGAGGCATGGCTGTGTACAATTTTTGAAAAGTGGTGCCACTACATAAAGAATAAAAGGTGTAAGCATGGCATAAATATAAGACTGAGTATTATTACAGTCTGAAACATCCACGCTTGGTAATTTAAGCGGAGAAGGGGGTATTTTCGATCTGTAATACACTAGAATCTGATTGTTTAAATTTTGAATGAGGGTTTACAGATGTATTTTGGGAAAAATTACTATTTTCCGTGGTTTGCAACTTTTACCTCGGTACAGCAGCCCTACGCACCTTCAGAAATGGAACCAGTGGCAGAGTAATTCATCAAGCTCTGTGCCTTAAAGACAAGGTCATTTGGGTGAATTTATTTTATTAAAAGATTGATCCAAATCAGAGTGCCCAAATCCAAAAGGTGACGTGTTTCATTCCACCGCAGGAAAGGGGAATCATCACTCAAGATTTATCGATTACAAGTTGCATCAGTTGTGGGAATACCTAGCCCAGAAGTGGAAAAGCGCTTAGATAACACATTTACAATTCTTTGATTTCTTGAATCAACAAACAGAAATCTGGAGCCCAATCTAGATACTAATGAACTAATCATAGCGATTGATGGAACGTGATTGTTGACATCTCTGATGTATTTCTCTACTTTACGGTGAAAATTCTTTTCTATGGATTTAATTACATGTCACAGCTTTGTTTACAATGCTAATTACTTGCTGACATTTTGTCAAGCTTGATCCCCGTGTTCACAAACAAAGTCCCCATGAGTGACAGCTTCCTGTTTACCGTTGCCGTCTGGCTGAGATCTTTATAATGTTACTTCCCATCAATCTTCCACGGGGAAATATTTCATGTGCCACCTGCACTAGGCAGTCTTTATGGAGCCATGTCCAGCAGAAGCTGTGGAACTGAAAGAGGCGGTTGCCACAGGGAGCGAGTCCCTCTTTAAAAGTCCAGCTTGAAATTTCACATTATGAACTAATTAGCGCCTACTCTTCTTGCTCTCAGCACTGACGAAAACGGGAGGTGGATTATGAGACAAAGGATCAATTTGGTGCCAGAGAAATGTTCTCCACTCTGGCTGAGTAACTGAGTGCCTGCCAGCGACTCGGAAGCTGCTACATGCGAGCTCTGATCTGAGATCAGAGAGGATGATGTCTGTCAAGTGCGGTCGTCCGGGCGAAGGCGAGCAGTTGCTGTTCTCCAGCCGATCGTGACTGCGGGGCTGACAGTGTGAAACTCCCTATCACAGGGTGCGAGGCTGGCTGAGCTGAATTCATACTGAGGCCGCCTGCCATCCTGCTCTCTTGCATAGGTAATGAAAAAAAAAGCAAGCACCTGCTAGTAGAAAGCAAAATAAAATGTCCAGCAGCAGCAGCAGCAGCAGAATGTCCAATGATATCAAAAGATCTCTTAAAAAGTTGCTCCCACATCCAAGCAGCAACTATTAATTCATTCTGCCAGTATAAAATACTTTAATTGCATGAAACACACCTCTATAATTGACACACCTGTGCACGGTAATCCCCAGAGGAGTAATGCATGCATAACTCAAGTCAGAATCCATGGCCCACGTGCTTTATTCACACTCAGCACATCATTAGCATAAGACACTGATGGCAGGGATCATTAGATTGTATGTTTTCCTGACAGGCTCTCATTAACCGTGGCAGAGCAAGCAAAGGCTCTTTAGTTCAGAAAGCTAACGACTCTTTCCTAAGAGGGACTGAATTACTTGACAAAGGTTTAAGCAGGGGAAGAATCTGTATCCGGGGCTCCTCTTTACCTCATTGGTTCAGATGTGGCTGCAGGCAACTTACAGAAGGAGCAACGCTACAGAAAGTGTCTGTTTTAACAACCAGGACGCCGAATCAGCCGGTGACGCTGCTCATTATTGTTGCAATAAATCAATATCTCTTACAGCAGTTGTGTTGTTTTTTTTGTGTGTGTTCATAAAACCACAGTCAGAGTGCAGCAGGCAGTGTGTGGTGTGTCAGCTGGTAAAGGCTGGTGCCAGAAATAGGCATTATAGAAACACCTGCTTTTTCAGATATGTTTAAATGAGAAAGCCTTAAACTAAAACAAAAAAATGACTTAATTTCACACAATGTGAGACCAAGGAAGCAGCAGATCTGAGAAGATGAAACCAGCCAGCCGTTATCACAATAGATGCCAGTTCATTTTCTGTTGATTTACTAATTGATTATACTACTAATTGTTACAGCTCTACTTTACATAGATCCATCTAGAGCTGGAACTGATAATTGATGAATTGTTCATTAATTAATACAAGCAAAAGAGTCAGATGATTTGCTGCCACATGTGATAGCAAACTGAATATCTTTGGGTTTTGGATAGTTGGTTGGATTCTGGGAAACTGTATTGGGCCTGTACATACAAACAATTACTCAATTGAGGTGGTCAACGGTCAAGCATTTTACTGGCCTATTATGTGAAATTATGCAATTCAAAATTTTAGAAAGCCACAAAAATACATGTCTGTGCCTTCACACTGATCTCCAAATCTGTACCATGACATTGAGATTGGACAATCTCTAAACCGGAACAACAACAACAACAACAACAAATAGTAACGCACTTCAAACATGGCATCTATCAACAGTCTTCCACAGCTTTCCCACTGCCTCTCAACTTGATCCACTGTTTAAGTGCCTGTTTCCTTGGATGAGCAGTTTAGGTCAGTGGCGGCAGATGTCTCACAAATGGATGTTGCGACTTTGCAGCAAATACAAATGACCCATATCGCTGGCCTAGAAATGTCAGTGATTCCAATTTAACCAGCGACACAGCTGAGGGACAAGAGCACTATGAGAGGTGCTTACACAAAGGCTGAATATCAACTCTAAATAAAATGCAGTGTCACAGGAGACTCTCTTTTATTACAACCACAACAGTGCACTACGTTGGAAGATGCCTTACACACAACGTTCAGTAAAAACCACACACTGAGCTACCACAGATCATCTTCGAGACACTTCTACACATCCTCGCACTTAATGTGAATCCAAGACACTCAAGAAAAGTCTACAAACATTAGAATAACTCTGTTTAAAACCACTCTTTTTGCCTACAGCCATGCCCCTGCTGGACAGATTCAGTCTATTTTCAATCCACTGTTGCTAGGGGAAACTTCAGCACTTGTAATTTCTATGGCAACCCACTGTTCCCAACGCTAGTGGATCCTGTGATTTCTTTGCAAGAGTTTTAATGCATATATTACCCCGGTCGAGTCAGGCCTCCTAAAGCTCGGTTATTCACAGAGCAAATGGAGGAGTGCATAGCGGCTGGCGTTTTGTCAATCTGTCATTTCAGCATGCCGGTCACAGCTGACTCTCACAAACACGCTGGACCGGGCTGATCGAGATGTGCGACTGCGGCGGGTGCGGGAAACAACTTTGACTTTTGAGAAACAAAATATTGATTACACAGCAAGCTGTGCAGGCACGTCACACTGAATCCCATTCATCAGTTTGTGTCAGCTTCAGTAGGTGTGACAATTAACAACTTTATGCAGAAGAATTGTTAAGCAGCAGAGTCACTACACAAACGGTCCTGATAATAATTCGAAATTAGGAGCAGCGGTCAGTTAAAAGGTCACTGCAGGGACAGATGGACACATGGCAACTCTGATACAACTGAGCCGAACAATAAATAAGTAGAAATCTCTTACCATACTTATTCATTCACAGAATTTTCAATAAACTGTGAGGATACCATATAATTCAACTGACAATAGCTACATCTAAACCTAATCCAAAGTCTTGACATGGTCAGATTGTTGCTCAATTTGGACAAACAAATGAGAAATGAGCCATTACAAGAAATGACCCCCACAAGAAGTCACAGGGTGAAATTTAAGGGATCACAAGCTGATTATCTGGGCAGGATATAGGAAAACCAAAATTCTAAAACACAGGATTAAGTTGAAGTTTAGCAATTTTCCCTAATTTTGTTTGTGGTTGTAAAACTGTATAGTTTAAATATTACTCACATGAAACACTCCAAGAGGATAAAATGCTCTCCAACTTCAAGTGAACTGCAAGTTAAACTTAAAAAAATAAAAATAAATAAATACACTGCACTGGGGTTGGCGAGTCGTCCATCACCCTGTTTCCTGCGTCTGGGTTGCCGGCTGCCGGCTGCAGATGCTCCATTTTCATCTTACAAAATGACTGTGTCCTCATACATATTGCTAAAATATTCAGAAGTGTTATCACGAGATCAGGTGGACGTCTAACATCATTTAATACGTCTTCACACACCAAATAACGGAGTAGATATTCACTTTTTTTCTCACCTTGCCTTTCATGAGCCAAAAAAAGCATTAAACACAAAATACACGCTGAAAGAAGGACGTACATCACTGCTGCATTATGCATTACATTCACAATCACTTTTTTTTAGAATATAAATTACAGACCTTTCATACAACATACGTTTTACTTTGGAAGAAAAACTGTTGTTTAAAAGTTAAAGCCCTAAGCTCCTTGA
This sequence comes from Morone saxatilis, assembly GCF_004916995.1. Taxonomy (NCBI): domain Eukaryota; kingdom Metazoa; phylum Chordata; class Actinopteri; family Moronidae; genus Morone; species Morone saxatilis. The sequence continues at coordinate 9,423,432 of NW_023339984.1, read as the reverse complement.
AAGAGAAGGGCATTCTACTTTTTAAAGGGTTAGTTGTTTAGATTTTTTGAAGTGTGGTTGTACAAAGTTCACCTGCAGTAGAAAGCGGTCAGCACGCCCTCAGTTAATAATATCGCTAATGTAATATCCCTCTCTTCAAAGCCACCAGACACCATTGACAAAAACAGTAATTTCACCCCACAGAACAGGGAAATTGCTGCTCTACCACTTCTTCAATCCACAGCAACTAAGTAACTCGTTCAGATTCTGACTAACGTGTTACTCTTAAGTCATACAATGGCACAAATTAAAATGACTGTTTTAAAGAGAGCATTAATGGATAGAACTGCTTCAGTTCCGCGTCAGAGAGGGCTCCCTGAGGGTTAAGCGGTGAAAATATTTGAAATACAGCTTACACTTAAACTGCCCCTATCCACAGCAGTACATTCCTTAGCTTTCGTACCGGTACTCCTGTCAGCTTCTCCAAACGGAGGGCGAACTGACTGCCATCTATACACCGACTACTAACTTCGTACAACCCGACTTAAACAAATCCAAACTAACCCTATACGTGAACTCATTCAATGTCAACGGATGTTAAGTGTTTGGTTAATTTAGTCCAACGCTTGTGATTCACAGTTATAGTGTTTTGCACTCCGGTGGCTGAAAACAATGAATTAAGCTTAAATAACGTACATGATACTGGTGACAACAGCCACATGAATGAGTGGACAATGACAAGAATGGGACTAAGAATAATTCAATGCTCAGAACTTCACAGAAAGTCTAAAGACCTGTTTCTTTCCCCACTCAACTAAGATGAGAGCACTTTTTCCAGGTAAAGTGTCTGTAATCCAAAAAGGTTTGTTTAGGCACAGTTAGAGTAGAGTGGAGCTCTACCTATGTTGGAAAAAAAAAATTCATATCCGTTCTAGTACGCAGCTCGAGACAAATGCCAGCAGATTATCACCGACAGATGGGTCTGAAATCTACTGAAAGCTACAGATGGTTTACCACCTACAGCGATTACATGTAGTTTCTATTAATAGAAAACACCTACACAGTAACTCGCCTCTCTAAAAGGTACAATAAACTCTAAAAACTGCAGATCATGTGCTGCGCTGTAAAAGCCCTTGTGGATTCGTTGCACGACCATATTTATCGATGCATACTTTATCAAACCCTTTCAAGTTAGTACTGCGATCTATGTCACTTTCCCTTTTTGCTGGGCGGTGGGAGTAAGGGGGTCCTCAGAGCTTTGCCTACAGACGTTACAGCTGCATCCAGCTAAGGCCAGCAATTACCCAGCAGTCCCTTCCCACCGCCAGCACGCCTCATCTTCACCAATTAGCGTTGAGGGTGATATTCTTCATGCTGTTTTGATCAAACAGTGACATGCGGCAGAGGCAGCAAAATGCGGCTGAGACGTCCCTAATGAAAGAAAATTAGACGTTATTAACGCTCGATATTGTTAATCAGCAAATCGCCCAGCGCTTTCTGGCTTGGCGGCGGCACAAGGGCCCCGCAGGGCCTCCTCAGCTGGAGGTAAGAAAACATTTGAAATGCACTAATGACTGAGAAAGCTTGTACTCGTCCATCCTGCATGCCAACGCTGCCCAATTGCTGAGGCAGCAACTATGGGAAAGGGATGCACACATCATGTTGCTAAGTCTGATATACAGTATCAAAGCACCTATTCATTTAGCTATTGTGGGCTCTTCAGTTTGACAGAGAGCCCAATCAGGGAGACAGAGGAGCCTGAGTGCGCGGCTGAAACCGGGGAAGCCAAGTATATTTCTCAAATGTGCGAGTCAATGCATTGACGCAACCATTTCACATTTTGTTGACGTGACAACCGAGCATGTTGGCGAGGCTGCTGCTGACAATAGCCGCTTCCACTTAGATGTGAAATCCAATTTTCGTGGCTCCATCATCTCTGGTGGAGTTACAATGGCGGCGGAGCTCGTCGATGGCTTTGAGTTTCGCTGTGTGGTTGCCCTTTGTGGATGGATGGCAGCGCGCTTCCTTCCGCTGAAAGCAACGAGGTAACCGCGCCGTATGTACGGGGCACGGCGGGGATCAAAGATCTCCAATAAGACCACGGAAAGGTCGCAGCTGTTCAATCAGAGCACGCAGCCAACAAGACTGAACATCACAGAGCGTTTGAAGACGGGGTTTTTCAGAGAGAATTTCCCCTTGCTGTTACACGCTCTTTTTGATGGTGCTTTCATGAAAAATATTTGTACTCTGCACAAGCTCGCCGGCACGCCGCACCTCTGACCTTTGCATCGTTTATTAATGCTGAGAGCTGCTTTTGTTTTAAAGTCTGCCCCGTCAGTTCCTTCCTCGCCGTTGATGATGTCTCTGGCAGCGGGGGAGAAGACGACAAACTGCTGATGTAAACAGACAGACACTTCTCCACAGCACACTAGCTTTCCTTGCTAATCCCTAACAAATCCTTGGAGAGCCAACGGGGCCATTTTGGACAGCACCCCATAGGCGTCATTTGCATTCATCAGTCGAACGCACACGGGAAGTGCCAGACTGAACGCAGCACTATCAACCAAAATGATGTCACGAAGGAGCCTAAACAAAAAAACACAAAAAAAACGACCTCTTGTTTTAATCAGAGGAGATTGCAGATTCTCACACTTTTGTATCACCTTCCTGGGATTAAAAAATAAATAAAAATATTAAACATGACAAATTAGCTTCAACTTGCAGACTTGTCACAAAGTGGGAAGTGCTGGATCAGCTGAGGGCCAGTGTGAGCAGGGGTGATTTCTTGACTGATAAGCGTGGCCCCAACCACTAAGCCCAGAGCTGTGTCTGTCTGTGTGTGTG
>NW_023339984.1:9420331-9420584 GCF_004916995.1 Morone saxatilis | reverse complement strand
GCAGCGGACCAAAGGATGGACCTGAGTGCACAGGCAGACAGCGGCTCTGCTGTGTGGGTTTCTGACACACCGGGCTGCCTTTTTTATTTTATTATTTTTTATTTATTTTGCACTGCAGCAGGCAGACGCGATGCACATACTGTACCCAGAGGTTACTGCCTCCCCCTGCTAGACTGGAATGATAATGAGAAACCATGCAGGCAGAATATTCATAGGCTGTCACATTACTGTGATTCTTCAAGAGGGGGGGGGG
>NW_023339984.1:9402351-9420231 GCF_004916995.1 Morone saxatilis | reverse complement strand
GGGGCACTGGATGACAAACTGTGAGCAGACACTTCACATTCATCTTTAATTAGCTGGGATTTCTTAATGGAACAATTGCACCTGTTGCAGGGAGGACTCACGAGAAGTGTGGACTGCTGAATAAAACAACCATAAAGAGCCAGATAAATGTTTCAGAACGAGCCACATCAAGTTTCCCGCCGTCCTTGTGAAGGCTAGGCTAATAAAACTCACTTTCCTGTTGCATAATGGGATGTGAAGTGTCAAACTATTACCCTATTAAATTTCCCGCCGCTGAAACTTGTACATTTCTGTTCTAATGACACACAACACGGTTGTGGGCTTACCTTCAGCGTCTCTATGTCGAGAGTAGCCGACTGCTCCATGTTACAGTCTCATTTCTCTCTTACATATTTCCACAAAGTTGCCACGAGCTGAAACGCACTAGATTGAGCCGAGCGGCGCGAGGCTAGCAGCACTTCTTCTGATTCGCTCCCATTCAGAAAAAAAAAGACCAAAAAAAAAAAGAGGAAAAATCCAATGTTTGAGGCGAATGGTGATTTATTTTTATCTACATTTATAAACAGCACTTTCGAGATCTTTTTTTAAGCCGTATTATGGACCGTAACGGGAGTTCAAACGGGCTGCGGTCTCATTCAGATACGGGGCTCAGGTGGACTCCAACCCGCGGCTCACTTTCCTTCGAGGAGCAGACGAGACGAGTCGCTCTCCTTCCAAAAGTCAAGCAGCCGTCAACACGCAGAGGGTGGCCAATCACACGTCCGCTGCTGGATTTCAAAATAAAGGTCGTGGAGCTGAGCATACACGTGCATCTCTGCTATATATATATATATTTTGAGATGAGATGTTTTTGTTTTAAACAGTGGTGGAATATGTAAAGTACAGTTTTAAGGTACTTTTTTGTAGTTTGTTTGTAGTTAATTGCAATATTATACAAATCGTAACAGTGTAAGTGCAATGTCCAAATTGCAAGACGCTGCAGTTTTTTGATAAAGATGAAATGTGTCAAAACAGAATTATAATAAAGTACTGTAGTGCTGCAAAGACTACCTAGAAACATTGTTCTCCATATGTATAAAAACAGTTTTGTTTTGATTCTTTTTGTGGTACAGACCTCAACAAATATCACATCATCACAATTTTAATATTTTTTTTTCGATCACACTTAAAACTTGTAATGCAAAAATGATCATTCCCACTATTAATGAATCTTTTTTTTTAATAATCGCAGATTAAAGTACCCAGTAGTATATTAAGTAATAAGGCACAAAGCATCAGTAATTATAATGCAGCAATATAATATATATGATTCTAAAATGCAGAATTGTGCATAATCAGTACTTTTGGTAGGAATACTGTAATGCTAATACTTTTTACTTTAAGTAACATTTTGAATGTAGGACTTTTACTTACTAACAGAGAGTTTTTACATTTTGGTATTACTACTTACCTGAATGCCTCCTCCATTACTTTAAAGCCCCATACAGTACACCTACACAGGTGTTTCCATTTATCCTGGCTGAAATTAACTCCAGTTAACTATATTCAGTTAAAATTATATTATTTTACAAAGAAAAGTGCCTCTGTTGTGTTTCAGGTTCTTTTTTTTTTGCCACGCACGTATGCATTTTATTCTGAAAACAGGCCATCGTGTAATTTCCTGTTTTATCATAGTGAAATCTGGTGTGTTTGACACAATTCAAACCCCATTCAGCAGTGCACATACTGGTTAAACACTGTTTAAAACGAGATTATGCGACCAGAATCAGCAGCAGCAGAAGTCACTCTTAAAAAACTCTCCCTGACTCACTGTTACAAACTAGACTGTAAGGCTTTTGGATGCCAACACTGATCATCATTAAACGAAAATAAACTAAATAAATGTTAAACTACTGCCACGAGAAATGTACATATAGGTCTGCAGAGGAATATTAAAGCGCTATATTTCCTCTAAGAGCACATACATTACATTGAACTGCTTTATTGGTCGCTGTTGCACCCTGCAGGGGACAGGGTGACACTGCAGTAAGAGTAAATATGTAGCTTTTATTTATGTATAAACTGATGCTGGTCAGAGAATGAAAGAAAGAATGTAGTGAAAAGAAAAAAGTGGTAAATGCAGAAAAATGCTCTCTGCGACATCTTTGGGTTATTTTTACTCATTAATTGATGTAAAAGCAGGATTGTACTGTTATGGTTGGTTGGGGTGGAGCTAATATTAAGTAATTTGTATAAGACTGCAACTAATGATTATTTTCATTATGGATTAATCGGCTCATTATCTTCTCCATTAATCGATTAGTTGTTGGTGAGAAATTCCATCACCCAGAGCCCAAAGTGACACCTTCACCCTGCAATAAATAGGATTTATTAAAAAATCTAAAAGAAAAAACAGCTAATTCTTACATTTGTAAAGCTGGAACCATGAAATGTTTTTGCATAAAAAATGACTAAAAGGATTATCCGAATAGTGTTATTAGTCCATTGACTCATTGATTAACTGACTAATCGTCTCAGCTGTATCAGCTCCTCATGTGTTTTTTATGTAAAAGTCTTAATATGTAAAGTCACTAGTAAAATGTATATTTCCCTCTGAAATGGAGTGGTAGAAGTATAAAGTGGCATGAAAAGAAGATACTCAAGTAAGTACCTCACATTTGTACTTAGGTAGCACTTATATATATATATATAGTGTATATGTTATATTGCACCATTGGAAAAGACAAAAGTCTTACATTTTGAGGAGAAGTGTCAAGAAAGTATGGCTTTTCTATAAGCTGTATATTTTAGGCTTTATTTATTTCATTTTTAAGATAATTAGGTAACTTTTTTGAAGTGAAAAAGAATATAAATGGAAGAATAGTATATTATATATAATTATGAATATTAATGAAGATATAAAGGCCTTGTAGCTAGATAAAAAGTGAGCTTATGTGTAATTTAGGAATAATATTTGTCAAGTTAAACATACCAGGTTAGTTTCCGTTGCAGTGTCCTTTAAAATACAGCAGAGGGCAGCAAAGTCTCAGGCTGGCTGTCTCCAGACAAACACAATCAACCTCTGAGCTCCAACCCTGAACCAGGATTAATAATCGAACATCGATACATTTATTCATCATCGCAAGGATGTCAGACGCCAAGCAAATCATGGCACAGAAAAGGTAGATATCTACATTAGATCAGCGTTACCCTTTTATATCATGAGATCATTTATCAACTATTTTAGCTTTTAGGGGATAAAAAAACCGTCTTCATCTTTTAATAATCCTTCCCATGGCGACATCCATATTTACAGCTCGGCTTATAATGGAGATGCTTTAATTTCACTGTAACAGTGTGTTTATTGTGTAATTGATTGATTTGAATATGACAGTATCTGTGTGTTCTTGCAGTTCTAAAATAGCAGCTGGAGCTGTCGTGTGTGTTGAGAGTGAAATGAGAGGAGATGTGACCATTGGTGAGAATTTGCCTTTAACCTCACTATCAGCGCCATTTGAATACATTTAGGTTGTTTTTAATCCAGCTGCTGCATGCTTTAATAAAATCAGACTTTATTTATTATTTTTTTTACAGGTTCTAGAACAGTAGTCCACCCCAAAGCACGGATCATAGCAGAGGCAGGCCCTATTATCATTGGAGAGGGCAATCTAATAGAGGAGCAGGCGCTTATTATTAACAGGTACACTGTGTATTACAACATAAAGTCCCTATTTTATTATTGCACTTTCACCTTATCTTACCTGTGTGTTTTTTTCCTGCAGTTATCCAGAGAACATCATGCCGGACACAGAGGGAGTTGAGCCAAAAACCATGATAATAGGCACCAATAATGTGTTCGAGGTTGGATGTGGTATCCTTTACAAAGCAAATGAGAACACACAGGCATGTGACTAACTTTGCAGCTTATTATTGCAGATATATTTGAACAGCCGATGAGTAAGAAATGTCTTCATAAATACCAAAGATGAGTGGAAACAGTGTTGCCCCTATATAGACTGTCCACCAGAGAGCACTGTTTAGATTATTTAAGCAGTAAAATGTCCCACTGATCTAATAAATATCAGCCATTAGTTATAGTTTGACTATTAACTGTTTTGAAATGCTAATTATTAGGTTTAAATCCTTAACAATTCTGCTACAGTCTCTCAAGCTTTGAAAATTGGAGACAACAATGTGATTGAGTCTAAAGGTGAGTATTGTAATCACTCACTGTATTCCTATTAGGAGTGTGCAACACGGATCAGATCTTCTATTATGATATACACATTTCATACCTCAGTAAGGATATCTATCATGATATAGTAGATCAAATTCAGAAGCCTTTTGTTGAGGAAATAAGCAGTCAGGAACGGTTGTTATCGGCTAATACAGCACATTTAATAATCTAATGAAGGTACATCATCACATTGATGCAAAAATCAAATACAAATATACTATTGTTATAAAACAGAGCTGCTCAGTGATCGCACACAATGGTGTAAATTACCCAGAAATACTGAAGGTATAACAGTCCGGCAGAGTTGATCAATTTATATAATCTTACAGTGAATATTCTCATATTGTTCTGTAACCCTTATTTCCATATTCCCATAGTGTAAATACAATATGTTTGATAATGTTAAATCCCAGCTGATCTCGGGAGAAACGTGATCCTGACCAGCGGATGCATCGTCGGCGCGTGCTGCCAGGTCAACACGTGTGAGGTCGTGCCGGAGAACACGGTCGTGTACGGTTCAAACTGCATCCGGCGTGTGCAGAGTGAAAAACCACAGGTCAGTCTACGCCCATGCTCGTCTTTGCCCGTGAGTCACAAAGTTTTTGCTGTAACCAGGGATGCTGTTGTTGTTGTTTTTCATCTTGTAGCCTCAGACTCTGCAGCTCGACTTCCTCATGAAGATCCTGCCCAACTATCACCACCTGAAGAAGACTGCCAAAGGAAACAGCACGCCTGTGAGGAACTGAAGATGCGACCCAAAGCATCTGCACACACTGACACTGACACATTCCCCTCAACTTGCACTTGTCTTACACTTCCACGCGTCTAGTAGAATACCTCTGGCACTGCAAATGACACATCCCACGCTTTATTCCTTCCTGCATCTTCAACACATGACACAGTTTCTGGTTTTGTACTTTTGCTTTCAGATTAATATTAACTAATTATGACTATTTCTGTGCCATTTTTATTTTATGTCAATTATACTTATACATATTTATAATTGTTCCATTAAAGACATATAAATATTGCAATAACAATTCTAATAAAGATTGCATTCAAGCTTTTATTCCTCCTAGTGTTGATTTTATGTTCCCTATATTTATTTTACCACAAGGAGGAGCTATTGAGCAGCTGTTTGTACACCCTCTGTACTGTCTGCTCTGAAGGCTTTGTTTCATCAGGTGATATATAATATCCAATTAAAATAATGTTTATTAATAATACAACTAAAAATATCTATATCATCATGTTTTTGCAATGAAAATAGTCCTAAGATAAAGTTTCTGGGATAAAAACAGTCACGATAAATGACGTGTTGGTGACTGGCTGTAAGCTGATTTACCGTTTTAAAAGTGCAATTACTAAGCAAAGATAACTTTGGGTGTGGTAGTCCCCATCTTGGATTCGGTAGGTTGCCAGTCCTGCGCCCTCCCACCAGGGGTTGTCAAATTGGTGCCCTGGTTACAGTGGGAATTCCACACAATGCCTGGTTTATTGTAATTGACACGGGTGTGGTTGCAACTTGCATTTTCTACTGCAGCATGGGCCTGAATAATCCCCGGTGCCCCCCCCCCCCATACCTCCTCTTGCTGAACCCCTTGGGCTGTGCTCCCATCTGTGCCTCAGGCTCACAGATTTGGTTGTGGATAGATGTGTGCGTGGTGGAGAGTTAGTAGCACTTCTCCGCCTGACACACCTGACATAACAAGTTCAGATGTCACATTTAACAGTTGTTTCCTTTAAACTCTTGGAGCTGTAAAACCAGCTCAAGGCCGCCGCTCTTGCTCTTCAGAGTTTAAAGGCTTTGTGCCGTGCTGCTCAGTGGGCAGGGCGCTGCACAGTACAGCAGCTCCCTGTAGGAGGCCCGCAGCTGGTGTCGCACACTGCCAATACTCATTTGAACATGTCACGGTGGAGTCCCACGAGGAGTCCACATCAACCAGGGGCTAATTATTGCAGTGGAGTGCAGCCGGGGCCACATCTAGGTTCCTTCCCGTTCTCACTTCTTCTGTCCCCCCCCCCTTCAACTACCATCATTTTTATTTTGGGGTGTTGCCAAAGCATCAGTTTACTTAATATGACAAGGAAGACAGATGCTGGGCACAGTTGCACGGATGTGCAGAGTGACAAGGACCTTGTCGGGGGGGGGCTTTTAATCTGCAGTGGGTTTTCAGAGAGGCAAAATGGCTATGATGATAGCAATGGCAGGAATTTGAGAGGAAGTTCAAATGTTGTTCTATATTTGGAAGCAGTTATTTTTACCTCTCCCTTACTGTACTGTTGTGAAACTGAATTATCCAGCTTCCACCCGTTTGTTAAAGCAGATTTATGTACATCAGAGTGGTATGTGCTTTTCTTTTCACAGGATTATCTCAAGTCAATATTTGGCCTTTGCTACAATATGCAGCATTCTCTCAAGAGTCAATAATGTCTTATCATAAACAAAGAAGGAAGCATGAGATTTTAGTTTTTTATATAATACAGCAGTGAATACTGAGGAGGTTGCAGTAAAAAATGTGAGTGAAACACAAGACATTTCTACACCGTTTAGAAACATAGAAAACATGTAAAAAGGGTATATAGAGTATATATAAAAGGGGGAGGGGGGGAGAAGAGATAACATCAATTCTTTATCTTTAGTGCACTGGTATGGTTTGTGCGTTTTCTGCAGCACATACAGTTCAAATCTCAGCGTAGTCCACTGCAGTCAGTCATGGTCAAACAGGCCACCAGTTGGTTTGAGAGGATAAAGGCTTTCTGACAGCTGACCTTTGCATCCAGGTCCACTCCACCTTTGAAAAGTGAAATGTGACCTATAGGCCGCAGTGATTTCCATTGCAATCCCACGGAAATAATTAATTTAATCACAACAGGGACCCTGAAACACTGGATGTCATGCCTTTTTAGCCATGCTAGTGGCAGGGCTCTGTGGATGGCAATGTTGGTCGGGTTGGTCCACCACTGGAATATCTCAATAACTGTTGGATGGATCACCAGGGGAATTGGTGCAGATATCCATATTTCCCTGAGCATAAATCCTGTTGACTCTAGTGATCCTCTGACTTTTCCTCTAGCGCCACCATGAGGTTCACATAGGTGGTTTTGAGTGAAATGTCTCTAAAACTGTTGGATCAATTGTCATGACAGTGGCACACACATTCAAGGCCCCCTTAGAATTAATTGCAATAATTTTATCATGGTTAGCTACATGAAAAGTTAAAAAAACATAATTTCATCAAGCACCATTATCAGGTAAAACTTTCAACTTGTCCACTACTTTATGTACAAATAGTTTCATAAGGTTATTACTCACTCGTCATCTACTCCAATTATCAGCTCTGCGAATGCATTATTATTATTTTTTTTTAAAGTAAAACTCCCTGACTTCTCAGTTTGTCCCTTCCAAGGTACTGTAGAAACATGGTGGTTCAATATGGCTGTCTCCATCAAAGGTGACCGGGCATCTGTATATATAAAAGGCTCATTCTAAGGTAACAAAAAGACAACTATTCATATTTTCAGGAGATTATACATTAATGAAAACATAGTTATACATATTATATTATTTCTGTCAATAGATCCTCCTAAATGTTACATGCTGGACCTTTAAAGTCTTAATCACAGTTCAGGCACTGACAAGCATGTTAGCATGCGGATGTTAGCATTTATAGCTGTTAAAGTACAGCCTCACAGAGCCGCTAGCATTGCCTTAAACTCTTGATCTTGCATTTCCTACATTCATGCTATTTTATTTTATGAACATATGATGAAAACTGCAGTAAAATAAATTACAGTTTATCACGGACGGAAGAAAAGTGTAAAGGTGTAAAATAAATAAATTAAGTACACCATAGATGCATGCATGTTTGCCCTTGCACGTGTATAGATTAATGTGATGTATGCCAACTACTGTATTTGTAGTAATCTTTGTTCCTTTACTGCAAAGTAGCCTACCATAAAAACTAATAACATAACATAAAACGATGACTCCACAAAAACTTGACAGGACAATTACAAGATGTAGCAAAAAGAGAAAAGTTACAAATCAGAATAAACGTAACAATAGAAGACTTAAATTCCTCATGACTAAAAGGTCAATACACAAAGTTCTGCAGCTCAAACCAAACTGCACAAAGCAAATTAACTTTTTTTTTTACACACACCTTGTTCAATAAAGATTAAAGGTTGTGGGAAAGACAAAGACTACATGGGCCGGGTTTTAGTTTAACCTTTTATTGGTTCCACTGCACAACAAAAGAGAAGATATAACTTTACGTACTTCCCTTTGACCTGCTTTAAGACATTTTAGGACCACTCAACTGCATTCAAAGGGAACATTATTGTCCATTACATGGACCTGTGTCAACATTTTGGGAATTCAAGCCTAGGAGACATACTTAGCGTGGTCTCTGCTCTCTACTCGACCTCTTCCTCTGCCCACTGAGCCATGAAAACTTACAGTCTAATGACACAGATTGTGCCTCTTTCGTGTGTTTCTGTTTCTTGACACGAGTTGCAGGTCTTTCCATAGATGACAAGACAGAGAGGTGGTTTTATGAGTCGAGCTCTTGCTCAGAGCCGGTTTTCCTTCTCGTGGCTTGTCAGATTTAACACACGGCTGCACCTGACGACCCTGGCCTGCCCTTGAGGATAAACGCACGTTCTACCTCACTACTCAGTAATGCAACCTAGTTAATCACAAGAGCTCCTGCATTCTCTTTCTCTGAGCCCGTCCAGCAGAGGAAATGTGACGTAGAACAACAGCAACTCATGATAAAGATGATTTTACTCGAACCAGCATTTTTTCCAGACATCTGCCTCATCCATTTGGACTTTCTGGCCTTTTTTGAAACATTAATCTAACTTTTTTTTCACTTTTGCTTTTTCTAGTTTTCCAGCTAAGCAAGACACCCCAAACAAAAAGACACTAAAGTTTGTAAGGCGACACGTTCTTGAGGGATTATTTCCTGGCAGAGGCTTGCATTTCTTCCTGTGGGTGTTTGGTGATTGACAGTAAGCAGAGCAGCATGACATAATGTGTGCACTGATATAAAGACACTCAACTCAGGCACAATGTCATAGTGATAAAACAGGGAAACTTTACTAACTGAAGTAAATTAGGGCTTGTCGTTTATTATAGCGCAAGTTTGCGTAACTGTCCGTCCACCACTTTGGTCCAGAATGAACAGTTGGATGAATTGATATTAAATTGACCATGATAATGACAATCATGGTCCCCAGAGGATGACGCCTGATCCCCTGATTCTCTTGCCGGAACCACCACAAGGTTGTCATTTTTTATTAAAATGCTTCAACAACATAGAAGTGTATGTATAAATAAAGATAGTGACGTCACCCATAGGTTTCTGAAGAGCCGTTGTGAAGCTCAGTGCGGTCAGCTCTGGCTGTCGTCCTCTTCGCAGTCCTGACTCCGCTGACTGCCTGCTAATTCATAACCGGGAAAAGACGTGGACGTGGAGCATGGGTAGAGCTGAGGGGGGCTGAATGAAGCCTGGTTGCTGAAATCAGCCACCTGTGATGACACTTCCTTAATTATGCATAACTTGAAACCTTGATCTAAGCAGGTGTGTTGTATAAAAATCCACCCCCTGTACAGTTCATAAAGTTGGTAAAGTTGGGCATTTTAATATAAGGCCTTATGGAGATTGACTCGCTTTTGGAGCCAGCCTCAAGTGGCCGTTTGAGGAACTGCAGGTTTTGTTGCTTCCTTGTTAGCTTCATTTTTCAGCCACAGAGGTTGCTGCAAGCTCAACAATATTATTGAAAATTTGACATTGGTGGTCCCTAGACAATTAATCCTAATAACTTTGGTGACCCTAATGACTTTTATTGTTGCTGATTTAGAGTGAAATGTCTCAACAACTATTAGATTGATTGCTATAAAATTGAATACAGACAGGTATGTCCTCTTCATGATGAATTGTAACTTTGGTGAGCCTATGAGTTTCTGTACAAACTTTGGTTCATGACCAAATACCTGCAAAACAGACATTCCCATTGACCTCAACTGTACTTTTGTGTGTGCTAATTAGCTAATCTTTGAAAGCTAACACTCTAAACTAAGAAGGTAAAAATGGTACCTTATTTTACCTGCTTAACATCACCATACTAGTCATTCTAAGATTGTAAGCATGCTGACATTAGCATTTAACTCAAAGCACCGCTGAGTGTCTTTTGTTAAGAATTTATTGCAGCAAATGGGATCCCTGAAAGCAAAAAACTCTGCAGACTGTACAGACAGCACTTGAAAGGATGGGAAGGAAAGAGAACCTATACAATTAAAAAAAGCAAAAAAGTACTGCTATTATTGTCATTTAATGTGATTTTGATGTCACACAGAGGTTGAGTAAACAGCACTTTGGTTATGAAGAGGCCACTGAAAAAGACTGAGCAAACTAAAACAAAGCACCAAGCCTCTCATGGCCAATTAGAGTGGGTCAATCTGACCACAAATTGCTCATTGGTGATCTTAGAGGAAGATCAAAGGGCACTAAGCATAAGGGAGGTACACTGTGTATCAGCAAGTCAAAGGAATGGAATGGTTTGGCTCTAAGCCCAATGAGAGCCACTTACCCCACATCACTCAAAAGGGTGAAGTGTGTTGCTCTGCCAAACCCGGAGCTGCTGTCAGGTCTATAGGCAGGCCTGCTTGTTTTTACAGATGACCTCTAGATAGATTGCAACATTGTTCTCGCTCTCTCATTTTCCTTTTGGGTTGTTTTGGAGGAAGTTAGTAACCGTGGTGAACAGGGATGAGGAGTTTGCTTTGATACTGAGTTGCAGGAATGCAAAGAAAGAGTGAAAGGAAGAAGAATCAAAACAGCGCATCATCTTCAAGTCATCTGACTGCCGACTGAGCGTATTGCAAAAACCGTGGGGGTCCTCCCTCGGGGATCCACCACTGGTCAATACATCGGCATTGTGTCATGATGGATTCTTGTTTTGGTGCTCATATCAAGCTGGCCTTTTAGCTATGAGTCAGTGATCCAGAAGACGATATTAGATAATCTGATTTGTGTCTCAATCTCCAGTCCTGCTTTTGTGTCAGCAAAGGTTCTTACAACATGGCCTATTGAAATGCTTGTTATGTGGACAACAAAAGACATTTTGGCCAAGGGCAGTATCCAAGCTGCAATCTTTTGTTGAAGGTAAAATGTGTGACAAAACATATACATAATGTAGTGCTGCAAAGATGTCCTTGCCTACAAATCTTGTTCTCGTAAGAAAACATGTTGTTTTGGTACAGACAACAAATTTCACATTATCATGATTTTAGTATTTTTTTTTTCTGAAAATTTAAATTGTGATAAAAAAATTATCATTCCTAATCATCAATATCTGCACAATTATGTTTTTTACCATGTCCTGCAGCCCTGATGAAAACATACCTATGATTATTATCCTCCTATGTCCCACACCGGACCTTTAAGGCCATGATTCTGGTTATTGTTAATAAAAAATATTCTGTCTGAAGTCACTGTTGACTTTTTCTGTATTCGTGGCAGTACCTAACCTAACATAAGCAAAAAAAGTTGAATAATGCTGAAGTCACTACGACTGGACATGTACTTCAGTATAGCATTTTCGCCACTTGCAAGCACGTTAATTAACCAAACATTTTCATCTTCTACAAAAAAGTAATTCGCTGGCAAATATTTCCCTCACACGCGACTTTTTACTGTTCAATTAGTTTAAAAAATGCAATTTCCAGGAACAGGGGCTGGCAGATCAGACCGAATGGTGACTAGGAGGTCGTCTATCTGGACTCTTGGCAAGGAAGCCAAGAAGCATAATTCCCAAAAAGCGTCCAAAACTATGTCTTTATTACGTGAAATTAACATGCGGTGCTCTCTTTTGTCTCCTGCAACTCGAGACTGGAAATAACAAACGTCTAACCAGTTAGCCCCGCTGTTCGCATTTTCTTTACCAGCCATCTCTGGATAACACAAAATCTTCATGTAAGCCCTGGACCATTGTAAATGTGCTGACATGTACCCAGGACAGCGCTGACCGAGACTGTCTCCTAGCTGCTCCCACCCCCCCCCCCCCCACCAACCAAACCCAACCCCCTCAACTCTTGTGTGGGTGTGTGGGGTGCTTTGGGAGTGGGGGCGCAACGCCTCCCTCTCCCAGCATCAGACCAACACAGCTCAGCCCTAGCCGTGTCCAAAACACAGCGGGACTCCCCCTGCCTCCTCTCTCCGCCACCCTTCCGACTCCTATCCTCTCCTCCTCCTTCCCAGCTCTCCTCCTCCTCCTCGCTCCCCAGACTCCGGCAGGAAGCTTTGATACAGGGGTGTTGAGCAGCAAGGGGAACATTTCCATTTTTATCTGCTTCGAAAGACTCCGAGACCCTCCTCCCTCTCCCCTCATCCCGAACTGCTTCTCATCAGCATAAAAAGACTCTGCCATTTTCCTCCTTCATTGTGTGTGCTTCAGATGCATTGTAATTGATATAGACATGATCTGGGAGGGGAAAGAGCACAAATCTGTAAGACCGATTCACGATGACTGTTTTTCCTTCTTTTGTTGCTTTTGAGGTGCAAGTTCAGCAAAAACGACTCGCTGTGTCTTCCGCACTGGCTGTCACAAAATGCGAGCGTCTGTCCTGTGCAATAAATGTCATGCGACATATAGTCAAAGTCCCCACTACCGAGCTACTGTCAGCTCTTGAACCTTTCAACGCGAAAAATTCAAAGTGAGGCAGTTGCTCAAAATAAATGTTTTGAAAACGGGGGAGCGTTCAAGGCTGCCTTGTCACCTGATCGCTGCTTTTAAGACTGTTTTGCACCCTGCCCTGTAGACAATAATAGGTTTGCCAGTAAACTTTTTAGTGTTTGCTCATCTCCTCTGTTGTTGAGACATCACTTCCATAGCTCCAAGCTCTGGCTGTTTCCTCACACAAAAAAAAGGTCATAAATCAAATAGTCTTGAGTGTTATCATATGAAAATCTTGAGCAATTTACAGGTGTTGTCTCCAGTACCTCTTTACATGCAGACCCTGCCACGGTCATTGTAAATCTGGGAAGAAATAGGGTGTCATCTGTGATGTCTGAGGAGAAATATTCGCCCGAAACCACAAAACTACTCCGAGGCCTTGAAATGATAAACCCAGAGACACGTGGAATTTATTAAACAGTCAGGTTGATAATTGTCTGCGTCTACTGCTCTGTGCGTCTTTACAGATGATGGATTATGCTGAGTGCTACATTTCAGGAGGGTGACGCGGGGAAGGAAAGAAAATACTCCTGAGTGTGCAGGGTAACACGGCATCTTGTGATGCCAGATTTATGGCGGAAACTGACGGTATGTTACGCATCTTGGTTAAAGATTAAACACTCAACAGGTTCAGATATAGAAAAATAGAGTGACTCTTGGAATACAGCGGTAAGTAAAAGTGAGTGACAGCTTATTTTTTTAAAGCAAAGCCTTGTTGGCATTGTTCCCAGGAAAGTACCTGGTACGATGCGAACAATTAAACAATCAAAAATGACTCAGAAATTACAAAATCACAATTACAATATGAGTTATGCGTGCCCTGATGCGAATCAGGACAAACTGTATTATTTCTTCCACATCCTATCAGGCTCAGACCAATGAAATTTAAACATCATTTAGACCAACCATTTATGAAAGTGTGTGTATTGGCATCACAATATATTTTTTATACTGTGTGTTTCTTCTATGCAAACCATGAATAAAACAAGAATCCCAAGCAAGGAAAGAGAAGCATTGTTTCAGGTTAAAATTTCCATCTGTAGTCCCTTGGCAGGTAAACATTATAAAATACAGTAAATAAATACAACCTGTATTAGGTCACAGCAAACATATGCAAATGCATGGAACAACCAGAAATGATAACCATAGCCAAAAATACCATTGACACTAAAGTCATATACTCAGTATCTTGGAATTTGGACTCCTTTTTAGCAACCTGGAACAGTTTAAGTTCAACAATTTAAAAATATTACACATTTAATTGGCTGATTTCAACATTTTTTTTGTCATATATATACACAAGAAAGTGACATTGTGTAAAAGAAAGTTCCTGCCCACTGTCTGGTTTATTAGAAATGCAAAATGTTCTGCCTCAGGTGTCTATTAAAGGTTCGGTCATGACCAGAACTAATACCCTTGTTTTTAACAGTTTAACAGTGTGTGAAATCAACCATTTGTCTCTAACTCAATATATTTCAATTTTAAAAGATCCATTCTCAGTGTATTTTAAGTTTCCACATTACATCATTGCAAGTTGAATACTGATGCAGGAGTGACTGACAGATGGAGTCATGATGTCACAAATCATGCTCGTAGGCCCCGCCCCTTTAAAAGAAAATAAGCTGTTCAATGAGCACAGAGAAACTTTCCATCCTTCTGCAGATGAATGTGAAAACATCCTTCTGGTGTCAAACTCTGCACATACATCATTCTGCACACCGTAGATCTAACATCCAGCTGTAGGAACAAGACAACAGAATGAATAAATAAGAACAGGTTCCACTCTCCGACAGAGCTGTGTCCTGACTGTGTAAAGCTGGTTTGAAACAGCTTTTAGACCTTAATTCAAAAACAGCTGAATAAATAAGAATTCACATAATCGGTGCTTAGGGATTTTTTTTTTATTTTGTTGTCTGATCAGACTTGTTTGGGTTTTTTTTTTGTTTGTTTGTTTCTGTTTAGGGTGTTTATATTAAAGCAGCCATATAATAAGACAAGAGATAACACAAAACAGACACCACACTGTAAAATGATTACAGGAATGTAACAGTGACCGAAATAACAGCCCATCCAAAAGGCGATCGGTGATTGGCACCGGTTTTCCTTCCACTGCCGCTCTTGCAGCACTTGATAAAAACTTGCTAAAGCCCCCGGTGCATCCCACCCTTTACCCCACCCTAAACCCCTCCCTCACTCCCTCCCGCGCGGATGAGGAGAGAGAAGTTTGCCTGCGGCGCAGTCCACTGAACATTTACTGTATTTCATTTGGGGAACAGCAACAAGCCTCCGGAGAAGCTTTCCAGGGAATGCTGAGGAATATCTGACCGCACAGAAAACACCACCCACAGCTGAGTTTCCCCTTCTTTTTTAAAAAAAAAACAAAAAACAAAACAAAACAAACAAAACAACAAATCTTTACTTCTCATTGATGTCGCCAAAGTAGTGGGAAGCTCGGGTCAGTAGGAGAGCGGCCGCACGCGGACTGTTCGCCTGTCGGTGGCTGCTTTTTTTAAAATCCCGAGTCCTGGAGGAGGAGAAGAAGAAGGAGGGAGCGAAGCAGAAGCGAAAGACGACCAAAGACGAAGAGGAAAAAGAAGAAGAAGACAGTCCAAGTGAACGAGAGAAAAGAGTCAGGCTCAGAATGAATAACAACAAAATCGAGAAAGACAACGAGCCGAGTGAATTCACCAACCACGAAGAGGAGGTAGGTGTCCGCGAGCGAGCTGCCTACCTGCTCTCACAGCTCTAATGTCAATTTGAATATTTAGTTCAAATGGCTCGTCTTCAATGAGAGATACATGCTAAAAAAGAAACACACGCTGCGTGTTTTTAAGCACGCATTGGCTACTTTGTCCGCTACAGTATCACCGCAGTATCCTTATGATGTTCTTATATGCTGTTAAACGTGTAACAGACTCAGTGTAATGACTCAGTCTTGTAGCGTTATCTGATTTTTTTTTTTTACCTTGTAAAAGTTGCTAGCTGCTGTTACCGGACCTAGCTACTGCATCACATTTCTTATCCGGTTTTTCCAAAGCACTATCTCTTTCTTTCGCGAATTTGTGCACCTGTCATCTGTTGTTTGAGACATAATATATATATATATATATATATAACCTCTCTCCCTCTTCTTCTAATGTGTCCACCTCCTAAGTGTTTTTATTTTTATCTTTTTAAAGCAGTCCAACAAACCCATACTCACCGAGGAACAAGTGAAGAACCAGGCAGGACTTAATAACGGATGAATCCCCAAAAAGTAGTTCCCGGGTAACTGTGAAGTCAGGACTGTATTGTAGATAATGACAAAAAAAAAGGCTAAAGTGTTTGTTAGGTCTACCTTACTGTACAGCCAGATTTCACACAACACTGATAAGCAGCGGCATAAAGGGAATTCTGAGCCAGGAGGCGAATTAGTTTTCAAACAACTGACTGCTGCAACATGTAGGCAATAAGTGTTTGTAACCCAGACCCACTGCATTACAGTTGAGGGAGAGTAGCCTCTCTACTAATATGACTTAATTACAGCTTAACACACCAGACTGATGTTGTTTGTCTTAAAAACAAAAAGGAGGGGGGGAAAAGTGATCTGTTTAGTTTCTAGTGAATGCGTTTTTCTCTCTAAACATGCTGGATAACAGCCCAGTTTCTTCCTCTTCTCCTCTGTGAACATTGCACAATCTGGATCCACAGCGTCTCCGTCTCGGTAAATAAGTTTGTAGAGGTGATCTTTACGTGGGGTGGCTTTTTTTTTGGCACGGAAGCGCCTCTGCTCCAACGACAGGGCTTGTTATTTCAGAGCTGCACGCATTCGGGGCCAAGTGATGTAAGAAAAAGGTATATCAGATTATATCAGATATTTCTCCTGGAGCAATTTGATTAAGGCTCTGTGTTCTGCTCGTCACTTTTGTAACTGAATAGCCAAACATACCCAGCCCGATTTATCACCATATTTGGCCCACACAGATGAGGTAAAGACTGAAGAATGAACTTCTTGGAAACCTGATGGGGAGAGTGTGAAGCTTCATTCACCTTGTGACCTTATGTGCTCACAATACAGCCTGCGGCGCCAGTGCATGACTCGAGGGCAGCAACTAATGATTATTGTTGTTAAAAATACTGTATATTAACAACAGTACAAAGGGCAACTATATTCAATTAAAATCATATAAAAATGCAGCAAATGCTTAATAAATGACTTGTTAATAGTTGAAAATGTTCTGTTGATCAGTTCATCATTCAAATTGTTTAAGCACTGCACAGCTCAACATCTTTGCTTTAGCTGGAAGAGGGTTTGGTTGCTCATCACTGTGACCAAAGAGGACAAAAAAAGAAAAGCAAATGGATTCATTTCCATTAATCACCTTAATACACGACTCATAATATCATCTGACAGCTTTGTTTACAGCTGAAACAATTATTGCAACAGTTTTGATCATCATTTAATACATCAAGCAGAAACGCCAAACATTTGATGATTCCACTTTCTTTTTTGGCTTATGAATAGGTTTTTGGACAAAAAAGCAAATGAAGGCGAGGTGATCTGCGGCTCTGAGAAACTGTGATTCATATTTTCATATTTCCA
Source organism: Morone saxatilis (assembly GCF_004916995.1). Taxonomy (NCBI): domain Eukaryota; kingdom Metazoa; phylum Chordata; class Actinopteri; family Moronidae; genus Morone; species Morone saxatilis. Next base: position 9,402,691 of record NW_023339984.1, on the reverse strand, counting down.
ACAACTAACCGACTAACGCTGAAAATAATTGCCGGATTAGTCCGCAATAATCGGGGAATGATCATTAGTTGCAGCTCTACTTGCGCTTCTTGACTCACTCATCCACTAAATCTCTGGAACTAGCATCCGGACTGAAATAAGTTTTGGAAATTCTGTGACGGTGCCGCCACGCCAGGGGGACGGGGCGAGGAGCCTGCTGTCTCGCGATCTTGTTGTAGAAAGGGGGGACGGAGAAGAGTTAGGGATCGGCCGGAAGAAATCTTTAATTTGGGTTGTGCGAATGTTTGGAAGGCTCATGCCGGACTTAAATTTACTCAAGGGAATTAACGTAGGGTTGGAC
>NW_023339984.1:9396300-9402251 GCF_004916995.1 Morone saxatilis | reverse complement strand
CTGCCTTGATTTTTCTTCTTGTTTCGGGTCTTATGGTTTTTCATTTATGGTGCTTGTGTTTTGCCTTCTTTGTCCATATATATAATATCTACAGCGTAGTTATTATCTATGAGCGTATGGTTAGCGGAACTGACCCCAACCGAGTAAGGATTTGTGAAGATTGGTTGTCTTGTTTATGTGTGGCTGGCTTTGGTTGCGTTGAAAATAGCAGGTCGTTTGTTCCTCCCCACACACATTGCTCTTGTCACCACATCTTTAGTTCCCTTTTTTCTCGTTCACCCGTCGCCACTCCTTGAGGTTTAATTGCATCTTCGCTACAATTAAATGACCACACTTACACACACCCTTCATTAGACCATGTCCCTTCCGTATGCCTTGTGCCCTCCTATACCGACGCACCCGCGTCCAGCTCATCTTTGTCTCTGCTTTGTCATATCTTTTACTGTAGTTTTATGTTCATGCTTCCGCTTTCTGGCACCTCTCTTTCTCTCTGCCCATTATAGTCCAGTAGACACAACTCCTTATCCCTTATCGGCACCCCATATTGTCCCAGCATTAATATAGCCGCTGTACTCACGTAAGCTATAGATCCTATCCCGAGATCTTCTGAAGCAGAAGTGCCGTTTATGGCCACCCTTACAGTGGGGGCAAGAATCCAAGTGTCCGATACCGCCCTGAGACCCAGGAGACAACTTGATTCTGTTCCTCCTAACACTACATCTAATGCCTTCCTTTTTTTTTATCTTGAACCCGCTCCGTGTCTTCACAAGTCCCAACATAAGCATGCCTGCGCGAGTTCATTCAAGATTCTGAGGGGTTTATTCCTGAACACACACAGCAACCCTCCATCCATGCCTCGCCTTCTCAGGATCAACCCGCCCAAATCCTTGCCTTTGAACACAATCTCCCCGTGTTAGCACAACTTCACAACAACTGCCAAATCCCTACCGAACATACCCGTATGTATTCGCTTGCCGACCTCAATCCCTGGCTATTTAGCCCCCCCTACGCTTTTCCCGTCCCTGATACCCACATCACCCTTTTTCTTTGGGCGCTTCAATATCTTCTTGTTTTAGTCTTGTCCAGTTTCTCGTAAGGCTGTTTCTCTGGGGAAACGAGATCAGCAGATTTGATCCACATAATCATATATCGACCATTATTTCCCTCCCTCGACTCCTTTTCCCCCTCCCTCTCAGAAATAGCACTTCTAAGCACAGACCCACCTGATTATACTTTTGATTCTCGCATATAAAATTTGCCACTCCCCTTCTTCCTCCCTCTTTCTAACCACTTCGCCATCTCTATTTTTTCCAAATCCAGACACGTCCCTTTCATCATAGAGAATGATAATCCTTGCGCCCATTACTAGTCCGCCTAGTGTATAAAACCACCAAACTCTTATCAGCCACTTAGTGCCCGGATCCATATGTATGAATATAGCAAATGACCCTTAAAGAGAAGATCTCTTGAAGCCCAGAACGTGCCCGTTTCATCGGTCATTGGGGAGCAACCCAGGCCCCGGAACGGTAAATAGGGAGAGAAGCTTGTCGTCGCAACTATCAAAGACTGAGTGCCCATCCCAGCCCCGGCCGCACGCGAGGGTTTAAGCCCCATTACAAGGTCAACGCCGCCCCAAGATTAAGCTTGAAAAAGGTGGACCAGCCCCAAAAGTTCCAAACTAGCGAAAGTCAATGGAATAGGCATCATGGATTAGGCTCGCCTAAATGCTCCGACTGGGGCTTTAATTCTTGTTTTTGTTGTCCCATTGTAGGGCTGTTTCCTGGAAAGCCGAGATCCAGGCGCGATTTGATCCACTAATCATAATAATATGATCTTGCCTGGATCAGAAATGATTAGTGCGCATTCATATATTTGATCGCTTAAACATGTCAACAAAAGAAAAAAAGGAAGATAAACACTTTGTAACCCAACGACCCTGTGGCCCAATAAATTAAATAAAAAAAGCAAAATACCAATTCTTAAACACAAACATGTAACCAGGGGTAAAGAACTGATTAATACAGAAGGGGGCTAACAGGAAGTGAGCTTACAGGTTAAGGTGCGTGGCTTGACAGGTCAGCAATTTACAATATTAAGCACACGGTTTTAACTTTTGGGAGCTACTGGTTTACATTTTGTTTTTAAATTGTAAATTGTTCTTTTTTTATTTAAGATTTACTGGCCCACAGTGTGGTTTACAAAGTGTATCTTCTTTTTTCCTTTTTTACATTTTAGGCGATCAAAATATAGAATCGACTAATCATTTCCTGGATCCAGGCAAATATACTGTATACCATTACTGTGATGCCAACTGGTGAGTCTCGTTTTCCCACAGAAAAGAGCCTACAACTGGACAACAAAACAAGATCTAACGCCCACACAGTCGCGCACTGTTAGCGAGTAATTCCATTGTGATGGCTGCCATCCACTTTGACTGTTGCTTAAAGCTCCGGCCTTTGGTGCCTTTTCACAGGCAATCTGGCGGGGATTGACCTGTCGACTGGCTAACTCGCTGGCCCAGGCCCCGATGGCACTCAGTTGATCAGTTTGGGACAGAAAGTTTTCATTTAACGTCTTCCGCTGTCGCTTCCATTGAATAAACCGCACTTCTGTTTCAGAGATCTCCAGGGCTCATGCGCCTTCCAACCATATGGGCACCACCAGGGAACGGTAGGACAGTTGTCTACTGGATCACTACAGCTGCGCGGAGAACAACGCAGAGCCAGATGAAAAAAGAAGGGAGTGGTACACAGACAGCAGGAAAGAACAGCGTCGCAAATCTATGCCACACAGTATCCACGGTGGAGGAGGGAGGCGGACAACGAGGATCGGAAATGGCGAGAGAACCCAGGATACAGAGACAAGAAAAGCGGTGCGGACAAGCGACGAAAACGGAAAGGAGGGCGCGAAGGGAAACAGGGAGGAAGCGGACATAAACCATGTAGAAACAGACTGGCAGAACAAGAGAGGCGGGAGGACGGATGGAGGTGGTTTAGAAACGAAATAAATTAGACATGCAATCGGCACAGCCATTCTCATTGGACTTCGAGACAAGCGTAAAAAAAAAGAAGAATGTAAGCAAGTTCAGAGAGAGATACTGTACACTGTAAGGCGTGGTAATTATAGCTCGTGATAAGCAATATTAACGTGGAGGTGACGAAAGAGCAACCATAAATACAGTATGACCAAACGCAAGACCCAAGAGGCGACGCTTGCCTAGGCACAGCCACACTTTTCACTTGTGTGCAGTGTGTCATTAATTAGCAAAGCAAACTCGGGGGCTTGACAACCTAGGCCGCGCCTTCTTTCACACGGAAACGCAGCACACATAAACAGACCCTCTCACTCCTTACTCTGGTCAGTTTTACCGAATAGTCATACTTACTTACAGTGTAGATATATATCAACGTATCACTAACTATGACCTAATGGAGTATTATAATATAATATATATATATGTATATATATGTAAATATATATTTAAATATCTAGTATAAATCCTTATCTCTGAGGTTTTTTTTCCCTTTTCTTCTCACATCAGTCTAGCAGGATCCTTTGCCAGCCGTTCCTGACGCTAAGCCTTGTTGTTGTCTTTTCAAATACCTCTTGTCGCACAGCTGACAAATGGCTAAGATAAGATGACAATTCCCCCCGCGCTTTTATAAATAAACCCCTACCTATCAGCGTAGATGGAGCAGGGTTTTACTGTTTGTGTCAGCCTGTGTAAGGGCTTTTTATTGTATATTTAAATGTATATTTCATGGTATATCTGTGAGTTTGAGAGTACTTATGGTCTCACGGTAAATATCTGCGTATATTGTCTTCTGCCCTATCATGGCCACTTTACCCTCCAAGCTCCCCTCTGATAACGTTTCATGTCACAGAGCGTTAATGTATCTGCGTGCCCTTTTCATAGATACATGCACAAGAACGGACCACACACACACACACGCCCACGCCACTGTGCTGCGGACCGCCGTGGCCTCCCTCCGCTCCACAGTGCTTCTCCGACAGCACAGCTCCCCACCTACATCTCTTCATGGAAAAGGTCGCGCTGGCCACATGACCTGCTATTTGAAGAGGACCTGGTGGATACCCAAAGCAGGCCAAGCACAATCCAATTACACCCCGGGGAGATACGCCACATTTGCTGAACTCTGCTTGAGTGATATTCTGTTTCTCTTTGGGCGCTTGTAAAGATCCACTTACATGTTTATGGTCAGCCAGGAACAAGAATCAACAGATGTTTCACGAGGTTCAAACTCCTGCTGCATTCGACTGTTTAATCCACTTTTACTATGAAAATGATTATGAGCATGATTTCAAGTAAAACATACTTCCGTCCTGCACTGAAAGGGTACACCGTGTTCACTCGTTTGTTGAAAATCAGGTGCGGTTTTGACGACGGACCTCCAAGGTAGAAAAGTCTGGGCAGGTCTCGACTTAAATAAACACGAGTTAGCTGGAGGGGAATTGACAGCAAGGAGGTTAAAGGTCGAGCTTAGTCGGGTGACTTGGTTAACTATGAGGCATTCCATGTACTCACAACCTGTACTGCAGGTCCTCACCTTTTTCTCGCTACCAGCAGTCCCTCTCTTCACTTCACCATCCATTAACACAAAACAGGCCTAAAACTAATCTGAAATAAAGAAATGATTATTTTCAATACCCATTAAACCGTCTGTTGTTTTTTTCGGCCAACTGGATTAACTGTTGAGAAGCAAATCTGTGGCACTCTTGATAGATGACTTATCTGATCATTAAAATCTGGGCTGCAGCTAATAAATATTGTCATTATCGATTAATCTGCTGCTTATGTGCTTGATTAATTGCTTGCCCTACAAAATTCAGGAAAATGTCCATCACAATTACCCAAAGCCCGATGTGACGTCTCCACGTACTTTGTTTATTTGTTTTTGTAAAACAGATTCAATTCATTCACTATCTAAATAGTTGCTGATTAAATTCCGTCAAACGGCTAATCGATTAATCAGCTTATTAGAAAATGAAAACTTGAGATCCTGAGAAGACATTATGGATATACTTCACAACCTTTACAGTTATTGAATTGTGTGTGAAACATTCACAGAAACATGATATTCCTATCTTTAAACCATCTTGAGTTCATTGTTTAAAAAAAAATCTACTCTGAAGAGCCCTCCAGGTCGGCTGTCCATACAAGGCGTGGAAACCACAGCTGGTCGAAACGTATCTTTGACATTCGGCGCGTAAGAGCCGGCACGTCAGCTCCGCCGCATCAGTGACCGTTGAGTGGCACAGCATGTGAAAGCATCCAGAACACCTGATAATAACGCTTATCAAACCAGCTCGTGAGATTAGATGCTGCCGCGGCCTGAAACCTGCATACCTCGTCTGCAACAACACCATGTTTGGTGAGCACTGGTCCACAGAAGATAAACATTAAGCATCGTCAAGCTCTGGTGTACAGTGGTGATGGCGTGTGAGGTTGAGCAATGAAGCAGGCATGGCAAGCCAAGCTCGCTACGGCGCTTTACTGGTGCGAATCAGTGATCCATTGAGTCGCATACTACACTGTGCAAAGGGGGGGGGGGGAGGCTGTTAAACTTTGGATCTCATAAGGTCATAGTTTATGGTTACTTTAGTGTCGTTAAGCACAAAGCTGCTTGACATTTTGCGTTTAATGCTTTTGTGAGCTTTGCGAATGTTTGTGCACAGGAGACAGGGATGGGAAAAGAGTTAAAAGACTTGAACACAAGAGGGGAAAATGTCCAGTTAGTCACTTGAATATCATTAAAGCAGTTTGTATTGTACGTATATTAAACTGTACTACAGCAAATCAACTCTAATGTTCATTTGTCATGTGGAAAAAGTGCAAGTCATACTCAGGAACTAGTCAAATTATTCTTAGTCTCGAGTGTGTTTTGGTGTGGATATGCACACCTGCCTGCAAAAGTGTGTGTGTGTGTGTG
>NW_023339984.1:9344073-9396200 GCF_004916995.1 Morone saxatilis | reverse complement strand
CTTAATGATATTCAAGTGACTAACTGACATGTTTCCCCCTCTTGGTGTTCAAGTCTTTTACTCTTTCCATCCCTGTCTCCTGTGCACAAACATTCGGCAAGCTTCACAACAAGCATTAAACGCAAAATGTCAAGCACGCTTTGTGCCTTAACGACCATAAAGTAACCATAAACTATGACCTTATGGAGATCCAAAGTTTAACAGCCTCGCTGGGTGATGGACTCTCACATGCTGAACAACACAGCCCCCCCCCCCCTTTGCACAGTGTAGTATGCGACTCAGATGGATCACTGATTCGCACCAGTAAAGCGCCGTTAGCGACGCTTGCTTGCCATTGCCTGTTCATTGCTTCAACCTCACAACGCCATCACCACTGTACACCAGAGACTTGACGATGTTAATGTTTATTCTCTGTGGACCGTGCTCACCGAAACATTGTGTTTTGCAGACGAGTATGCAGGTTATCAGTCCGCGGCAGCATCTAATCTCACGAGGCTGGTTGATAAGCGTTATTATCCAGGTGTTCTGGATGCTTTCACATTCGTGGTGCCACTCAACGGTTCACTGGATGCGGCGGAGCTGACGTGCCGGTTTTACGCGCCGGAATGTCAAAGATACGTTATCGACCAGCTGTTGGTTTCCACGCCTTGTCATGGACAGCCGACCCTGGAGGCTCTTTCAGAGTGACGATTTTTTTTTAAAACAATGAACTCAAGATGGTTTAAAGAATTAGAATATCAATGTTTCTGTGGAATGTTTCACACAGCAATTTCAATAAACTGTTAAAAGGTTGTTGACGTATATCCCATAATGTCTTCTCAAAGGATCTCAAGTTTTCATTTTCTAATAAGCTGATTAACGATCTAGCCGTTTGACGGAATTTAATCGCAACTATTATAGATATGTGAATGAATGAACTTTTTTTTAGCAGAAAACAAAAAACAAGGGAGTACGTGGAGGACGTCACATCGGGCTTTGGGTAATTGTGATGGACACTTTTCGTGAATTTTGATAGGGCAAGCAATTAATCAGGCACATTAAGCAGCAGATTAATCCGATAATGACGAATTATATTAGCTGCAGGGCCCAGAGTTTAATTGATCAGATACAGTCATCTATCCAAGAGTGCCACAGATCTTGCTCTTCAACAGTTATCCGTTGGCCGAAAAAAACAACAGACGGTTAATGGGTATTGAAAATTATCCCATTCTTATTTCATTTATTTTAGGCTGTTGTGTTAATGGATGGTGAAGTGAAGAGAGGACTGCTGGTAGCGGAGAAAAAAGGTGAGGACCTGCCGTTACAGGTTGTGAGGTTACATGGAATGGCCTCATAGTTAACCAAGTCACCCGACTAAGGCTCACTTAACCTCCTTGCTGTCAATTCCCTCCAGCTAACTCGTGTTTATTTAGTCGAGGACTGCCCAGACTTTTCACCTTGGAGGCGTCGTCAAAACGCACCTGATTTTCAACAAAACGAGTGAACCGGTGTACCCTTTCAGTGCAGGACGGGAGAGTATGTTTTACTTGGAAATCATGCTCATAAATCATTTTCATAGTAAAAGTGGATTAAACAGTCGGAATGCAGCAGGAGTTTTGACTCGTGAAACATCTGTTGATTCTTCGTTCCTGGGCTGACCATAAACAATGTAAGTGGATCATTTGTTACAAGCGCCAAAGAGAAACAAGAATATCACTCAAGCAGAGTTCAGAAATGGGCGGCGTATTCTCCCCGGGGGTGAATTGGATTGTGCTTTGGCCTGCTATTGGGTATCCACCAGGTCCTCTTCAACATAGCAGGTCATGGTGGCCAGCGCGACCTTTTCCATGAAGAGATGTAGGGTGGGGAGCGTGTGCTGTCGAGTAAGCCATGTGGAGCGGAGGGACCACGGCGGTCCGCAGCACAGTGCGGGTGTGTGTGTGTGGTCCTGTTGCTTGATGCATGTATCTATGAAAAGGGCACGCAGATACATTAACGCTCTGTGACATGGAAACGTTATCAGAAGGGGAGCTTGGAGGGTAAATGTGGCCATGATAGGGCAGAAGACATTATACGCAGATATTTACCGTGGAGGACCATAAGTACTCTCAAACTCAGCAGATATACGCATGAAAATATACATTAGAATTTACAATAAAAAGCCTTACACCAGCTGACACAAACAGTAAAAATCCCTGCTCCATCTTACGCGATAGGTAGGTTTATTTATAAAAGCGCGGGGGAAATGTCATCTTTCTAGCCATTTGTCAGCCTGTGCGACAAGAGGGTATTTGAAAAACAACAACAAGCTTAGCGTCGAGGGGAAGGCTAGCCAAAAGCGATTCCTGCTAGACTGGATGTGAGAAGAAAAGAAAAAAAACCTCAGAGATAAGGGATTAATACTAGTATTTAAATATATATTTACAGTATATACTACATATAATATATATTATATTATAATACTCCATTAGGTCATAGTTAGTGATACGTTGATATATATATATATATATCTACAGCTATATATAAACTATTTAAACTGACCACGAGTAAGGAGTGAAGTGTCTTTTATGGTGCTGCTTTCCTTAAAAGGCCCTAGTTGTCAACCCCGAGTTTGCTTTCTAATTAATGACACACTACACAAGTGAAAGAAGTGTGAGCTTGTGCCTAGGCAGCGTCAGCCATCTTGTCTTGCTTTGTCATACTGTATTTATGTGCTCGTTCTGTCACCTCCACTTAATATTGCTTACTCACGAGCTATAATTACCCACCTTACAGTGTACAGTATCTCTTCTCTGAACCTGCCTTCACACTTCTTCTTTTTTTTTTTTACGCTTTTTCAGTCAATAATGCTCCGATTCATCTAATTTATTTTTTCTAAACCCACCTCCATCCATCCTCCCCCTTCTCTCCTGCTCCATCTCTACACTTTTATCTCCCTTCCTCTCTGTTTCCTTCCCTCCTTCCTTTCGTCTGTCCCACCCTTTTTCTTGCCTCTCTTTATCTTGTTCTCTCGCCATTTCCTCCCTCTTTCCCTCCCTCCCTCCACCCTGATACTGTTCATAATTTGCCACTCTTCTTCTCCTCTTTCCTACCACTCCCTTCTTTTTTTCATCCTGCTCTCTTTCTCTCTTGCCCATTATAGTCCCAGTAGACAAACTCCTTATCCCTTATCGGCCCATATGTTGAAAGCATGACCCTGAGATCTCTGAACAGAAGTGCCGTTTATGGTCATGGGGAGAACCAGGCGGAACGGTAATGAGGAGAAACTTGTCTGTCCAACTATCAAACTGAGTGCCATCAGCCTGGCCAGCGAGGGTTAGCCATCCAAGGTCAACCCGCCCAAGATTAGCTTGAAAAGGTGGCACCAAAGTCCAAACTAGCAAAGTCAATGGATAGGCATCAATGGATTAGCTCCCTAAATGCTCCGACTGGGGCTTAATTCTTGTTTTGTTGTCCATTGTAGGCTGTTTTCTGGGAAACGAGATCAGCCAGATTTGATCACATAATCATATAATATGATTTGCCTGGATCAGAAATGATTAGTCGATTCATATATTTGATCGCTAAAATGTAAAAAAGAAAAAAGGAAGATACACTTTGTAAACCACACTGTGGCCATAAATTAAATAAAAAAAGAAAATACAATTCTAAAACAAAATGTAACAGTAGCTCAAAAGTTAGCAAACATTTGCTAATATTGTAAATTGCTACTGGTCAGCCCAACCCACTTAAAGCTGTAGCTGCACTTTACTGTAGCTGTACTCAGCTTTTTTTTTCTTTGTCAGAGGCAGACTGTGTTATTCACCCTTTCAGAAGTGACTAAGCTTACTTTAAACACATCTGAACACATCCTAAATATGAACTATATCTAGTGCTGAAAGTCAGTCAATTAAGTCGATTTGCAATTTTATCATATATTTGCTGTTTTTGCTCTGTTTTACTTTATTGTAAATTGACAGTAATTGGGATATAGAACTTAAGTTGGTTAATAAAGCAATCAGAAGGTATGATCCTTGGCTTTGGGAACTTGTGATGGGCATTTTTAAAAATGTTTTGACAATGCATTGATTGAATCCATAATAACTGATACCAAAATAATGATTATTGGCAGCCTTAAATGCGGACTCTAAAAGGGCTGTCACTTATAACACAAAGGAACAGCTGTACTATCGCATAAAGGGAACGCATTAGCAGTGGGCTTACATTTCTTCACGGTGACACAGAGGATGACTGAGTATATGCTGTTGTTTTTGTCTCCACTTGCACCGGACACTTTAACCCCCTGCCCACCCAACCCCAAAACCAAACAGTTTAAGGTGTCCACTTGGGCAGGCGGTAACAAAGGAAGGCCAGGAAAAGGCCATGGCGAACTTGGCCGATTAGTTTGTGTTAATGAGCGCTTTGGAATGTTAAGTCCATTCATTGAGACTCGTCGGATAAGAGAAAGGATGAAGACAGCAAACTATTCTAAAAGATTTTGATGAGCTCTAAGCCGACAGCTAAGGAGTCAAACGGATGTGCAGCTGACAATCTGTGAATGAGTCGCTCTTCTCTTCCACACGTCACCCAAATGACACCTTAAGGCCTTTTTGTTTGGGCCAAAAATGGCTGATAAGAAAGAAAGAGCCCATATGTGTCGAGAGTATTCTTTTCCAGTTCAGATTTTCGTTTTTTAAAACGAGGGGAAAGTGTAATGAGAGAGGGGAAAAAAGAGCAAGAGGAGGAAAAACGGAGTGAAGTGGGTGCTCCCTTGCTTTTCCTAGGTCATTTGTTTTAAATGTCTTTTTTAAAGGTTAACCTGTTGGAACATTTACAGGCCCTCACTGAGGTGTAATTGTTGGTCCAAAGCACTTGTGCGGGGGAGAGAGAGAGAAAGAGAGAGGAAAAACAAAGAAACACTCCTTTCGGAGTTCAGTCGTGACGTTCGGAGCGTGCTCAACCTCACATGTGGCCCCTGACCCACACAGTAACCCGCGCCTAACCTGCGACTCCTGACCTCCGAATGTGAAACTTGACCCGTTGAACCCAGGCGATTAACAGACAAACGGAGTCATCCATTTATGGTCGTTTGACACGTCTCCCCGGCCTGCAGTCTCTCACTCTTCACATTCTCTGTGCGGATGATGGAGAGCGATGCCAACACACAGCAGTGACAACTGCAAGGATAGCAAAGGAGTGTGGGAGTCTGTCAGTTGGACTGTTTTTAATAACGCGGCGCTCAACTGATGCAAGAAAACTCAACTTGCCCTGAGCTCACATGGGCTTATGGGTAGACTTTGATTTTAGCTCGGTCACAGCGTACCAAGACTGGATTTGAAAGCAACTTGTGTGAGCGTGCAATCAAAGATTTCTTCTGAGCTTTTTCTGATTTGATATGCAGGTAGTAGCAGCATTGTTGCATGCACACACACGCTACAATAGGCTACTGTACCCTCTCTATCAACGCCTCAAGGTTAGTGCTGTGTCCTACCACATCTGGCCCGAAGGACCTCTGTCTATTAACTTGGCTATAGAACACGCGCACACACAGGAAGGGAGAAAGAAACACATAGTAATCATCTCACATCACACCAAGGTCGTGTCCCTCATTTCAGCCAGAATGAACGGTCAAAAAAGCACTCAATTAAAGTCAGAGCAAATATCTGAGAAAGTCACACAGAGTATAATGAGGCATTTCAGGCAATAGGTGTAATGCATTTTGTAAGTCTACAACGCAAGCTGAATAGAAATGACACATGAATAAATTGCCAGGTCATTTAATTAGACAAATCAAGGTGCCTTCATAATGGCTGACAAATTGCGTTCTATGCTGGAGAAAATTTGAAACGCTTTAATGCGAGTTCTGAATGGCGCTGCAGTCAGTTATTGTGCCGTCAGTTTCGGCTTTGTTAATTAAAGCTTCTTGACATAGTGGGAAGTCTGTTTAGTGGAAGGTTGGTCTCCTAGTTTCATGGCCTAAGTAAACTTTTTCCCTTACATGACATTTCATTAGTGAAGTCATAAAAACAACCTGGAGCTGATATTTTTAGCACCAGATGTTTCAGCTCAATCCTAAATTTATCTTCCTTTGTAATGGTGCTCCTTCATCTGGGCCATTTAAAGGATCATTTTGGTTTTAAAGTAAATTGCTGAGATCACAGAACACGGCAACATCACTAAACAGAGTCAGACGGGGCGAGGAGCACAAGCAGTTGGACAGTCCGACGGGTTTGGAACAAACCTCTGTGTTAGCCAAACTTATTGGGAGGTGACAAACAAATGATTACCCAAATTGTAAGTTGTAAACATCTAGCCCACTTCCTGGTTCAAACTTAACACACTGGTCGTTTTTGCATTTTGTTACACTCACTTTCAGTTGTACTTCCAAATAAACCGTTGGCTTTTTTACAACTTTCACAACTTTCTGTTCTTGCCCTTGTGGACTAGGGTTTGGGGCTGTTAGGGTTAAGGGTAAGGAATTTGATCATGTCACCTTGGGATTCTTCAACATATTCCAACATTTTATTAAAAACAATTGGAAAATAATGCAGAAGATAGTAAATAATGGGAAGTCTTAGTGCCCAGATCTCTAGTACTTTCATAATGTTATCACAACTATTGGAAACAATAGACAATCAAAGTAAGATCTAAGTTGTGATAAACTATCCTTTAAGATAATACCCCACTTAAGTTGTTGTTGTGAGCACAGACGCCTCACCCCTCCTTCTCCAGCCTTAGGGTGGCACCAGCAAACCTTCAAGGTGCAATGATAGAGTATCAATAAGGTGATGACCTCATCTGGGGCTTGTGGAGTCAAGGATCTCTGATTAGAGGTACATTGATCCCCTGGGACTTGCTGCAGAAGTGGCCTTAATAGGATCTGATGTTTTTGGCCCGGGGCTCCACACACTGCTGTGCTCCGCTAAGGCGTTGCCAGGGAACCGCGCTGGTAGCCGGCTGTGAAGTACTCAGCTGGCTTGTGGTAGGTAGGGACTGCTGTTTTTGATCGAAGCCTGCCTGCTTGTTGGTGTGTGAGCACGCCATAAATGGTCAATGATTCAAAAGCCCATACCGGGCCACTCAGCACTATGGAAATGTAGGTATGTGACTCATGAAGAACCAATAAAACGATGCTTCTAAAACCCAATAAAACAGTGGCACAGGGGTTATCTTAGCTATTTTTTTTTTTTTTTTACGAATCTGCAGAATCTGCTCAACCCCGACTTGACCTTCAGTTTCGTTTACTACATCATTAAACTTTGATGCCTCACGTTACCTGGTGGCGGCGTGTTTACAACTCTCTCTCTGCCTTTTCGAGCTAGTCTCAAAGCAGCATAAATAAAGACTGATACTGTAATCAACAGCAGATGTCTGCAGGAGAGAGCTGTTGACACATTTGCCTGTGAATCATCCCGTATCCAGCGTGTGCAGTCAGCTCCAGCACCGGACACACGGCGAACCGCTCATATATCACAACAGCTGACGTCAGGAAGTCTCAGGAATGAGATTCAACACTGCCAAGAATGTCCCATTGTTCTGAGTGTTTAGAGGACTCATTATTTGTGTGTTTCTGTCGTAACATGTGCAGCAGATCCAACTCCGTGTCTCTTACCTTCATGCCTGAAGACAGGCGTTTAAAAAAAAAAACGGGGCATCTTTGATAACTCGACAAAGAAGAGCTACATGACTACGATTTTCTTAAGATGTTCGCCAACCTACTGTTGCAGTTGCAATTTAAAAAAAAGGCTGCAGTCTACATAATAACCATCTATAAATACCCCATTATTACAAGTATAATCTTGTAATAATGTTTTAAAGGTCAATGTATTTTCTATTTAATGATTCCGATAAAGTGAAACAACAAGAAAGACTTTAGAGTGAAATATAAATCTGTCCTCTGAACAGAACAAGTAAGCATGACGTCCAACATTAGCTCTTTTGACTCTGATGTTTTTTTGGCATCTTTTTGTGTTCATGCCCAGCAAAGAAACTGAAACCAGTCCCTAAAGGATATTTAAAACCTACAGTTTTGATGCCCATCTTTGTGACTTGGTTGCCCACTCCTAAAACACCTTTCAGGAGTTTTAGTTCCAGCACTAACTCTTTTTTCTTTACTGCCGTACTATTAGTTTTATCAGCCTCAACAGCTTTCAGTGACTGCCCTTGCTTGTGTCTGATTGATACCATCCTGTTCTGACTCTTTGTTCCCATGTAACTCCATATAAGGAGACCCTCTAAAAGAGGCTTATTTAAACAGAACTGCCAGAGACAGAGCCCAGCGACGGCCCTGCAGGGTTCAGCTCAGCTCAGATAAGATAAGATAAGAGTGAAGGTGAGAAAGTCGGCGAGGTGAGATTTGTTGGCTGGATGGCCGGTTTGGCACTCTCCAGCTATTGCTCCCCCAGTTGCTAAGCTCCTTTGTTTGTGTGTTGCTCTGCCTTTGGCATCAGTGCTGCATATCAGGTTACATGTGGGAATGAGGTGTAGTGTTAGTTCAGCAGTTCCTTTGTCCCCCGAGTTGTGAATCTACTATCTAATGAATCTGGGAGCTTTGAATCTACTCTGTGTAATTGCATACCTCCGCTTTTATTCTAGATTCAGCCTTAAATGGAATCTGAAAATTGAATACATAATTAAATTACTCATCCACACATTGACGTGGGTGTCTACGGTGGAGTTGTTGGAAGTCGGTTTGATGCGCATGGTACATTGCTTGACTTTTATGTCTCTTGTGCACTAAAGCAATTATATTCTTGTACCAAGCCAACTTCAATTAGGTGATGATTCCAGTTTTGAGGTTTGATTAGTGCCTGTTTAGATAATAGAATTATCTGAAAATTCATCATTTCATGTCAGCCCCAGTTATCTTACTACCACTTTATTGGATTTTTCATTTCTTCGTTGTGTTGTAAAGCTTAAGAGATGAAGCTGCTCTTAGCAGAAGACACGTGTTGTGGTTTATAGTAAGAATTACTTGTGTTAACAACTATTTCCCGTGGTGACCGTTTATTAAGGACAGACACATCAACAATTACCTGTAACAAATAGAATTTCTCTGTTTCATCGCCTCTAAAATGTAACCAGATCTGCATTCGTGAGCTGTGACAGGACGTCTCAGCACCTGTGTCTTGTAGCGCTGCTATGTCTTTGTTTACCAAATGTTGCAGTTGGTGCTAATGTGGCTGCATGTTGTGTTGAAAGACCCACTCACTCACCAATTGCAGGAGTTTATGAGACTGTAGGCAACATATGCAGTTTCAAATGTTTACCTTCGATAGTGTTTTCAAAATAGTAGAGATTTGCTCACACAAATGTAGGTATTACTGCTTAAAATGTCCCTCTGACAAACCTAAACCTCACCTGCACTACAACTAGAGCAGTCACACAGCATTCATTTTCTTCTCTATCAACACATATAATGATATCAACAACTTCTTAGCTTGAAAGCACATTTGGAGCCACTCTCATGTTACTCCCCCAGTGGTTTCCCACCTTCTCTGACTCATTACGGACCCGCAACAATTAAACATTCCTTCAGTCTCTCTTTGCTTACATATACATTGTAATTCCCTAGCAATGCCGGCCCAAGTTGCAAGTTGAAAAGTTCAAATGTAAAACAGAGGCTAGAGCTGCAAGGGAGGATTGCCATAAAACACAGCAGGCTGTAGATTACGCAGGAGAACACAATACATGTACTGTGGAAAGGTGTGTGTGAGTGTTTGCTGAGCTGAAAGACATCCCTATCAGTGTTTAAAAAGTCTTTCTTTTACTGTCAAGCCAACCCAGAGAACTATTTAACTCATGTACAGTGTCCTTTTCCTCATACCCTCATCTGTTACTGTCAGGTATGGAAGGTAGCTATTTATAACCACTGGAGGTTAATGAAAAATACATGATCTCTTTCTTGTCTTCCTCAGGTCCGAACACTATTTGTCAGTGGGCTACCACTGGATATTAAGCCGCGGGAGCTCTATCTCCTGTTCAGACCATTTAAGGTATGTTTGTATGTTTTAAATGGATGTGCTGCAGCTATTCTTAGCAGCTTTTCTTTCCAGCAGTCAATGGGACCTCCATTAATGGTGATGAAATAAACGGCAATGGAAACTCTCCCGCGAGGTTCAAGTGTCTGTGTTCCTAAAGCCGAGGTTCAATCACATCTTGATCCACGGGAAGCTTATGTGTGTGTGTGTGTGTCTCATGGAAAAATGGCTCGCTGCCTGCGATACAAAAACAAAGCTATTTGCTTCACCTCAGAAACTTCACTTTGTCACAGGCACAAAGAGTCCTAGAGTTTAGTTCAGGTGAAAGCATGCAGATACAGCAAGCTTTTTGGACCGTCACCCGACAATAATGCACTTTAAATGGTGCAGCAGCACAGCTAAAGTGAATAATGGGACAATTGCTATGCATCTAATCTCTCCATTAGTTAATGCTCATTGTATGTGCTCTGAGTAAATGGTTTATGTCATCAGTGTTGAAAGCAGTAAATTCTATTAATCAGGTAAGACATAACAATCAGTCCATATGGTCTTCATAAGAGCTCTTTGACTCGTCCAACAACCTAGCTTAGTCAGTGGTGATGCAAAATGCAAAAATACAGAGCCTCTCACTAAATGCAAATGTTATGCAAATGATACGTTTTGCAACGTTTTTACTCACTAGAACCCTTAAAATATCTTGTTTTTGACACCAAATTATAGCTGTTGTCTTTGTTAACAGAACCTTTTTCACAATTCTGACATTTTTCTTTCTTTGTTTCAGGGCTATGAAGGCTCCTTGATAAAACTCACTTCCAAACAGGTATGCTACAAGACAGACAGAGGAGTGTGTTTCTACAACCCAGCTAATGTATGAAGGCATCAGTCTCTCACCATGCTGTTACTGTTGACATTACTCAATTTCTTGCTCATCAACACCTTTAATTTCTTCTCTCCTTTGTCCTATTTTTTCCCCCTCTTGGTGATATCGGCATGTTGACGATGAAGGATTAGCACCCTTTGTCAGGAAGTACCTGAAATTCTTTATTCGGGGGGGGGAGGTGTTGCACCAACTTGCCTTTGGCAGTCGGATAGTATGCTTTTAGTCACAGACAGTCAACTCCGGTGGGATGTGTGGGGATGGGAAGGGAGACGGGAAAAGAATTTTGAGGTGTCAAAGCGAGCGTTTTGACAAGAGCAGTACTGACGGTTCAGTTTTGCCTCGAGGGGCGCAGGACTGAAAATGAGCTCAGCTGGCAGGTGTCCACATCCAGAGTTAAGCAATTTAGCTTCATGTCAGTGTACTTACTACCACATTAGACTGTTTCCCATAAAGACATGACATGCTCATTAGAAGGGTTTAGGGCGATTTAGATTGAATGTGCTAAGTATAATACCTCTAAAACTAAGAACAAAGGAAAGCTTTTCGGCGGTGAAATTTCTTCAGAACATTGTAAAATCCCATTGCATGGTTTGGGATTTTCACTTTTTTTGTTTCATTGTAGTTGCATGTTGTCAAAAAGGCAATTAGCAGCTATTCTAATATTCCTTTTTATATGTTAATACATTTAGGTCCAATGGAGCTTTATACTAATACTACTAAAGCATTGTTTTTGCATAGTTTTTAAATCTTTTTTAATCTTTTCTCGATTAGTCGATTCATTGCGTGGTCTATAAAATGTCGGAATATATTGAAAAATGCCAATCACAAGTTCCCAGTGCCATGTTTTGTCTGACCAACAGTCCAAAACCCCCAAACCTCCATTTTAAAACAGAAAATAGCAGCAAATCCTCGCAGTGGAGAAGCTGGAAACTGATCGTTATTGGCATTTGTGCTTAAACGCCTCCTAAAAACCTTGTTTTTGCTGACCTCCAGTGCTGCAGTGATGTACAGGTGTGCTCCAGGACCCTGTGACATCGATGTTGAATGTGGTTACAGGTGCAACAGAGCCACACCCAACAGCACCCAGCATCACTGCTGTAAAATACTGTTTTTCAGCCCAGTGTTAAGTGAATCTTCAAAGCATCACCAAAATACTTGCTAATTAATTTAATGTCTAAATGACTAATTGTGGTTGTAATCATTGTAATTCATAATCTATAAAATGTGGTTTGTGCCGGTTTTGCTGTTTTAGTTCAGCCTGTAATGAATAAGTTAGACACTCAGCAACTCTCTGTGCACTTTGGCCGCTCTTTGCTCCCCACCTTAACTCATACTGTTTTAATTACCATCTACCTCATGACAAATGTCAACTGAGGTGCTCATGTCCAGGCTTCGCAAAGCACGGTACAACAATCTTCAGGCGGCTCTTTGTTTTGAGCGACTCTCCTCCTGACTAATGACAACGGCGATGTAAATCAATCGATCTCCCTCTCCCTTCCAGTCCGAGAACACACAGCCATCTCCATATATAGCAAGAGCCAGATCTCAGACCTTTTCTATTTATATTCCTGTTACGCTTCATCCTCCTGACGTCTTTACTTGGTCCCTCTTTCGTTTTTTTTTTCATGTACTGTTCTTTTTTCCCCTCCTCCCCTTTCTCTACTTGTTCAAAATTCCCACAACCCTACACTGCTTTTCCAGATCACACGCAGCAGCGCGACCCCATGGGAGCAACATGTTTAGAGATTTGGTTTTCTCCTCACCCCCACCTCCTCCCAACATCCCCATCCGCACACACGTAGTCTACAGAAACGTGTGTTCTTTGTTCATATCTGCAACGGCGGTTAGAAATCTGACAACCAAACATCCATTGCTTTTCCCTCTTGCTCACTCACCTTTACTATTGTGGGCACGGGCTCTAGAGTGATGTGTCCCGAATATAAAACAAGCACCAGTGAAATAGTTGTTCCACTGACAGGCCTGTTCGAGGAGGTCATGAAAACTATTTCTGCCCCTCGCCTCCCTTTCTTTCATTTTCATTTTCACCTTTAACCTCTAAATTCTCATTCTCAACACCACCACCACCACCACCCCCCTGTTTGTCTTCTCTATCTCTTTTCTTTTTTTCGTCTTCCTCTCCCCCCCTCTACCTCTCTCACACTCATTCTTACATGCACTCTCTTGCTCTCACATTGCCCGTATTTGGGCATAGGGGAGCTGAATGATGAACTCTCCTTGTACAATGTAAGCGTCCAGCCTCTGTTTCTCTCTCCCCTTCTTTCCCTCTCTCAGTCTTTTTTTTTATAAACATGGCGAAAGAGAGAGAGAGAGAGAGAGAGAGAAGGGGTGGGGGGTTGAGCATGATAAAAAAATAAAAAAAGAACAACATGTCTATGTCACTCAGACAGAAATGCCGACTCAGTTTTCTGCCTTAAACCATGTTTCTTTCTTTTGTTCTGTCTTCTTGTCTCCCCAGCCAGTGGGGTTTGTCAGCTTTGACAGTCGATCAGAGGCGGAGGCTGCTAAGAATGCCTTGAACGTAAGTGTCATGCCCTCTTCGTGCTCCTCTCAAGCACCAGCTTGGCGCTTGTATATCTTGTGATGACTTGGAATCGCATCTCTCTGCCTTCTGTGCAAATGCATTTGATATCAGGGGAAAATCCAGACATTCCTCCATTTTCCACCACATGCAAAAATTCAGAAAAGGTAGCGAAGGCAAGACAAACATATCACGGACTGCTCTAAATACCGTACGTCTGAGTGTTTCTCTTTGAGTAAATAAAGCCCTTTTCTTAAAGCTCTGCCATGGATCCTGCAAGGTCAGGAAGAAAATGAGCTCTTCTGCCACGTATAAATAGAAGATATTGATCTAGGGTTTAATTTTAATCTCACTTATTTCAGAACTTAGCTCAGTAGAAAGCCTTGATGAGGCAGACTCAAATATGAAACAGCCCATCCTCACAGGGTTTTATTCGGCTCTCTTGAAACAAAATATAGATAGACAGTAATGAACACCAGCTCTCACACAGCTTTAGTTTCCCATTGTTTTTTTAACCTGCCTAGATGTACACCACTTCTTCTGTTGCTTCTTAAGTTTTTGTTGATCCCTTTGTCACAGAAAAAGATCAGCTTTATCATCCCTCTAAAGTGGGACCGTGACAACGCGAGTAGAGCCTGTCAACTTTCAGATGTTGAGATATTGGTGCGCATCAAAGGCAGAGCAGAGAGTTGAATAAAGGAAAAAAATTAACATCTTATTATGAGCCAACAATAGTCAGACTGTTTCCATAGAATCACTCAGTGGGGCTCAGAATTGAACGGTGCTCTTGTTTTTTTGGGGAGAGCTACGTCCCGGGGGTCATATGGAGATAAGGAGCCAGATTTTGCAAACATCTGCATATTGAAATATGGGAAAGACGGAGAAAACTGAGGGAAATAGGGGATTTGTTTCCTGTCATAGTAGTTCTTTTATATTTCCTATAAACCATGAGCAAATATAGCTTCTAAAATAACACTTGATTCTCGCTACAGCACCATTCTAACAATCACAGGCATCACCAACACAATACAAGCAGAAGTGCAAAGGAAGTGCTAAGAAGCTAAAAAACACATTTCAAGGTAGAGATTCCACACAGTTCAAACTGAGATGTGCTCAGGCCTCATTATATCCATGTACCTTATTATACATCTGCAGCCTCGACTGGCAGAAGCTGCGAGTGCACTGAGCCAATGCAATCCTAGTTAATTCCCTCCCCTTCATGAGAAGAGTCATCCCTCGCTTGTTTCAGCTCAGCTTTGCCCCGAGCCTGCAGGGACGAGCCGAGAAAACCATCCGCGCAGCTTCTCGCTCTTCTGCTGCGGAGAACTTTACTCTTGACTGCTTTTCTCCTCCATTGATCTGACCTTCCGTGTTTTCCAATGCGTCTTTTATAGACAATCGAATGAGGTTAATGAGAGGGTGCTTATAGTTGCCGGTGAAAACCTTCCCGGCCTTGTTGCCTCCACAGCAGGCAAACAAATAGCTGCTTTGTTTTTTGCATGAAGAAGACCTTTTGGTTATGTCACATTCCTTACTTTTCCTCAGGCGAAAGTAATTGAAAAGAAAAATGATTTGGACTACTGCACATGTGGAGGTTTTTGATGTAGATCAAACTGTAAGAGAGGAAAAAAAAAAAAACCTCAACCTCGGCATCTCAAGAATTTGCCAGAATGTTTGGCTCACTTTAAGCGGTGATGCTTGCAATATGTCATGGTGAATGGCGGATTTGATGTCGTGATATTAAGTTACAGTTACGGAGTTCAGTAGGGAGCATAGGGAGGACCTTGTGGCTTGTCTGCCTGTGGTGTAAATGACATCATGCGCTCGCCAGGTTTGTGTCATCAGGTCTTGATTTTCAGTTGCGGGTGTCACCCGTCATCATGCGTGTCAAACCAGTATAACACTCTAAATCACAGTGAGCCACTTACCGGCTTCAAAGGCTAAGCAACTGAAAATGCCCTCTCTCCGCCAAGAATTCGGCAGTAAATTCAGTCATAAAATGCTGAAAGATGAACAGTATACCAAGTGACAATTCCAGATATCAGCCAGGTCCCATTGGACATCTAAACAACATACAGCCAGGCTGAGAATGCAAAAGGGGAAGACATGAATGATAACTAACTCCTCAGTAGTCTAAAATTGTCTGCTTCATCCCTACTTCAAGGCACAAGACGGCAAGTCTATCAATTGTTCTCTTATTTATAACATAACCACTTCAGTAGTGAATGAAATAATGAATTGGTTGTTTTAGGCACTGTTGCTAAAACAAGTTTTACTGTTGTAATGTGTAACATCATTAAGAGTCATCATGTGGTGAACCCTAATCTTGCTCAACAAAGACACCTCCCAAGGTTTTCACTTTGAGCAACCTTCCAGGAAGGCAAGGGATATCTAAGAAGTCTGTACACAACCTGGCTGCATTCATCATAGTTTGGCTGGGAACAATATGTGGGAATATGTTGTTTCTCCTGGCAGGAAGTGAGTTAATACTCAAGTTTGATCAGGGCATAAAACAATTGAAAAAGCTGAAATATTCAAATACATGAATTTGAATACCCAATGTGTAATAATGTAATGTGTAATAATGCATTAAAATAATGATTTCAGGAGCGAAAAAACTACTCTATTAATGTACACAGATGAAGAAGTTATAAATAGGTTTTCACTTTGCCTAACCGATGCTGATGCCTTTTATAGATTTACTAATTGGTAGGAGTTATTTCAGGTGTTCTGGGTTCTGGAAGCGTTTATTTTCTGCTACAGGACTGGCTCTTGGACCTCTTCCAAGTCCTGGATCTGCATGAAATTCTCCTGGTTCAACCATAAATCATGAAAATATCTGGTTCTTCTATAAAAACACTTAAGTACACGTCTGTGTACATAAAAAAGGCTAACTGTGCCTTTTAGTAGTTTGCTACTACTCTGATTAGTACCTATGATTGGCTTCTTCTTCATAGCAACTGGTCATAATGTTATGGCTGATCGGTGTATATAAACAATACAATAATCAATACACTGTCATTATGATATTTGAGCTTTTTGATCAATCAGTCCAAATATTCTGTTATGTATTTTTGCTGACACAGCTTTCTGTTTGATCTCAGGGGGTCCGGTTTGATCCGGAGATCCCCCAGACCCTGCGGCTGGAGTTCGCCAAGGCCAACACCAAGATGGCCAAGAACAAGCTGGTTGGCACCCCCAATCCCCCTCCCTCCCAGCAGAGCCCCGGGCCACAGTTCATTAGCAGAGACCCATGTGAGTACGCCGACCATTCGTCCGTCTGTCCTTGAGCTCGTCTTACTTTTTGTCTGTGTTTTGCTGCATCCTGTGGCCATTAGTTTCTCATGTTTGAGGTGACTGGACAGCTGTTTCCCTTTAGGAGTTGTTGTCATTAGTAGTGGAGTGTTTGTGCTTCAGCTGTGACTATACATGAAAAATGGAGACTGGCTTGGCTGTTAATCACTGAAAAGGGTGTGTTTGTTTCTCACTGAAACGTTGTCAATCCTGTGGAAACAGGTGAAAGACACTTCTCTTGGTAATCTGTAACCAAAAACGGATCCTCTCCAGCTACTCATGAAAACAGTTTCTTTGAAATCAGATTCTGAGCACTTATGTCATACCGGGTTAACTTGATTAGAGCTCTCCCCCTAACGACAGATGCCCCCTGTTGGATTAATGATTCATAAACAGTGCATATTCACCGTTAGCCGCTGCTCTAATTATTTGGACTCAAGGCCTTTGAGTGCCAGGCGTGTATGGAATTTGCTAATGCAGCTCTGTACTTTTTTTCTATTTAGTTAAATATTTTTCTAAGGAGTTAAGGATTCTGCTAGAATCAGCCATTGATAGTTGAACATAGGCCAGCTGTGGTCGTACATTCTTCCTAAATGACCAAACTGCTCTTATCTCGGATCTTTTTTTTTTTTTTCTTGCCAGAAAAAAGGGTGTGTACTTGGGGCCCCGGTGGAAAATGGAAGGAAACGATTAATGAAACCATGACGTAATCACCAGGAGAGAAATTGCTGTCATTTCCTGATGAGAGATGTTTAAATCAGCAGTTTTTCTGATCATGCTATGATAAACACTTACTGTACCAGGAGACCCAGAACGGCTATCTGATGGTTCTCTCTCTATATAGCCCACTTACTCTGTACCAGAGTACTCTGTACCACTCTGCACTGTCACCTATCCCTTCACTCATGCACTGTGCTCTTTTTTTCACAATCACTTTGTACTCGACGCAGTGAGTAAATCACTGTATCTGAGATGGTTTCCTCTCATTTTATCCTGAATTAAGTCCGCTTTACCAGTTTTAGGGGAGTATAATTGACTATTGCTAGGCCATACCCTCTTATTGAGTGTTGCTACGCCTGTTAAGCTTACCATTCTCACATTGGATATATGCAGTTCACAATAATAACGGGGACATATTTAGCATTCATTTCTTTTTTAAAACAATGTGTCCTTAAATTTTCTCATCATGATTGAAAATCTAGGCTTTTCCTTTGTAGCCAAATTTGGCTTACTGAAATGACAACAGCAGTACATAACCAAGCTTACACTATTTCCATGAGTTGTTTGAAAACATCATCTCTGGCTGACTTAGTAATGCTTCCAGTTGACTTGTTTTAATATATCTTAAATATGAACTTTATGCTACATACTAGCTTCATACAAGATATTGTGCTAAATGCTAAAGCTAAAGCTTCATCTCTTAGAGACAAAGTCCGAATCCTCATGAGTTCATGTACCATTTAGAAGAATGTGATAAATAGCATTGTTGTAACTATTGCAGCGTAGAGCTATAATCTTAGTTTTTTCAATCATGATGAGAAAATGTAAGGTTGTCACTTAAAGTTACAAGAGAAAAGGAATAATGGATATGTCTGTAAGGTTATCTATGAGTTATCATTGCGGTTGCTGGAGTGTCATTTTCCCCAAATCCGATTTTTATTTAAAAAACAAAACAAAAAAAAACTAGAGAGCATAAAGCTTACACATACTACACAGTGGATGTGAATGGGGCTTTAATCATGTGTGGAAGTACTGTAGGTAGTAAGCTGGTAGACTTTGCTTGTTTTTGGTTTTTTGGTGGTTTTGGCACACTATCCTCCAAACTCGTTAATAATCTGCCAGGTATTATCACTCCCGCTAAAACCCAATGCGTACCGATTTGGCATGTTGAGAAATCCAAAGTTCAATTCATGCCTAGTCACGGTTGCTAAGCAATGATTGGTCACTGTTTGGAGGGACTGGTTTAGCAGCAGTTGGTTTAAAGACTTGAAACAAGAGGACGCCACTTTCAGATTACTGATAACTCACCTGTAGTGCACCTCCACAACCACCTACACGACCAGCCTACCTCCCCCCCTGTCTCTCTAGCCACCACCCATCCACTGGCCACTCCTCCTCACTCCACTCCTCCTTTTCTTCTTTCCACAGATGAGCTCACAGTGCCTACTCTATAATCCCAGCAGCCAGACGTTGTGGCGTCTACAACGCTGTACCCGGCGGAGCTGTCGCGGCCCTCCCACCCGCTTTCACCTACCCTCCTCGCTCCACGCTCAGGTAACCTGCAAACCCATCCCCCTCCTCCCCCCACCACCACCACTGCCACCCCCCACACCTCTTCCTGAGCCCACCGCACAAACAGCTGCTGCCGTCAGCCCTGACATCACTCTCTTCTCCATCCCACAGATGCACTTCAGAGCACACACCACCCAGTCTCTTGTCATTTGCAGATTTACAGATCTACTTACTAGCTCCCATCTCTTCTTCTACTGGTTGAATGTGTGTTGTTGTGAAGTCAAGGGGGTAGTTTGGATTTGAGAATGTTCCCATTTTTCTTACAGTCACACTCATGAAGGTTTTTTTTATTGTCTCTACATGCAGCCTTTGGGATTAGGTAGCCGGTCTTATAAAACTAAATAAATAAATCTTTTGCCATGCTACAGGGTTTATTTTTTCACTTTCTACCATCACATTATAGGTCAAAACTGCCATTTTTGAAATACGGATAGTAATGTTCATCTGCTATGATTGCGCTCCATAAAAGCAGGATGTGGATCAGGAATTTGATATATCGAATTTGTTTATTGATAGTGAAATTACTGACTTTATAAATATTTAATTTACAGGGTGTAGTCCATTTTTGCAGACATGTAATGCTGTTTTACCCTTCTCTTGAGAGGAACTGTTACCTGATCCCATTAACTTCCCGGAATCGAACTAAACTAAACTAATCTCACTGTTCACCGTACCCTTAAGCTGCCTGCAGAGCCACAAGAAAGGGCTTGACTCACTTTTAAGTGCTCTAAGTAGGGGGAAAAAAGTAATGTTTGCTAAGAAAGGAGCTCTTCCCTTAATTCAAAATGGTACATGTTTAAACAGTAGTAGTTGAATGGCCAATTAATGCTGATTGGTTGCAATCAGCATTATTTGGCCGTTTAACATCAACAGCCGAATTAACAAAACTGAACTATTTATTTAAGCATGCATGGCTCCTGCTTAGGGTCTTTTAAATCCTGACAATTAAGAAAAATAGTCAACAGAATTAGAAGAAGCTTGTGTGCTCAGCATATTTTTTAGAAAGTTAATAATTCAAGACAGAGAAAATATTTAAAATGGGGAAATCTGTCAAGGTCTAACATCACACACTACAGCTGAATCAATAACAGCTCGCATTATGCCATTTTATTTATCCCAATCAGTGGCATCATCTGCACAACTGAAAGTGTCAGTGGTTTGAAAGGCTTGCATCATCATTTGACCAACACCTACTTCATTAATTAAATCCCTCTTTTTCAACCAACTTTGATCCATTTTATTTAGGTACTCTAATCTGCACAGCTCCACTGTGAGTTCACATAAGAGTTCATTATTGATCTCTTGAAATTCTTCTCATGGTTTGGTGCTGGCTGACCCTGATTAGATCACAGTATTAGATGTGCTGTTTATTTTTTGTTTTTTGTTTTTTGATTGTTTTTGAAGCTGGCAGTAATTTCTCAGTACTTTGCTGTATTTTAAGATCAACTTGTCTTTAATCTCTGAGTATATGGAGCATATTTCCATTTATAATTTAGATACTAAGGTTATTTAAGTATAAAGGCCTCTAGCAAAGACAGTAAAGCAGAAGCTTACGTGATGTCAGAATTTAAAATGAGTGCAAGTCGAATCTGCCGAGCTGGCATTTTTCCATATGCGTCAGATATGTGAGTGTACACTGACACACAGAGAATCTGGCTTAGTGATTTCAGTAGAGGGTTGTGGGTAATGTTAGCATCTCACAGCCATACCTTCTTCTGACCTAGAGTAGATGCTGGCTTGAACATAAAAATATGTATATGAATGCACCACACACACACACACACACACACACACACACACACACACACACAACTAAATGATAAAATCTAATTTATGCTAACATGAGCTCAGCTTTCTGTCTCCCTGGTTAATCAGCTGCTCTCATCTTTTCTAGTCCGAGTACAATAATGTTATTGGATTGCTTGTAAATGTTATCAACTGGGCTGCCTACAAGGCAATAGGTCTCATAAAAACAATAAGTCCTTCTGTTCATGCATCATGTGAATTTCATTTCAATACAAGGTGGTTTGTGTGAGTTATTCTAAAATATACGAGACATGTGACAGTTATTGACAGATTACTTTTTAAAGTAAAGTTATGAAGTTCTGTAACAAATAAGGAGTGCCATGTTGTAACTCTTGCATCTTAAAAACAATCTAATAAAATAATCGAATCTAATAAAAATTCTTCAATTAAATGTGAAAGCATACATAAAAATCTTTGAGTTAATGGAATAGTTTTGGGAAATTAGCTAATTCGTCTTCTTGCCGAGAGCTGGATGAAAACGCTTTTCTACCATTCTCTTGTCTGTATAGAAAATATGCAGCTACAGCCATTAGCTTAGCTTAGCATACAGAATGAAAGGGGGGGGGGGTGCAGTTAGCCCTCCTGGAGTCCTGTCATCACAGTGAGGTTTCCTGGCAACCAGCATATATCCACCTGTAAAATCGCTGTAAAAACTGTTGTTTTTACACTTCGGTTCTTGTATGGATTAAACAAACCACATATAATGTGTTAATTAGTGATATGTAGAGGTGCTAGTTGCTGGATGGGAGGATTATGTTAGCTTTGGACAGAGGCAGGTTAGCTGTTTCCCCCGTCGTCAGTCTTAATGCTATACTAAGCTGCTTGCTTGCTATAGCATGTATCATATATACATTTTCATCTGATTCTCAGCAAGAAAGCAAATAAGTGTATTTCCTTTAAATGTCTTTATTCCTTGAGGTTACAGGGTTAAAACAATGTTTAGTCCAGGAAAAGAACTAAGTTTGTATAAATATAAATTGTATATAGTCGTATAATTTGTATGTATGTTTGTGTGATTATGTGTGTTTAGATTCGTTGGCTCCCACCTGCAGATGGAACTCCTCAGGGATGGAAGTCCAGGCAGTTCTGCTGAAGTATGTGTGAGTAACACACACACACGCACACACACACACAACATTGCTCTACAATGACCAAGAAGTGTACATTGCGCAATGCAGGGAAAATACTTTAGTAAATGTTATGACACTTGTTTAAACAAGCACAGAGATATTCCTAAACATATGTCAGACATATCACAGGGTGTTACTCCATGCACGTAGCGTGTGTGCGTCAAGTGAGCACCCTCATCTTGCCCTCAAACCTCACATGAAAAACATCCACCCAGCTAACTGCCAAACTAACCAGTCACGTTTCTGCTAGTTGGCTTCAGACGCATACAACTCACTGACACAAAACAAATTAGCCTCAAATGTAGGAGTGTAAAACCCCGTGGGTCAATGAAACTGCAGTCACTCCTCGCACATCATCATAAGAGATAAAAGATGCAATTTAAAGGGGAACTCCATTATTTTCCCCACTCAGGTCACAGGGTACAGAGGGTCGACTTTTCCCATTGATGTGATGCTTGATCTCAGGCATCAAAGGCAGCGAGTCAAACAGAATATACAACGAGCTCCGATGCCAACGTTTTAATAAAACAGACGGGGTAGATCTCAGCAAATATGACTAAAATGCTAATATCAGCTTCTTTGATAGGTAATGTTATTATAGCCAGTGGTGAAAGTTACTCAGTACATCCACTCAAGTACTGTGCTTGAGTAGTTTTAGATACTTGTACTTTACTTGAGTATTTCTTTTATTTTTACTTCAACTTCTCTACAATTTAGAAGCAAATATTATATACTTTTATTATCTACATATCAGCTAGTTAGTAGTTATATTTTGGTGCTGATACTTTTGTATTTCCTTATTCATTTTTTAGCCACTTACAGCAAGCTGTAAACACAACACTGACATACAATGTTGTTACAAACATGTAACATGCAAACACAGAGCAACATTCATTTGGAGTCATGCAAATTAATGCTAAGTCCAATATTAATTTTCCTTTTAGCTCTGTTTCAGTTTTAGCTAGCTCTCGATTAAAATACCTTGCTCTTCAGCCGCTTATAGTCTTTGCCTTTTGGTGCTGGTCTGTGCTAGGTAGCACACAGTGGGATTATCAGATGTTTTTTGCTAAAAAAAAAGATGCTGGCTATGTCGGGTAACAACGTTAAACAGTAAATTTGTGGCTGGAAAACCAAAACAATCAGCTTGAAGACACTACAATGCTCTGTAGGGTTGAAGGGAACTGCAGATCTGGGTGATAATTCACTACGAGAAACCCTTTTCACAATATACATAGTCATTTCATCCATTGTTAACATAAAAATATTTATTAGTGCAACTTTAAGTAAAGCATCTGAATACGTCTTCCACCACTGACAATTTACTGATTCAGATTCTCTAAAATTTCAGGACAAAACAACTTTTTACACTAAAATTGTTATTCATTAAGATTATACATGTTGAGTAGTTTTTGTGGGGGATCATAGGGAACTTATTGGTTCCACAGATCTGCCTACTGGAAGGACGCCTGATATTTATTGTACTTGTATGTGAGTGGAAAGTTTATTACTGTGCACACGCTCTAACTTTGCCATTATAAACACTGAATAT
Source organism: Morone saxatilis (assembly GCF_004916995.1). Classification (NCBI taxonomy): domain Eukaryota; kingdom Metazoa; phylum Chordata; class Actinopteri; family Moronidae; genus Morone; species Morone saxatilis. Next base: position 9,372,772 of record NW_023339984.1, on the reverse strand, counting down.
TGCCCTATAATAATGTTGATGCTGTTCAGCAGATATTAGGGCATATTTGTCATTTTGTCAAACCCTGGCAGAATGAAACACAGTTTTTAATTTAAAAGATGTTTTTGGCATTTCCGCATTATGACTAAGTACACGGTGGAGAATTATAAAGAAGACGGCACAGAGAGAGACGGAGGATGTGATGCTCCAGAAGGTCGTAAATGTGGAATATGAACCATGAACCACTGAGATACCTGGGTACTGCCGGAAGGGCCATTTTTATGAATCGTTATTAAAAAAATGATTTGAGTGGAGCTTTATTCAAAATAAATTACAGATGAATTAATTTCAGTGGAGCTGCAGACAGTAGACAGCGGCTTCAAATAAGTCCTTTGATAAGTACATAAGTCAACTATAACCATGCATGCGCTACACAGCACATGTGCTTCTCTGTCTGGTTTAGACAAACTAAACGCTGTTGTGCTCGCAGAAAAACAAAACCACAAAGCACAACAAATCCCCTGCTAGTCTGTGTATCTGTTGGCTGACTGTGTCTGTGTGTGTCTGTCTGTGTGTGTGTGTGTGTGTGTGTTCGCACTCGGCGCCAGTCACACTGTCACCAGTACCCTCCCTCCAACGTCTCGGGACAGGAAGAAACATGTTCTCCCGACCCCTTAGGGAGTCAGTGGGGAGTGGGTGGTGATGGTAGCATGGAGGCTAACATTCATCAAACTGTTGATTGGTGCTAGGCCCAACTGTCCCTTTTGTAACCCTGCATCATAGCTGATTTCCAGAGCCTGAAACATACTGCATGAGAAAAAGCTGTTGGAGTAATTTGATGTTTTGGGGATTTCGTCTCTGTCAGGGGGGTAAAGGAGGAAGGGAGTGGAGGAGGGAGGGACTTGGAGGAAATAATTACTCCTCTATCAAACCAGGAGGAAGTCATTTGGCCGGTCAGGCTGCCCCAGTGGATATTAGCCCCTCAATGAAACAACAACATCCCCACATCCGGCTCACAGTGGAGGGTGAAGTGAAGCTGAGACATCCAGTCAGAATATTGTGATAATTACAGGCCACTGCAGCAGATATACACATACACAACACACTCAAATTATGTAGTGTGCAGGGTACATGCCTAATCATAAGGCCTCTCAAAGCAAGCACACACAACAATAGCATTCAAAAATCACACAGGAGCTTAATGTCTTTCTAGAAACAGTGACCTCTTTGCTCTGGAAAACTACAGACCTCACTGTAAGCAGTTTTCTTTGGAATCACTTTTATAAATAAATAGTCCCTAGGAAAACTGCTCACAGTGACGTCTGTGGATTATCCAGAATAACAGAGCTGTTGTTTTAGATGTCATCTCTTAATGTGAGCATCACAAACTAATTCCATTCATCCCTGCTGAACTGCGACGGAGGCAGAAACTGTAACCCTAACCCTGAATAAATTCATCCAAAACCTATCTTCACGACTAGATATCACTAGAGGTAAGTGAGAAAATATATACAAAAATAGTTGGCATCAAACAACACAAGACATAAACACACACAATGCCTGTAAAGACAGAACATTTTCTGTCTTTGCTACATGTTTTTTGGCTGCCCCTTGTTCTGGATAAATAATAACCAACTGCAAAAGTAACCATTGTCATTGAGATCACGTACAGGATGAGGGTTGTTTCACTTTGAAGCTGTCAGACCTGGAAGATACCCTTTTCTTCATTATTTAGAAGTAGGCCAGGCAGGAAATAAGTAATATTCCTACATAGGATATTAGATAAACCTATGTAATACTAAAAGACAGCACCCACACCAGCTACAACCTGTTGCCCCTGCTGCCGTCTGGCAAGAGTTACAGAAGTATCCGTTGCCGTACCTCCAGATTTCAGAGCAGCGTCCCCCCGGCTGTGAGACTGCTTAATTCATCCTCAGCACTCCTCAAATAGTTTTATTTCTATGACTTATTTATTCACCCATCTACTGAATGTATTATTTGTATATAATGTGTGAGTAGTATGAAGGGAAGCACAACTTAATCTTGTTATACAACCCTGTGTTGTAAGATGATGATTAAATCTACCTTGTATCTTTTCCAAAAACACAGAGACTTCTTGGCACTCTCAAACTATGTGATATGACTCAATAAAACTATTAAAGCTGAGCTTATCATGGAACAAAACAGAAAACTCTGTTTTTCAGTCATTTAGGTGGATTAATCCTTAAAGGCAGGATAACTCTGTAACTTAAGAGAGTGAGCCACAATACTGTTTCATTTCCAGTGTGCACCAACATGGTCATTTCGTGTAAATGACTGCACTAGAGCATGACCGAAAAGTCTACAATGTAGAAAGTATGTTTACATAATAAAATCTAATAATACTCATGATACTCAAATGCTGGTCACTTCCCACAGTAAACTGTCAGTGTTGAGTTAGCCTCGCTGCTTTGTTTGTCCCTGACATTTTGCAGCTTTGCAAACAAACAGTTCAGCTGCACCAGACCTTGTGTTTTTTGGCCCTTCTTGTCTGTTCAATGCATTCAGTCAAGAACACAGTTACTTGACGTCTTGATGTGGGCTGTGAGGAGGGTGTTATTTATTTGTGCAATGCAATCCGCTAAGCATGGCGCTTGTGAAACACTTTGAAACTATTTGAGCTGCAAGACAACAAGAATAAACTTGAACTGAGGTTACAGAGAGAAGCTGTCTGCGTTGCACCACCATTGTACAATCTGTCTGCTGTTGATGGGTCATGTGCATTCAAAAAGCGGCAGCGTTTGTGAATTGTTACTCATGCTGAAGGCGTCTGGTGACAGTAAACCCTCACAATGGGAATTCAGAGAGGCTTACAGCTCCACAGTCGTGAGAGGCTTGTGGTCGGTCAGTGGTTGTCTTGGCATCTGACGGAAGGGAACCACTCACGGTCAGAGTATGTGTATTAGGAAGTGTAACCGTGGGAGACTTGAGTGTGTGTTTGTGTGAACAGCTGAAAGTGAGGTAGTGTTCAGGGGTCTTTAGTCATGGCTGTTAATGAATTGTCTTAATCACCTGGCAGCCTCAAGGGAAGTACCGTTTTGAAAACTTCATTTACAGCAGTGCCACTTCATATATGTTAAGACGGGTAGCTACATACTACATTGTATGTTTTTGTTATTTTAATACCCCTGGAGGCTTAGGCTAGTCATTCTTCTGAATGTTTGTGAAGCTGAATTATATTTGACATTCATGCTCCGGCACAGAGCTACATCCAAAGACAACCTAATAGTGGACATTAATGCCTAGTGAACTGGAGGGAAAGGTAATCCGGATTTTCCATCTGACAAGACATGGTGGGGGAGTGTAGAGAGAGTGTGGTGTGTGTGTGTGTGTGTGTGTTTGTGTGTACCCCTATCATGCATGCTTGTGTGTTAGCCTGAGAGAGACGAATGTGTGTGTGTGCGTGTAGACTGGCTGCCTGCCCTGAGGAGCTTTTTGGCCAATAGCCCGACAAAAACCAATGGTTCCTGTGCAATGTTGGACTACCTCCCACCAGAGAGCTGAGGGCCAGCTGGGGCCCCTTCTAATAAGGAAGTGGGACTTTATTCCTTCACCCCCTACTGACATATAACACACACACACACACACACACACACACACACAGGCATACAGTATAGCTACACTGTGGCCTCGTCCCTGCACCGGGTCTCAGGAGCTGGATACATGTCAGCAGCTGTGTTCATCACCACCCAGCTCCAGCAACTATTGCTGGTATGTGAGAAACACAGCCAGGGCCTAAAGGCTTTTCTCCGGATTAAAGGGGCTTCAGTTCTTTTTCATGGCCGTGCTGCACAGGTAGAAATCTTAAAGGACCATACGGGTGTGTTTGGATGTTTAAGCATCTGTATTATAAATTATGTATACTTACTATAGGCAGTTACTGGGTTTACATTATTTTTCTTGAACCACAGTTGTGTTGTGTAATCCATCACCATAAACAGCGAGTGCAGTTTACGTGCAGCTTGATTTGATTTGAGTAGCTACTATACCTACCAACAACTGTACTGTGTCACTAATGCAACAACCGATACTACATTTTTGAAATTTGAGTCTTAATATGTTAAATTGAAACCATCTGCAGTGCAATAGTTTAGGGCTGCAACTAACTAACTTTAATTCTAAACTAGTCTCCCACTTACCTTCTTGCATTCATTGATTCATTCTTTATTCTATAACATGTCAGATAGTGATAGTGAAAGAAAGTGAAAGACACATTTACAATAACTCTAAAATCCAAAAGAATTCAGATTACTATCGCAGAGGACAAAAAAAAAACAAATATCCGCATTTGAAAAGCACTGTCAAATGTCTTCTCCCTCTTCATTTGCAGCACGAGATCAATGATCACTGATAACACAGGCAGGAGCAATTGCTTCATGAAGCCTAGCTGAAAAAAAAAACAAAAAACATGGAAACAGCACACATTCATGAGAAACCTCCCACAGTCGCCTCCCACATTCTCAAACACTACTTGTTTACCTATCTCACATTAGGCGCCTGGGCCGAGTTATTGGATGTAACACATTAAGCCCGCAAATCACTAAACCTTTTCCTAATCCGCACAGACATGTTCAATGATCAACCCAATCTTTAACCTTGGTTTCTCAGCCAGAACAAATAAGGTGGTCTGGAAGTATGCGTCGCATCAGCTTAGCCAAGCGGCTGTATAACGCATCGATTCCCTCATCCTTGATTGAACGCGCAACAGGGCATTAGCTAGGCCAGCCGTGCCCCTTCAAAACACGCACTGTTCTCTGAACGGGGAACTGTTCCCAAACCCGTCTCCCCTCTTTGCCTGCAACAGTCTGTCTCTCTTCCTTTCTCTTAAGGTCATGTTTGGTTTGCTAATTGTTTATTGTTCCAAAGAGTTTCGAATCCCCCCTCCCCCCCGAACCCGAGTTACCACGGTCTCCGAGAGATGTCTATTTTTGGTGATACATCTGGGGTTGGGTGAGGGGGTCGGAGGGTTGACCTTTCTCTTTGGTCTGCTGGTGTGTGGGGTGGGAGTAGAGGAGTTGAGGTGGAGAGGGATCATGGGAGATACGGTTATTAGGAGGATTAGAAGTTCAACATAAGTATTTAAGACCATTGTCAGCTGACATCCTGTTAGTCACAGCTGGACTTTGAGCTTAAAAGATGTGGCAAAAGATGGCAGAACGGTCTTTTTAAAGGGTAGTCAGCTGATTTGACATGCCATTATCAGTTGACTAGTCAGAGGGTGTGCTCCTGAGAAAACAGCTGTTTAATGTCTTCTGTGGCTCTGGAGGAGCTTCAGAGCCATCACTTTGAGTCATGCCGGCGTGGGCTTGGAAACTACATGTTAACAGAAAGCCTGCATTATAAACTGGTGGCGGGAAGCGTGTCAAGTGAAAGGTGTGGGAGTTTACCAGACAGAGATCATCTAATGAAAGATTGAGTTGCATCGTGGGAAGTGTAGGAGCCAGTGTTTTTGGAGCTTGACCCATATTAGGGACTAGGACTCTTTGTTGGGCTTATATTGCCTTTAATTGATAGCAGTAGCTGAAGAGTGACAGGAGATGGGGGAGAGAGAGAGGGATTTACGAAGCAAAGGGTCACAGGTCAAAGTTGAATCGTCTGTGCATGGCGATGGTACATGGGGCTCCAGCTCTTCCAGGTGAGCTATCAGGTTACAAATGATGACATTTTTGTCTCTGTTCCTTCGGTTTTGGCCATTTGTTCTGTGTCTGAGTGCAGTTCTTGAGCTCTGTTACCTTCGAGTATTAAACCCGTACGCACAACAGTCAAAAATCACAACTACACCCTATGGAATCAACACATACAAACAGCCTCAACAAAAACACTCCACCAGCAGTCAGGATGCTGCTGCAGCTTGTTCACTTCGGTAAAACTCTCGCCTCCTTTGTGTCCTCAGGTTCCTGATGTGTGATGGTGGCCGTGGCCGGCTGTGACGGGCGTTGCTGATTGCCTCTCGTGTCCAATTAGAAACAAGGAGGACTGACCTGACTCCAGCCCTCGGAGCAACGTACCGTCGGTGAGTTTACGGCTCGGACTTCACGACCATTGATCCCAACAGGCGAGGACAAAGGGTGTAAATCTCACCTTGCCACCAACTCCCTTCTGGCAGTGTCTGATTTGAAAGTGTAGATTTGTGGGAAAAGCTGTGAAAGCCCAGTTGTTGTTGTTTTTTTTGGAGATTGTATTGCGCTGCCAAAGACATCTGCTGGAATGAACGTGGCCGCATCGAGGCGCAGTGACAGCGCGTCAACTTTTGCTCAGCAGATAATGTTTTGAAAACAAACCCAGAACCGCAGTATTAGATATTTTGTGGCGTAAAAGTGTGTGTGTTCTTGGCATCATGAAGCCCAAATTGAGGAGAAGACAAGCAACATGTTTTGTGTGTATCTACCTCTGTGTGTGCGATTTTATGGGCGTGTGAATGTGTTTGTGTCGTGCCACATTTCCACACGATCCCCTGTGTTTTCATTAGTGTACAAGGTTCGTGTGCGGTGACCATGGCAACCTCACCCCATTTTCTTGTATCGCTCTTTCTCTCTCTTAGGCAGCAGCAGCCTCATGGGCCTCAGGACATACTAGACCCCAGCCTCCATCACACATCGAGCACCCCCACCCTTTCCCAAAGTCCCTCCAACTCTTTTTTATACTGTTACATACTCAAGATTTACCGGCAGCGCTTTGGCTACACCTCCTCTGACACCTCCACGAAAGGTACCGGGCATGCATGACAAAGGCGCACACACCCTTTGTTTACCAGTTGACTGCATCGCCTGTCTAACGTTAAGCAGGTCTCTTGCTCTGCATTCTGTATATGCAAGTGTTAAAACAGCCAAAGGAGTGCAAACACAATTTATGCAGGATCTTGGCATGGCCAGACGTGTGGCTAAAGCGCTGCCGGGTAATGTTATTATATGACTATAATTATTATAATTCTGTATATCATTCATATTAATGTTATTATGATTATTAAATACATGTTGAAGCATGACTTTGCAAAAAAAAAGGAAAAAAAAACAATGCTGTACATTTTTAGATATTTTAAAGAAATACAAAAAAGTATTTTTGTAATCAAGACAATGTTTGAAATGGTTCTGTTTGATTGGTTCATGTTGTGCTAAAGTGTGTGAGGAACTTTCATACATTTTTTTTTTTTCCTGTGCCCTTCCTGTTTTGTGCCATTATAAAATGGCAAGTAGCTCTGCTATACCAAAGCAGTCCTGTCGGTTTGCTCTTGTCTTTTCTACATACTGTGTGGATTTAGGTTTGCTCATGTGTGTCCGTGTGTGGCGTCTTTTACCCGATGAAGCAAGCATATTAGCCCTTTGTCTGATGTGCTTTGGTTCAGCTAAGCAGTCAATGTGTGTGATACAAACACACCTGATCCAGCTCATAATTTTAGGAGTTTGAGGTAATCAGATGTGTTGAAAGGGGCATTGACAGGAATAAGCCATCCCTGGTGAAGGTAGAGTGACCCCGGAGACTGTAAAACATGGCCCTGCTATAATAAAGAATTAGCTCCTTCATCGTGTAGCAGGAAGACAGCAGCACAGTATAGAGAAACAAAAAGACCAAAGGCATTTTTTTTTTTACACTGGAGAGCTATCTAGGCTAGTGGAATTATTCCGTTTTTGACTGCTTTGTAGTCCTCAATCTGATTTCTTATGAAGTATGACGTTATTTTTGCTGCATGTCTCTTTTGGTGTCACTCCAAAGAGCCACTCCGCGTCTGAAAGGATATTCACTTTTAAGCAATTTGTCTCTTTTGTCTATTTTTAGGGAGCCAACGTGATTCAACCCGCTTTTGTAAATTTTGAATTTACATGGTAATGATTGGAGTGTAAAAGAAAAAAAAAAAAATCTTTTGTAATCTTGTGTATTCTTGGCCTGCAATAACATCTTTGCTGTCTGACATATCATCGAGTGATCATATTTTTGTGACATTTTGACGCCAAAATTCTCATTTATGTCGCGTTCTTACAAAAACACAGACAGTAAATTCTTGTACTTTTCTGATAAGGCTAAGTCACATTTCACAGTGATGTGACAGTCAAAAAACTGAAATACTGTAAACAATCTTCCCTATAATGTTTAGCCCAGGTGTGTACAATCATATTGGAGTGGTTGAATCATATAGTCAGTGTTTGTAATGAATAATAATAATAATATGCACATAATATCAACGGATTTTCTGAGGCAGTTTTTGCTTTTACAGACATTTTTTAAGCCAAGTGTGGCACCAAATTTATTAGAACAAGTATTTATAAGGTGTGTGTGTGCGGGTGTGCGTGTGTGTTTTTATGGGTATTATGTTTTTAAAGTTCATAGAAGATGCCCATCATATAATTCATTGTAAGTATTATTGTAAGTTTAATTGTATATTCATTTGGTAAGTTTCTAGAGCTTCTTTTTGTGTTTGTATCTGATATATGAATACTGTTTTACCTACATAATTCACTGTGAAATCCAGAGAAAAACATGCTCTTTGAACGAATGGATCTTTTCGTGTTTTGCCAGCAGTACGGTACAGAAGTTCCTGGAAATTAATATAATGATCCCTCCCTTTGTCAATGACAAATATTCCTTTCTTGTTTCAGTATACCATGTGCGTATCTGTGTGTTCTGTGCATGTTCATGGCATGTGTGTGTTCTTTTTTTTTTTCTTTCTTTTTCCTAATGCATACAGTACTGTTGATATTTATGTACTTTAGCCGCTGTGAGGAGAAACTGTATTTCAGTGAATTGCAGAGGTTTGTTTGTTTGAAACCAAAAAAAAGGTGATCAAAATGAGAAGTTTTTATGAAAATGTTAGATGAAGACATTTCAGGCTGTCTGCCATTAAAGATTGATATCCTCCCTGCTGTCATGGTTACATTTATTTCTTTTTTCTGAATTGTCGTTCTACTTCATGTATTTCTTTCATCAAAGCAAGCACGTTTGTAGTACGGAGCCCCAAAACGGACAAAAATGTAAAAATAAGATAACATCATCAAATCTGCTAGATAAACACTCAAAATGGAGAGTAAGAAGAAATACCGGTACTATAAAGCTTTGTATTGTAAGCTCAGTAAAAGGCTTGTGATCAGTGTCTTTAGCCAGTGTTTAGGTAGCTAAACACTTCAATGGATGTTTTCATGCGTAATTGCTCCATTAATGTGGCAAACAAACACCCATACACCATGGACCAAATGTTGTCGTAGACATTCATAGACACCCATCTCATTATCATATTAAGAAAACTTGGAAATGTGTGGAAAATTGCAAAATACTGCTAGGTGATAATAGCGAATAGCTAAATTACCCTCCTAGGAAATAAGGGGCTAAATTGGAAAAAAAAAGCTAGTAAGGAGGACAAAAAAGTTTTAGTTTAGATTGTATTTATTTTACAAGCTAATTTTTTTCCACCAACTGATTAGCACCTTTTGTCAGCTCTGGGACTCCATATTTGGAGAGAATGACTAGACTGAACTGCTCTTTGAACCTAAAAGAAATCCACCTGCGTAGAGCTCAATTTCCTCTTCCTCTCTCACTTGTCACTGGATAACACCTCCCCCACAATCCTAGGGGGCCATCAAAACATGATGTGGGATCCTATAAAGTGGTTTGTGTACCGGGGGAGCTGGAGACCTCTCTCTGCCCTCTATAAGAATAGACCACCTAACCCATGGGCTGGCTACTCCTGAGACAGAGGCCGCAGCCAAATTAGTTTCTCTCTCCACTGTCTCCACTCTCTTCTGTCTGCTCAGTCGCACCAGGTGGCGCACACCAGCTCCTCACATGACACGCACACTTGTCCATGCCTGGAGGGGTTACACGTAGGGTGTCAGAGCAGTAAAGTGGGGGATAAAAGTGCTTGCGTGTGCCTGTGTGGGGGTAAGGGGACATTTTCATCTGGGTGCGTGCATGCATATGCATACGCCCAACTGGCAACACTTTGTAATGGTGTTACTCCCTTTGACAAGTCCATTAAAGAGGTGTTTCTGTCCCCTTCCACTCATCCTCATACAGCTGCAGCATGCCACACAAAGGTCTTTGTTGACATGTCTCAATTTTCTCTGCCCTGAACGGTCAAAAGCAGTAAAATTAAAAACCTTATACTTTGGTTTTTTTATTTTGGAATTTTATCCATTACTCAGGCATCAGGGCCTGTATTTTGTATTCATTTCCCTATCGACTGTGTTCCTTGGCTAACTGTAGTAAAACATTGACCACTGCTTTGGCAACCATGGTATGCTACGGTTACAGACAGTGCCTGAAGAGTCTTTGGATTCACAGTGTGTCCATGATCCATTTAACGCTCTAGTTCCCAAACCTTTTTGACTTTTGACCCTAAAATAAACAAATATCTGCCCATCGTCAGTGGTTTATGTAATATGTTTAAGAACTGTGAGCAGTTCAACCAATGGTTGATTTCCCCATTTCATTTGCACTCATTACTCTCACTCTCCTAATGAACCTAGAGAATAGTCAGAAAACAACATGTTGACAACTATGCTAGTGGTTCTGTGAGGCTGTACAGCTGTGCTATGAACTGAATGCTAATCAAGTAGCAACCTCCCTGGTTGGCAAAAGAAGTCAACACAGAAGTAACAAAAACTGCAGCTCCTCGAACAGCTACTTTAGACTGGCTACAGAAGTGAATCAATATCCGTGTGGGCTCATATTAAAATGCCCAACTTTAGAGCAGAAATAAACATTTTCACAGCTTGGTACAAAAAACTGTTTTGGTCTCTATAGCTAAATCCCCTCTTCATGACAACTGTACTGAATATTTCTATACAACTCACCAGTTTAAATCATATGAAGGCTTAAAGTTAAGTATAATTAATGGTTGCTTTGAGTGAGAGGTGGGTGCCGCCACAGGCAGCTGGTTTCAGTAACCAGGTTTTCATTCAGCCCGCCACGCTTCACATCTTTGCCCATTTTTGGTTTATCAGAGTTAGAACCGCCAAGATGGCGACGGGCAAAGCTGACCACGCTTTGAAACCTATGCTTGACGTCACAAAGAATATGTCCATTTTTAATTATCTAGTCTATGATGCTAATGCCAACATGCTAACATGCTCACAATGACAGTGCTAGCATACCGATGTTTACCATCCTAATGTTAACCATGGTCACCATTTTAGTTTAGCATGTTTGCATGTTAACATTTGGTTAATTAGTAGCCTGCTAAACACAAAGCACAGCTGAGGCTGATGGGAATATCATTCATTTTGCAGGCATGCAGTACCACAAACATTGCCACACTGTCATTCCCTACTTCATCTTTGGATTAGGCAGACTGGACGATACAATGACGAATTGCTGCCATACTGTTTGTTATTAATGTAATTATTTATATATTTTTTTTATTGTCAATTCTGTACTATTATTCCATTAGTTTCATCTCCCAGGTCTTTGCACAGCTTCCTCTTTTAAAGTGAGTTATTGCACGTAATGTGTAATGTAATTTTCTTTTGTTTAAATTAATTTAGTTAAATTGGTATCGGAAAAAATTAATGAACCAGTATTGAAGTCAAGGTATGGGTTGCGCTCCTGGTAAGCAATACATAGCCCTATGAATGTCTATACAAAATGTCATCCCAATCCATCCAATAGTTGTTGAGATATTTTATTTTGTTGAACCAGCTTACAGAAGAAATATAATATGTTGGGATCTCCTGATGGCTCAGTTTTAGTACAGTGACCATGTCATTGCAGAAGTCACCCCCCACATCCTGCCACTCGCCACTCTCTGCGGTCTAATAAAAGCTCTCCTATAAAAAGACCAAGAAAAAACAAAAAAACAAGAAATATGTTTATCTCCCAACCTGTTAATCATCTTGTGTCCTCAATTTTTTTTATCTTCCACCAGGTTTGGATTTCCCTAAGCACTTATAAAGAGCCTTACCTTGTTAAGAAGCATTTTACTTCCACGCTCTGGCTGTTTTGCCCGTGGCTGATGCATGCATTATTAATGCTGCAAAAGAGAAAGTAAACAGTCTGGACACATTTCTTCCCAAACTGATGTGTAATTGTGAAATCATCGTCATACTTGTGATCATAACAACACTTCCAAATTCACTAGGCGGATAAAAGTCACATCTTAGCATGTGCGGTGACATGACTCTTGAGGCATGTGAAAAGACTCATACATACAGTATTCTGCACTGACTAACTGGTGACTCATCATTCAGCAGCCTGCATATGTCTCTGCAAAGGTCTGCACAGTCATTGTCTAAACAGTGATTGGCCAAAAGGGGGTTGTGTCTTCTTGGAAAGATTACCCAACTGAAAGCCCTGACACTCCCCACTGCGCTGTTGGTGTCTTTTGTGATCGTTACTCTTCTAGATAAGCTGACGACTTCAGAGTGAGTCAGTGAATTTGATTTCACAGCAGGGGGTGAAGGGTGGAGGGCGAGGAGTGCTTTTTTCCCTGCACTGTCCTCACTCTCAGTCTTTTCTCTGTCCACCTCTCATGCTTTCTCTTTCTCCTCCTCCTCATCTCTCATCCACAGCTTCCATCTCCCTTGGGTGGGCCCCTGCTCCCTCAGTCTCACAGCAATCAAAACACTGAAGGCTAACTCTCCCACTACTTTCCTGTTTCCCACTAATTCCATGTTGCTACAGTCCACTCTTTGATTCCAGATAAGTGCAGAGTTATATTATTTTAATAATTTGAGCTGAGATCCAATAATTATATAGGTGTGTGTGTCTGTCTGTACAAATAGGGTGTGTGTCATATGATAACTTGACTGGGGATGACATCATAGAACAAGCCAGGCCTTTTCTTTCAGAAAATAAAGAGCTCAACAGCGCCACCCAATGGTTATGAAAATACATTACAGCGTGCATCTACAGTACATGACACTGTTCCCATAGTGAGTGCTAGAAGAAGTATTCAGAAGCTTTACATCGGTAGTAACCCACTGAATACCACAATGTAAAAATGCAAGTAGAGATCTTGCATTTAAAAATGAAATATATATACTGTTGGTTTATTATAGTAATTAATAAACTATTTGATTAACTTCATATCCTTTAAGTGTAACATTTAAATACAGTGGTGGAGAAGGTATTCAAATACTTGAGTAAAAGTTGTCATGCCATACTATAAAAATACTCCACTACAAGTAAAGACATTAGTAAAATAAAATGTACTCATTATGCTGAATGGCCCTTTAAGTATTACATTATTATAATATTGGATCATTTTTATTGATGTATTAATGATGTAGAAGCAGTACTCCATGGTGTAGCTGGCCAAGGTGGAGTTCATTTGACCTATTTCATACCGGTGGGGGCTTTAAATCTAAAATAAGGCTTCAGATTTAATGCCGATCACATATAACTAATTAAAAGTTTCTGAAATAGTCCCGACATACATCCCGATTATCATTTCTCACTGAGTGTACACATTATTAGGGTATTTTTATACAGTAGAGAAGAGGACCCAGGCAAAAGATGTGGATTGTGTAAAAATGGGCTGAAAGGATATAGGCCAAAACAAAAAGTACTAACTGTAAGACACAACTACAGTCTTATTAAAAGTATTGCTAATTTAAGAATGGAAAGCATGAAAGTCACATCCAAACACAAAGAAAGGAGGCCCACCGACCCATCTTTCACCCTGCACTAAAATCTGTGCAGGCTCACAGTCCTTGAGCCTCACTGCATCTGAGGGGTCTCAGAGGACTTCACTCCCCATGGTGGGTTCAGGGCAAACTGGTGTTCAAAGCAGCCGTGCCTCTGCCAGATTAGCCCTGTGAGCAGCAGGTTTATACCCCCATGAAAGAGGGTGCCACTCAGGGCTCAGTGGGGGGCTGTGATCGATTGATAACATTAGGCTGTCCAGGTTTGGATGGGTGCCTGTTGATAAAAAAGCTCTACTGTTTATTAGTTATCAGTTGTGCCTGGATGGGATTTTCTGGTGTATTTTAAATTTGGCAATGGCTTTTTTTAATTTGGCCAAAAAGACACACAGTATGGTAGGTGGTTCAATATTGGCATTTATCATCTTATACTGGAATCTCATTGTGATGATATGATCATAGCACAAAATTCTGTTGTCTAGATTAATGATTGATTTTGTAAAATATTTTGAAGGTATTTGTCTGATACCAGTGCATTGCACTGAAAACCAGTTCTCTCCTTTTTTATTTATATTGATAATAGAAATATTCTCATACATACTGTGATAGATCTCAACCCTATTGTATGGAAACATATTTCTGCCAGGAAAAGAAAAGAATAGATGAAAAGTTAGTCATGATTCAAAAATAAAATGCTACATTGTTTACTTTTTATCTCATAATTATGCCTCATTAAGTCATAATTTTGATGTATTGTTGATGATTTTTTTTATCTTCCTGGAGGTAATTGGCTTCCGTACTCCTGATCAACCCATATAAACAGCATGAGAGATGATCCCTGGTGAACTTGGTTATATCTATATGATAATCGGCTCTACATTGTCCATGTGTAAAACATAGAATGAACATAAGCACTCAGTATAATAGGATAAAAAAGCACATAAGGAACATAAGCAGGTTCAAATGTAGAACCATGGAGGGGCAAGCACTCAGTGAGGACCCATTAGAGCAGTTAGGTATCTATCTCAAGATGCAACCATGTCTCTCCGCAGTATCTTTATGTTTTTTTTTACCGTAATCTAAAATTCCAGCTTTCATACTATATCTAGTATCTAGTCCAACTCTTAAGTAAAAGTTGGCACAGGGCGTCCTCTTGTGGTCAGAGAAGCTCAGTGCACTCTTTATTTCTTTTCAATTTCTACACTGAATGAATGCCCACAGCACTTCAACAACAGCATCATGTGAGAAATCCTCATTTCCCTGGTGTGTTTTTCTCTCTAGCTTGTTCAGACCTACTACTGAGGATAGCACCTAAAGGCCAGCACATGACAGCACAAGACCCCGCTGTCATCATGTGATCAAGCAGCAGTCATGCTGTATAGGAGAGGCTTTGAAGCAGGGCCTGAAATGTATTTAGTAATGTGACATATCCTCACAATATTTCCCTTAGTCAGCGAGTGTGAACTTGAAAATGTTATCGGCAAAATGTTTGTTCTCAATCGTGATGACTTGATAACAGCTGACATAACTGACCTCGAGGCAACATGACTTGCAAGTTTGTAGACTTTAGAACAACAGTGTTTCTTTCATAATTCATTTGTCAAACTCCACTCACATTTAATAATGCACGTTGTACTCAAATGTGATAAAAATAACAGCAATATCAGACTCAAGTGACACACAAAAATGGCTTTATTGTGACAGACTATATAGTGTATAAGAACCATTAGTGCAAATTAACTTATTTCCTAACTGTCTAAAGACAACATCTAATATATTTCATTCTGGGATCATTGTGATGCTTTAGGCTGCTTTCCATCACCATGATGGAGTCTAGTGTTGAGGCAGTTAACAGTACAGTGAAGTCAAGGGTAGGTAAGCTGTGGTCCATCTCAAAATGCCCAAATTACAACAAAACAGTGTCTCACCTAATTCTAGTTGTATCTAATCAAGCTGATATTTTTGGTATCCTTTGTCCAGACTTTCAGAGATTCATCCCCAAGTCTTCTGCTTCCACGCCTATACAATGGAGGAGGAAGAATTTCCGTTTGTGTTGCTCACAGCGTTGAAAACGGCATTTGAGAAATTTAACAGTAGCACGTATTTCTAGAAACAATGCACCAGTTACTTTAGATAAACCATAAGCATGTGAACAGTTTTCGTTGGAACAACATTGTACCAATGAAGTAGTTCCCTTGAAAACTGCAGACGTGTTCAGTGGATTATCATGAGTAACTGGGGCATTGTTCCTGGAGAGACAAACTGCTGTTGAATCTTTTAAATGACATTTTTCAACGTAGGGAGAAACACCAATGAAATTTCCTGCTCCCCTTTTGATTTAGGGTGGAAATCTAAATCTCAGAGACAAATATCTCAAAATCGAGATAAAGAAAAACCCCAAATATCTGCGTGCTTAGATAATACTAGAGTCTTTGGCCATTTCTGGGATACTGGTTGTTAAGATGCTTTTTAAGGCACATTAGACTCACATGGTGAAGTATGTTCTCCCTCAGTTTGCTTGTACTTTACATTAGCTTCTTGTGTTGTTTTCCTATTATACTTAAGTTGTCACCCTCCATCACACTAAATATATGCTGTGATCAACTACAGTTTTCCTCTCTTAAAACACTTTTGAGGTATATATAGTAGAATCTCATCAGAATACACTTATTGTTAGAAAAAAAACACAAATCTATATCATGTCATCTATATAAAAATAAAAATATGAACTTCGGACTCCAGGTTATTGCTTCTTGAAAATCCGCTTGGCATCCACTCCCTCGTAGTTGTAACTCTGCGGGGAAAAGATAGAGGTGTCTTACGTTTATGGATACATTTATTGAAATAAAAGAAATTAACATATATTGCATATTATTGATTAAATGCTTCTGGACCTACTGACCTGTACAAGTTCTCCTCCCACCAGAGCTCTAGTGGTGGTCAGGACCTTGCTGTTGTCTTTCCTGGTGAATTTGCCTTTCAGCATGTCACCCTCCATCTCCCAAGTACCCTGGTTAAAAATATACAATTGGTGATTTTGTCATTTCTTTTTCGTGGGTTTTTCCAAGTTGAGTTAACCCTCATTCCAGCAACTACACATCCACGAGTAATTATTCACTGGAACTTTTCCATTTATTCCAGCGTTGGCTTTAGTTTAGTTGGCTTGGTTTGCACTTTCCCCATTAGCGATGAATCCATCAATCTTAAAAATAAATCAAGTTTTCCTCAAGCAAACCATTTCCTGTTGCACTGAAATTATGAAACGGCACTTTGGACCAGCTGCTGTTGGTTTAAACAACTCACTGAGACTTCGGTGCCATCAGCCAGGCTGTAGTCGAATGGGACGCCCAAGGTGAAGTCAATGTCTTTGGTGCGGAAGGCGCTGGACTCTTTGATGTGAAACTTGTCCCCGGTCTGCTCGATGGTGACCTTCAGGTTGTCGTGCTCTGCCAGCTTGCGCTTCACGACGTTAATGCCTTATTTGTGAAAGAGACAAAAAAGTTCAGGAGCTGGATTGTTGCTATTATAGGACGGAATGAAGATCCTTTATTGAGAATTAATTTGGAGGTGACAATTTTATCTTTAACTCTGCTCTGCTTTTATTTGAAGTTTGCACTTGTCTGCTTTCCAAATATAAGACTATGTCCATGAGTCCATATATCTTAATTTAGCTGCTACTATTATTATAGGTAGCACAATAAACACTTCAAACTTATCAACACCTCACTGCACTGAGTAATACTGCAATGTCAAACTGTATGGAAACACATGACACAGTCACACACATTGCCCTCATAAACTTGATTATAAGGCCAGACGTGGCACAAACAGAATGAGCTTTGGTGATCTACACATACAGCCTCTAATACACTCACCCATTTTCTCCATGAACTTATCATAGTTGTCGTTGCGGTCGACCTTCCAAGTTCCGTTGAACGCCATGGCTGCAGGCTCACTGGGTTAAAGGCAGCTGGTGATGAAGCACTAGCAGACCGTGGGATTGTGAATACCCACTGGCCTCCATTTATATACACCCCTCCCTTCACCCTATCAACCCCTGCCACCCCACCCCACCCTCCCTGAGCTGGCATGGAAGATGCTCTTCTTTATCTCACTGATTATCTGTCTGCTGATGTGGCCATTTAAAGACCGTGTCAAATGTAGGGCGATTGCCGCACGACCTCGAGGATACACTCATAAATAACCGGAGGGCAACTTCCCTCAGTGAATCTGGCACAGTTAAACACTGTCACATTGTTCTGCAGGAGGGGGAAAAAAGAGTGGGCTGCTTGTATTGCTGCCCATGGCAGTCACTCAACTGAGCCCCTTTCTGGTCCTCAATCTTTTCTCTGTCGCCCTGTTTGTGCCTGGAATGAAAACGAGTTGTAAAGGACCATTTGACAGTGACAACTTGAGCTGCATGCTTACAAAGAGTAGTAGTAGTAGAAAAAAAAGACTGGAAACCTTTTGTCCAGAGCTACTGGACCATACTAGTTGTTGCACCTTAAATCATGTATTCTTTGTAACATATATCAGACTTTTGACCGTTTTGGTTGGGTATGCAGTTTTGTTGAAGTACTCCTTCTACAACTCCAGGCAGCCTTTGGTTTTCATTCATGTTTGTATGGGTTTTGCTGGTGCTTTCAGCCATGTAAAATGGTCTTCATCAGTGGAAAGAGACTGCCCATTTTTCATGAAGATGGATCTGTTGACATGCAAGCCGAGAAGCAAATATAATCTCATCCACAGCACTCTTAGGACTCCTGGAAGGAATAAACATGAACCTTTAGCCAGAGCCAACAAAATCATCCTGACAGTGCTGCTAAAAGCTAAGTAGTTTACCACATTTTGTTTGTTTAATCCAAAGTTTGAAAATGACGATTAGCTTTTTTACAGGAGTTATGTGCCAGCCTATTTCTTGCCCTGAGTTATACCTCAGTCTTTTTTATGGACTTAAAAAATGATACACGTGTCAATAAGTGAGCCAGGCTAGCTAATTCACCTGTTTCCAGTATTTATGCTAAGCTAAGCTAACTGGCTGCTTACTGGCTGCTAGCCTAAAGTTACCGTACAGACATGAGAGTAGTATCGATCTTCTTGTCTAACTCTGGTCAAGACAGCAAAAGGGATCATTTCCCAAAATTCATTTATGCAATGGTAGACTTCTCAAATACAGTAGCATTGTTTGCAAAATGTTAGTTGTGACGTCACTGTGGATTTGTAATGACATGGGATAAAGAATGTTTAAAAAAACAACACTGGTATTGTCCTTTAAATTACCAAAGTAGTTGTCATTCAGCTTGTGTCCCTGGACAATAGGGCACTGTAGCTGCATTCTTGAGGGGAAATGCTGTGTACTCAGAGCTGGACTGTTGGATTATGGACACTGAATACTGAATACATTGTTCACACTCAGTCACCACAAGATTCCACTCCCTTTAATATAACAGTATTAGCAGAGGAGCAGTTTGGGAATGTGACAGGTAAATCTAATATGTTACAGAACGAGAAAGACACCTACTCTTTAAATGATACCATACATCATGTTTACATCACAGTTCAGCACTGCTACCACTTCCATATTCCCTGCATGTCGCATGGTTAAAAATGCATTTGGGATCGAAGCTGGGATTCACAGATAAATTAATATATTTTGTCTCACGTAGCATGACGGATGTTGTTGTTTATAAAAGATGTTTGGAGGATAAATCTATGGGGGAAACCCAGTTCCTGTGCTCAGTTTGTCTGATTAATGAGCTCTCAGTGTTCAGTAACACAGGCATAGAAATATTTGCTGTGATGTTTTCAGTGACACCGTAATATAGATGTGTATACACTGACATAGTTTGGTTATGTTGTCCTTAAGGGTCTACTTAAAATTTCCCTACAGGGCTAGGAATGCCAAATGATATCATCTGAACTGTTTTAAATTGTAAAATGTGACTTTAAAAGCCCATACATAGTGATTTTGGTGATGATTGATGATGTTTAAAGTGTTTACACTTATTCTCACACTAATATATATATATATCACATCTGAGCTGCTGAGTGACCTTTGCACTGTTAACCTGAGTCTGCTTTTAAAAAAGTATACACCTGAATTGAATTTTAATTGATATTATGTGCGTAAATAGGCTGAATTAGCCACTCTCAAGTATCAGCACACACACTACTAGGTATATATTAAATATAATAGATATTCTTCAACTTCAAGTTAGTTTACACTTGCTTGAATATTGTAAACATGTATGTTTTGTATTCCCTGAGGCCCTTATCACAATCTGACAGTTACCTAACATAAACTGGATGTTTTGCAATTCCTCTCACTGAGTGTAAATGTCATTAAAAAGTAATGATAGCAGAGTGAGCGAGTTTCTGATTATACCTGTGTCTCCTCTCCCATAATCCCTTTTACTGCTGTCAATAAAGAAAGTTTGTACTTTGACTCTTTATTGAGCTTACCTGACACAATTTGCACCATAGGCAGTGCCATAATGATTCAGATTAAGATAGATGTAATTATAGTTTTATATGTCTGCTATTATCAACAGAAGCTCCACCCAGTCCACCCACCCTCTACCACCTTCAGCATGTTGTTTATGATGATGTTGCAGCCTCTAGAGATTTCTCTTTCCGTGGCTCTGGGGCTGATGTCACACTTTGATGTCACACACTGATGTAACTCTAATCTCACTAATGACTCTGTTTTTAAACAAATAATTAGTTAATTGATCCCTTTCCCATATTACTCTGTCCCAGTAGTCTCAATTACTCTTATTAGTGTTAACACCTCATCTGGCACCTTTCCACTGTATATTTGGTTCACGTGTCTTCATTCATACAAGTAAAACCAGCCCATGGGAAACATTATATTTGCCAGTACTCTAATAACTACATTAAACGTATGTATTGCATTGTATTCCTTGCAGATTCTTTCACTTTGATGCATAGGGTACTGTTTAATTAGACAAATCATTAAACTGCATCTCACACAGGCATTAAACAATGTTGTAATCTTGAGTACATTCTGTTGGTGATATTTCATAAAAACAAAAGCTCAGCTGCTGGCAGTAGGGGAAGAAATACTCAGAGCATTAACTTAAGTAAAAGTATCAATACCACAGTGTAGAAATGATTCATGTATATTCTATAACATGATAATAATCATTGATAGATTAATGTAAACATATTTTTAAGGTCATTTTAATGACTTTATATACTGCTGTGTAGCTTAATCTCTAATAATAAATTAAATTTTATTTGTTGATAATATTTTGTATTAAGACTGAATCTAAGGAATTAAATCTATCAAATGAATGTAGAGGACTAAAAAGTACTAAGTACAAGCACCTAAAAACTGTATACTTAAGAACATGTACTTTACTTTACTTTCTACCACTGGTTGCTGGTGGTGAGCTGCCACATGTTGCTTTTAGTCACTTAATCAAATCAAATGTTGCTGATTAGAAAACTTAATTGATAATAAATCATGTGAAGCCTGTGAAAACTTAGCTTAAGTCTTACATATTTCTGTATAAAATTAAAATTTAGGGACTAAATAAGCAGAAAGTACCGTAAGTTTGATTGGGAGTCTTCATTCATTGATAGGCAATGTAAGCAACCTGGCTACCCATATAAAAACTGTCTTAAACCCACCCACCTCAAACCAGTGAGGAAAGTAGAGACAAAAATACAGAAAAACTTCAGCAGCATATTTTGTGTTAATGCAGTAAGAAAGTGATTGAGAAAGTATGTTTACAGGGCCTTTTAAGTTATTCTTCAAGCACAAACACAACACATTTGATGGTTTCATCCATGGGCGGATATTTCACTGTTGGAGATGAGCAAGGCCACCTTCCTTGTCCCCACATCTATTGCAACTATGTTCTCTACCTTGATCTCCTTCCTGTGTAGCTGTAAGAACGTTTCAGTGCAACAGAGACACAGAGCGTGACTCGTAACCATAGTAACTCACTCTCAAGCCTGCCTGCATGTCTGCGCACGGTGCAAGAGGAGAGGGAGACACGCTGTGCTGCTGCCTGAAATTACCCTGAGCAGCATGATGGTGAATGAACTACAATATAATATATTTGTGTTGATTTCTCACTTTTTAGTTGGCTTTAAGAAATGAAGTCGCTAAGAGGGTCTGGAAAGTTGGCAACACTGTGTATGTGTAAGTAAGGGTGCGGGTGTAGCAGTGGCAGTATGAGCTCATAATTCATATTCATATTGAAGGGCCTGTGGCTATCAGCCCAATAACCAGGCCCTAAACACGCCCCAACCGCTGGGGTATGGTAGGCCAGCGGACCAAACCACTGTTAAGGAACTTCTAGTACATATTATTATATTATTTTAAATCATATAGTTATGTTTACGATGATATATTGAGGGAGACAACTCAAATTTTCCATGCTTTTATTCTTCATTATAAACTTGAATATCTTTATTTTTTGGACTGTTGGTCAGACAACACAAATCATTTATGGACATCGACTCCGAAAAATAGCACAGTACTTTGTATTTTGTAGACCAAACTAATAATTAATCTTGATAATAATTGGCAGCTTAACCAAGAAGTATTATTAAAGTTACAAACCTTCATTAGTGCAGTTTATATTGAACAAATTAAAGATTTTTGTTAATACATATATACCTCACAGCTGTAATATAATGCTTTTTTTCACGACAAATTGTTTATGAATGTTCACACTGTTCACACAGAATAGCAAAAGCATGTTGATACGATTGTATGAATGCAAGAAAATAAAAAATATGACCAAATGAGAAGTGAAAAATACAGGAAACAAGATGAAAAACATTTAAATGCATCCACCCACACAACTCTTTATTGAGATTATTGATCCATTAGTGGTTGCATTTGTGTTCAGTCTCAGCAGAAAGACAGACACTCTGCATGTTTGCTTGAATTTAGCACTTTGGTTCCCTGAGTTGATATTGTCATTCATAATCAAAGCTTTTATGATGCACTTGTTACGACCCGGTAGATAACAGTGTGTCTCTGCTGCTGTGACAAGAAACTCTCTTCAGTGATGTAGTACTCCATCTAGTGGAGCACTGATGCAGCTGCTGTGTGCACTTCCCTCCTATGTTGGCAAACTGACGGAGATGCTCACATTCATACTGTAAAAACGGCTAAAAATATATTGAGATTTGGGTTAAATCTTTCAGGAGTAGCAGTTTTGGGACTCAATTTATGTTGGGGAAAGTTTAACCAAGCAGAACTTTTTAGACTTAAGTGTCACAGATTTGCCAATTAAAAAGCCATCTCATGAGAATAGGTTTATTTTCGAATTAAAGCAACAAATTACATCCTACATTTCTATCAGGTTTGGCTGGAATTTGATTTCCACTCCCTTCAAGCCAGACAAAACTTACCATTGCCTGCAGCATCTGATTGCAGTCCAGAAAAGCCCCAGATGCTCTAAGACATACTGTAAGAAAAAACACAATCCTATCCTAAATATATCCCCGGTGCCTCTGGAGAGTAAGTGAAAGTCAATATTATTGAGGCTCAGCAATGAGGCAATATTTGAATTTCAAATGAGCCCCAGACAGTAGAGAAAGCTAGCATTCAGTCACCCTGACAAGAGTGTACACGAATAGTGAAGAGGCGAGAGCAGGACACAGCGTTGACAAATAGCTGGTGCATTATGCTGAATGAGAAACACTGTTTCAGAGAGAGGAAATGGGATAATTGATCCAAATTAGGAAAAAGTGACCTAAAGCACTTTGCAAGTGCCAGTGTAAGGCAGAATGCGAGGGGTGTTAATACATCTTCTCAAATGAAGCAGGAACGTACAATACTGCATGTGTAAATGTGATGATTTATGCGGTGAAATGAAGGAATTCATGCAGGTCCATTAAAGAGCTTCAGCTTTTGGAAGAACGCCACACTAGCAAGAGTGAAATGATTTAAATTCAGCACTTTATTTAAAACACCTTACATAGTTTGATGGTTTGAATGTTTTACAGCAAAGTTACAGCATTTAAAAAACTCTTTCCATTCCATATTAAAAATTCTACATCTCAGAATCATGAAATAATATAAGAACAAATCCTCGCCTTAATTGCTGGCTCTCGTCTTGGTAATAACTTCTCCCCTATCTCCCTCATTCAGCGGTTCACCCTTCCATATTTATTTTCCTGCATCGACGGTGCGTTCCAACACTGAGAGAAGGATTACACGCCTGGCTTGGTCTACATCCTACAGCCTCTGCTGGGACTGGTGCTGCCACCCACCACAGGACCTCGGCTGCTCCGGGGCTACCAGCATGGCTCGGGTGTGGGTTATAAATGATCCAGGACCAGGCGCCATGCAGTGCCACCCGCCAAGCAGACCCCTGAAATAACCCTGGTAGGCTTTTGTAAATGTACTCACAGAAATAAATGTTAAAACACACTTATTAAATACAACTGTTGAAAAAATGTGACTGTGCAACAGATATGGGGTGTCCATAGGGGGGGCGCCTGGGTTGGAACTGGCCACCCCTGAAATCTGATTGGACACCCCAAGTGACACCCAATTATCTTTACTTCTTCTACTCCGTCTTTTAGAGGCTGTATGAGGCTACATTTTAAAGCTAGAGTGAAAATACTGGTATCATATAAGGCTAGCATGTAGGGATAGGGCTAAATAATTAGTTTGAAGCTAAATGTTGATGAAAAACTGGCATAGCCATTTTCCAAAAGGATTTCTTGACCTCTGACCTCAAGATATCTATCAAATCTTCCCTTTAAAGACTCGCCCACTTTATGCTAATCCCATGCAGTGTTGGGCAAAAACAATGCAGTTTTTTTGCATGTGATATACATTTTTCACCATGTGTATTTAAATATTTCTACATACTGGAATTGCATAAATCGGGAATGACTAGAAAGCTGAGACACATAGTACTTCATGCCACCCCTGCATAAGTGAGTGCCCCACTTGTGCCACCCCAGTCAAAAAAAGTCTGGACACGCCCCTGCAACAGACAGGACAACAGGTTCATCCTTTGGGGAATATGAACTGGATTTTGTTGTTTAATTTCCCAGATCTTGGCAGGGGATCAACTAATAATGTATGTATGTATTATAGTTACAATTACAGTTACAGTACAGAATGTTACAGTATGTGTTATAGTAAAAAAATTAAATAATATATAATAATAATATATGTGACATATAATGTGACAAGATAATAAAAACTCGTGCACTAACAGTAAAAGCAGTCTTATCTAAATTATTTCTGCTACGGCGTTCCTGAAGCATCATTTAATTGTCAGAGTGAGTTCACTATCGACCAGAGTTTCAGAGGAGCAAAAATGAGATATAAGCTGATCATTTTCCAATTTGAGCTTTGTAGATAAATACAGCAAAGAAAAAAAAAAAACAGAAAAGAGACCAACTGACCTTATCACAAAAGATGCAGTGGTGAGTTTTGTAATTAACTCCAGTAATGAAGCTGAGGCAATCTATGGGTCTAAGTATGGAGGCAGCAGCGTGTAATCCACAAATGAGAAGAAAACTGCTTAAAGTTGTGTCTGTACAAAATACCTTTGTAGCAGGTTAACAACAATGTTTGTCTACAGGATATTTAAGTTAAGAAGCAAATCAATCAAATCAATTTCTCAGAAAAAAAAATCTAATTCTTATACCGCCTGGACCTTCAACTAAAAACACTGCTAAGATAACAAGCATGGGTTATACAGTATATGGCTTGTTTTTTCATACAGGTTGATGAAGTAGTTAAGTTCAGAAAGTAGTTCAATCTTGAGATGAATGAAATGAAAGATTAAAAGAATAAAAATCCCAAATCTGCAGCTGAATTTTTGAGATTGTATTCAGTTTGTGTATATCCAAACATCTTTCATATATTGCTCAATATACCAATTATTTGAACTTTTACCATATATTTTCCATATATACAGCCCTTATATTTATGTATGAAATGTACTATATTTTAAGATGCGAAAATATTTGTGTATATTTCTGTACAGAAATGGTCCTTTAAAATGGCAAAAGTCACATTGTACCACCTATGAAGGTCCTTGGAGTTGAGCAATAAATGTAAAACATGAAACTATAATTCCCACTCTCCAGCTTGATTGAAGAGATGTTAATTACAATCATCTCATCTCCCTTTGCTGATTTTAATTTGCACTCAGTGCATTTGACCCAATTTTGTTTTAATGAAGTTGGCATTTTCAGTAAAGTTCAGCTGACTGAAATGATTCAGCAGAGGCAACTTTCTGGTTTACAGCGCCGAGGCCGACACTTTACCATTTTGTGTCAGACATTTTACTGTAAATTAGGACTGTCTGTCGTTAGTGTTTCTGTGCTTCTCATGGCAACTTAACTCCTTCTCTTCTTCAACAGATGTCCACATATTAATCACTCAACCCAACATATGGGCAAACAAACAGAGGCTTGTTCATGATGTGTGTGACCGTGGTGCAAACCTCCAACCCAAGTCGTTAAAGTGCTTAATTGTCATCAATAGCCTCTAGTTATCAAATCCTCCACAATTACTCTTCTACAGGGTATAAGGTGACTGTCCTCCAGCATCCTGTAAGTAATATTCTGTGACAAACGTCTTCATTCTCACACGTTTATTCTAATACCCTCGTAGAACTTCCCACCTAATCTTGACGTTTCCTCTCCTCTTCTCAGTCGCTGAGGGTTTTGTGCTGAGAGGACGAACCCTAAGCTCTTAATTGCAGGTGGTGTGTGTGTATGCTTTTCCCCAATCCCAGCCCCCTTTGTTCGCAGCGCTGTGGGAGAAACAAAGGTTCCTTTTTTTGCTCCCTGCCTTGACTCTCAGAAGTAGTGTGGGGACGAAGAAAGGATTAAGTCAACATTTCTCATGACCTCTGAGGCCTGGGGTTGTTGGAGGGAAGCTTGCGTGGTGCTTACAATAGGCAACCTGGCAGGCAACCTGTGTGTGTGTGTGTTTGTGTGAGTGTATCACATGCGCAAAGTGCTGGAGAATTCAACAAAAAAACATTTTTACAATTTTATTTACCTATGACAAACCTGAAAATACTTCACAGACGTGCCCTTTCAATATCATTTTATCATTCCAAACCTATCAGCGTGTCTAATATTCAGACATTCCCTCAAAACGGTAATCGAGTGCTAATATAATTCTGAACGGTGCTGCTCCAAAAATCTCTCCCGCTGAGACTGAATGAGTCATAAAGCATGGAGCAGGCTGCTACAGTTAACTGTTGTTGTTCATTTGTTTCCCATTACAGAAGCTCCATTTTGGCTAATTAGTCTTGACAGTAGCTTTTCCCTGCGGTGTTGATTAGATCTAATTAATGACTGCAGGCAAGATGGAGGACTGGTGCCCTGAAGGAGCCATTTTCATACTTCCCAAGGTAATTGAAGCTGTCCTTTTTTTCCATAAAGACAAAAACTATTCTCCTATTTAGTTATTTTGGTTTTACTGTTGTTTCAAACTTTTTAAATATTCTATCATGAATCCACAATTACAGGTATTATAGCGTAATTGAATTTGATGTCAGCAGAGGTCTATTGATTTTTTGTGATGTCACGTCATTTCCTTGCTAGTTGGGCCTTCGAGCAAAGCGCTGATTCCCTGACTTCACTCTAAATGCATGAATATAAAGCAGGCCGGGAAAAAGCGAACACAAGCAAACTTTCTCTGGATTAATCAAGTTTAAATGGAAATGGGAAATGGAAATCGACTGCAAGGTTATAATGTTGTGATATGACTTTGTAAAACAACTAGAACTTTCTTTGGATATTTTACCAGTAAGGTCCCTTTCTCTTCTTTTTCTCCAGCATTGCATCATACAATCATAATCTTTCCGTAGTAACTCATCCACAGTTGCCTGCCACCTCCCATCAGTCCAGTGGAGTGGAGAGCTTAAGGGGATTAGATCTGAGGTGAATGTCTCATAGGAAAACACCATGCCAAACTATGCATGTTGCAGGGGAGCAGATCGCCAGGAGGATCTGATTAACAGTGTGAAAACGTTCCTTATCTGTGATGACTTGAAACCTCCATACAAAGGCAGCAACAGCCAGAAAGAGTGAGAGAGAGGAGATGAGATGATTAAGGTGGAGATGGATTCGTCAAGTATGTAAAACATCTGCCAACAAGTCGCAGCAACAATTTCTCAGCTCACAAAGTGTTATAAAGTTTAAAGTGTGTGCGAAGTAAGGGTGGTTATCGATATCATAGTATTTTATTTTTGGCTTTGTCTTACATTGATCAGCATATCTGCAAGGAAATATGCACAGTAAAATTACAGATTAAAAAGTAAAACATATGCTAATTTAACAAAAGTAAGATAAGCTTCAACATTAGAAGGTAGAACTGGAAAATGTGCACATAATTGTACAACATGATTCAAATACATACCATGTGAACAACACATATGTTTTACTTGAAACTAAGAAAAGAAATACCATTGATTTTAGCCTAACCCTATTCTAAACAACTAAACCTAACACTCACTTATTGTTAACATGACCAAAATATCTAAAATGAATAGCCGCACAAATCCTATTTTCAACAAATTAACTATGGATTGACTGAGTAATGTAAGGGGGACTGTCCAAAATTCAGACAGCCCATTTGTCCGACAGCCCACTCTTCTGAAGGCCTGTTTTTCAGACAATATACATGCAGGAAAAGTCAGGTGCCCTTTGTCGTCATGGTAACAATAATGAACATGTGGTTAATGTTGTGAAACGGCCGCAGTTTGGTTAGGTTTAGGCACCAAACTACCTGGTTAAGTTTAGGAAAAGATCACGGTTTGGATTAAAATGAGTATGTTAGTAACTTAGGTTGGTGATACCAGAGTGTGTATTTTTGGAACAAAAGGCCTTTAGAGCACAAGGTCGTTTGCGGGGATAATGGGCTTTCGGTCTGATGGGATGTTTTTCAGACTAGGTTTTTCGGGTTACTGTTATCGCGGCATATTTTTTTTTTTGAAAAAGTGTTCAATATGGCTTCAGGAAGCACTGAATACTACACAAAGGCTGAAATTGGTTTTTCAAAAAGGTAGCTGAATAGTGTTTGTATTAATACCAAAAACCTTATTCAAAACCGTTATCTTCAAATCAACCTGGGGTCGCCT
>NW_023339984.1:9340377-9344048 GCF_004916995.1 Morone saxatilis | reverse complement strand
AAAACCGTGATAATTTTGGTCACTATAACTGTGAGGTTAAATTTTCTTACCGTTACATCCCTACACCCAGCTATGTGGTTCCTCTCTGTGGAGCATTTTAGCATCTTTTAGCTAATATTTTAGTTGTAAGTTTGTATTTCCAGCCAACAGCAATATTGTTTTATTGTAATACTGGTGGAAAAAAAACACTGTTGACTACCAGCCCAGCATTTAATAGATTTTGTCTGCTAAATTCTTGACTGACACACATTTCAATCTTGCCATGAAGTTAACCTTAAAGTAGCAGTTTGACATTTCAGGAAATACTACTTCTGTATTTGTCAACAGTTTGATGAAAAGATACCACTGTCATATCTGTCATTGTCATAGCAAAAGTAAAAACAATCCACCTACGATAGCTCACAATCCGTTCATGAACTGAAGCTTACTTTAATACTTCTGTGCCAGTTTGAATTCCATCATGGTTGTAGAAATTATTCTGCTGCAGTTTAAATGTTACTCTTTCCTGCCATCAAGGCTGTTGGTCCCATTTGACAGAAACCACTTTATTCCCATGCTGGTACAAGCCATAACCCAGAGCAGAGTACAGTATTTTCACCAGCCCCTTGGCCTATATAGCTATCCCATATTTTCTTCGATATGCAGTGCGTAATAACTCCATTGTTGGGGAGAGATATGGGGGCTCCCGGTGAGCGTTGCAGGGGCTGGTGTCAGTGTGTCTCGGAGCCCCTGATGTTTATCTGGAGGTACTCTGTAGTCTGATCACAGATTCTCCTGTCTCTATCACCACCTGCTCACAGAAATCCAAATAATTACCTGTGTGTTAATGTGGGTGGTGGTCCTTATCTGCAGCCAATCGCATTGACGCATGATGGAGTCGTTGCCATTGCCCATGGCATTGCTCATTTCTTCCAAGATGAAGAGGGGAAAGGAGCTCATTAAGGAGATGAATTAATTTGGATGGGCTGCTTAAACTAACAGAGAGGCTGTATTGAATATTCTTTATTTACTGCTGTAGATTGATGTCATCTCTGTCTGTCTGTCTGTCTGTCTGTCTGTCTGTCTGTCCTATCTGTGTGAATGCTGTACTGCCTGTGTTTGTGTGGCCTGTCGTCCTTCCAGGTCTCCACGGTGGAGAGTATGTCACATGGCTCAGGCCATACCTATTTGGCGAAGCTGCTCAACGTCCTTCTGGATTCACACTCTTTACTTATGTTTTACAATCTATTATATCTGTATTTTTGTCATCAAAATTTGTATATATTATGATTTTTTGCTGATCTGTATACATGACATCTATTGCATGTCTGTCTGTCCTGGTAGATGGATCCTCTTTCTGAGTCTTCTTCCTTTTTTTTGCCCTGTAAAAGGGTTTTTTGGGAGTTTTTCCTTGTAAAGCCCCTTGAGGCAAATTGTGATATGTGATTCTTTCTAATTGCTCTTAGTTAATTTCTATGCACACTTGCATTTTGTCTCTGGGGATCTTCAGACGATTTCATGACAAATATGCATTTATGAACCTAATAGTTTTACTTTAACTGCACTGGATGCTAACAAGAAAAAGAGATTACAAAAATCTGACTTGAGAAGTGGACCAGTCACTGATGGCAAAGATGAACTAAGATTCTGACTGACAGAAACAAATTGTCTTGTTTCGGTGGGAAAAGTGTAGCATTCATCCGTCTCTAGGCTTGTTGACAGAACAGAAGTAGTGGTGAGTAATCGTCTGTAAATGTATCTAGCTGTCGGATTCATTTTGACTGATGCTGATTTTAAGAGATAGAATAGCCTGAAAGACGGTTTCCATGTGTTGTTTTAGCCATGCAGTCAGCCTGGATGTATGGGGGTAATACTGGTTTACCGTCTATCTGTTGGTCCGCCACACTGAAATATCGCAACAGCTATTGGATGGGAGCCATTAAATGTAGAGCAGGCATTCCCAGAGGATGAAATCTACTGACTTTAGTTATCTCATGACCTTTCCCCTAGCACCATCATGATGTTGACATATTCGGTTTAAAGTAAAATGTATCAAAAACTGATGGATGGATTGCCATGAAATTTACAAATGTAAATTCATCTGCAGTGCAATTTTGTTGTTTGAATCGGGTACAATTGAAATACTTACCAGCTCTTGCTACTACTTAAATGCAGGGCGAGTGAAAGAAAACAAGACAATGGGAAGAAGGGCAGAGTATCAGTTGGGCATCTTAGAGGAAAGGAAGTTAGAAGTTAGAGGACAATCCTGACCAGGTTCTAAAATTGTTACTCTTTTGTTCTAGTCTTGTTTTCTTCCAGTGTACCAGTATTTCCAAGTATTTCATTGGTACCTGATTCATACAACAAAATTACCTGGTAAATTGTGGTAAACAGTGATACCCCAAATACTTGCAAAACTAATGACAACTACATTGGGTTTAGTGCTGTTTAGCAAATGTTAGCGTGTTATGTTTAGTTATGTTTATCAGCATAAGTAGCATTGTCACTGTGAGCATGTTGCCATGCTAGCGTTAGCATTTTAGCACAGCCTAACAGAGCTGTTAGCAGCTGTAGAATCTTGTTCCTCCTTGGTTCAATGTAAAGTGCCTTAAACACTGCACTAATAATTATATAATTAATGAATATTATAATTATCTGAGTATAATATGTGTCGTTAGTTTGAAAGACTGACAGGTGGCTGTCTCAGCTGCTGGCAGATCTGGTCCATCCTGCCCTTGAGGTATCTCTCCACCTGTTAAAATCCTGCTCCTCCCACCACTTTTAATCCCAGTATGACAGACATACAACTGGGCAGGACTCCCGGGGTCCCAACAATGCCGACCCGCCCTCGAACACAGCGGAAACATTCAGGGATTACGACGTAAGTTTTTCAGAGTCAATCACCTAGAAAATAGAGTCCCTGAATGGATGCCCAGACTAATATATGGTCACTTAGGCACTGGGCTAAACCAAAGAGCGCAGTCAGGTGGAAGGAATACAGGCATGCTGTGAGTTGAGAATGTGAATTAAAACTTGCCCACGGATAAAAAAATGTGGAACAACTTTTCTCACGTTTGTAGATCTGCTCACAAAAGCTGTCAAACTGGCATGAGTCAATTGTGGCTTGGATATGCAGGAGCAAAAAAAAAGTGGTAGTGAGTGATTTGCTTGTTATTGTTCTCAATGTGCAGCAGCATAATTTTGCCACATTTTGATGTGTAAAATGATGAGATTTACTCCACACACGCACTCCTATTGTGATGAGTCTACTTACGCAATTACTCACACAAAGTTTTAACCGCCATCATTATTCTCGCAGCTGTGAATTATTCATAAGATCGGATCTCTTGAGCATGTGTCGCCTGCAAACTCAAAATCACATTTTCACATTTGTACACTTACTGCCAAGTCATGACATCGCACATATTGAGATGGATGGCAATTACTGTTCATCAGCGTACAGCAGAGTGTATTCAGAAGATGATTGAGGACACTGAGGACATGGATGCTTAGAGCACAATATGTATAGCCTAAATATTATATTGAACTACATAGAATATTTAATATGGGGCGGCAGTTTGAGCAGTAAGCTCTATTCATGATTGAATGTTAAAGTGCCCCTCCACTCTAAAATCTTTTCTAAAAGTTTTCTTCTTGTTCCTACAGTGGGATGTTTGAGCTTCACTGTGCAG
>NW_023339984.1:9335408-9340336 GCF_004916995.1 Morone saxatilis | reverse complement strand
AAAAGGATGTTTTCACATTCATCCACTGAAAGAAGAAAGTTTCTCTGTGCTCACTGAAAATCAGATTTTGGGGGGCCGAGCCTACGAGCATGATCTGTGACACCACAGGTAGTTTGGAAGTCAAGCCTGGTTCAATTTATTACTTATATAAGTTTTATTTAGACACATGAAGCCACCAGTGCACATACACTGAAAATGGAAAGTAGGAGACATTTTGTGTCCAGCAGGAAAACTTTGGATATTAGATTCTTTTTTATTCCAGAAAAAACATGTCAGCCATACATTACTGTTCCAAGCAGACTATTTGTAAATATGTCTGACTACTTGTCAGGATGGGATCTTTGAGTATTGTTTAAGTAAATGTAGATTTCTATTAAATATTGTTTTTATTGTTGTCATCACATGCCTCTACACTTCTACACTACTAAAACTGGGGAATGTGCTGCATTATGAGTCCCACACTTCACTGCAGCCCATTTAATAAACATGCATGTGCATGGCAAAATCAGATTGCATGAGGCAGTTTAATCCTGAAAGTTTGGAATTTCACAATGAGATCATGGGCACGGCATGTTTGAGTTCCTCGCGTTAAAGTCCAACAAATATGTAAAGAGAATGCATATTGGAATTAACATCATGTGCCAGAAACAACTTTTGTTTAATGTTCTGGCCTTCGGCTTTGATTCAATACAATATATTCTTTGTGCTAACTTCTCAAATTCAAAATTGCTTAGTGTTATTGTTATACTGTATATGCTGCATGCCTTTCAGTCATGTGGCTCATAATCCTATGTAGTATAAGGAACTTTAGATCAAATTGTCCCCCAGCATGTATTTTGATTGTGAGTGGCCAATGATAATTATTGACTGAGCTTATTACTGACAATGTTTTGTTGTATTTCTTCCTTACTTTTTTCATAGGCTCCCTCTAGGAAAAAGCTATGTTTATCGACTATGTATAGTATGTACAAGCTGGAATAGATCATATGCAAATAATTTTTGTATTTATTTTGATTATATGTCTATGTTGCTTATCTGAAACATAGAAGCATGTCATGTTAAACACAGTTTAACATCATTTGAAAAATGGTTTACATTTGTTTGCGTTTTTAACACACCGTACAGTATAAGGACAATTCAAATCATATATATTTATATTTTTGCATATGCCATTATTTGATTGACCTTGAATTGCGTTTTCTACCCACTGTCCTGACTTTCAGTGACACAATGACAGTTTCTTTTGGGTGAGCTGTTTACTCAAAGTACCACAAAAAGGTCCTTGTCTAGAGAATTTCACACCTTATTAACCAAAGCCAGTTCCTTGTAGTTTTATGTGGATCAAAGAGCGATCATGTTGCACATAGTCAAGTTAATCCACCTGTGGACAGAGAACAAAAACTCTGCTGTTGTCAGAATCGCCTTGTTCTTAGCTACACATGTGAGGTCGTATCACATTAGCTTGTTCTGCAGATGTCACAATAAGGCTGGAGCTCACCAGTCAGATGAATGCGTATAAATGCATTGTGCTTTGTGCGACATACAGTACATGATATTGTAAATCAAAACATTCTAGTGTGCAAATGCGCAATTTGTGCTTATTTTTTAAGTCTCATTTAATGATGTTTCAGTCCTTCATTAAATTTATTTAAGAAAATACTATTTTTTCTACCTTATAATGTGAAAAGAATCACAAGTATATACTCTTTAAACTAATACCAACATTTAGGTCTTAATATAATTTGAGATTTTAATCTAAAACATTCAGACATTTTGGCACATTACCGAAAGTAGAATATAGATATAAAGCAGTGAAACCACTGTAAGAGGTGAAAGTCTGTTTATCACTCTAATGAAAGGGTATCACAGTATGGGAAAGTTAGAAACACAAACAAATTGTAACGCTTAACCACGATGTGCTATTACATGAAAATTCTCCTGCGTTTTTCTCAGTGGGCACCCTCTAACAAACATGTGTTTTTTTCCCTGATGGAATCACACTTTGATGTTTTTCCCTGTTGTGTTTGGCCTTTGTTGCCGGTGGACAGCCCATCTTTATTCCGTGCTAGCAGGGTAGCGGGGCTTCAGAAGCTTTTCGGACCACTATTTTCATGGTTTAAAGCTTTCATCTCATTTGCTGGTCGAGGAAGTGTCATGCTGCTGTGGAGTGGTGTGTTGTTTTGTTGTGAGGGGCAGCCTCAGCTTGCCTCCCACATCGGGGGGTTAAAGGCACCCTGCTTGCTATAGGAAACCAGGCTGGCCTTAATAAGACAAAGTCCAGGCATTGATTTGACAAAATAGTATTTGGAATTAGATGTTGTAGCACAAGCAAAGCTCAGCTGGGGTAAAAACAATTCTCCCATCAGGGGGCGGTCATCCCTTAGGGGACTACTGTACCCCCTGCCTACCTGAGAGGATCAAAGCCATGTCTTAAAGGAAAGGGAGACACATTTGTCAAATTTCAGGATGAAAAACTAAATCCTCTTATTCAGAGGAGACATGCGTTAGCTTATTAGCTTAACAGGCTAAAGGCTAATTACAATAATTCTTCACCACAGTGGTATCAGATAGGTTAAAGAAAACCTTGTGCTTATGTTTTTATAACTTTTCTTTAAACTAATATTCATCCCCGCTTACCCTGAGGTGTTAATAAAAAAAAGCTACTTACAAGTAGATGAACTGAGGCCTGCCAAAAACAAACACTTGTGGAAAATAAATAAATAAATAAAAGCAACTGTGAAGTTAATCACTTGTCAAAGGGCTCATTATTATAGGAGAGGGACAGGCCTGACAAGAATCAGACAAAAGCAACACAGCTTTAGTTTCAATGAGCCACTCTGCTGGTGCTGGGGTGACATCAGAGGTCCTCTAAGCTGTCCTTTGTATCCTTTCCTCGTACGCCTCGTCTCTTGGGCCGTCCCCCTTGTTCTCACCAGCAGGTTGTTTTCTCGTCCTCTCATTAAGCCCTGATCCCAAAATTAGAAGTCCTCCAAACACCACATCTGACCGTGCAGTGACCCCTCTGTGTCATGTTAAGGAAAAGACAAAAAAATGTGGTTTTGTAAATGGCTTGTCAAACACAGGACATTTTGGAGAAAAAGTAATTGCTGCATACAGGTTATGTTAACACTGGTCGTGTTATTTTTTCATTCCAGTTAGTGTTAATGTTCTTGAACTGCACGGAAGTCATAGGGAGGAGGTTAGTGTGGATGGTTGGGGTAAAAGACCAGGATTTGTGCGCTGTTCTGTGCCTTTCCTCTGGTTAGTTTTAGGCTACTAAAGCACTTTGGTTCAGGTTGAGGATAGGTTGCATTTTTAATTAAATATTTAAAATAAATTTTTAACCCAGACAATGATCTTTCCCTAACTTTTACTAAGTGCTTCAGTTGCCTAAACAGAATCATTAAAAACATTACATTACATTTCCTCACCACCTTGATAAAAAAAAAAACGTAATCTGGGCATCATTACATTTCTTTCTAATTGTATTTGCTGTTTCAAATAACTAGTATATAAACAAAAACAGTGACAGGTTTGCAGGTTTGAGACCATTTTAACTATTGTAAAAATATACACAAACAAAAACTTAGTTTATTTATTGCAAGTAACAATAACAAGAACTACATGGTTTATCAGCCAAATGTTTCAGTGTTTGCAGATGACGCTTCTTTGTTTGTTAATGTAATCTCAGTAAATTCACAAACTTGATACCTGACACTTTTCCATAAAACCATTTCAGCCACTCAAGTATCCTATATTTTCAATTCAACAACAAACTAACTAAAAGGGAATCGTGTTCCAGCTTAAATAAAGATGTAACCTGTTTTGTTGTCGGAACACAAAAGCCCTGATACATAGCAGAGATTTGTTTGAAAGGAAACACTGGTGACTGTTAAATGCCTCATGGCTTAATCCTTCCTGTTGGACGCTACAAATTCTCACCAACCTCATACCAACAGTGATTACTCATCTGTGTCACTGATTCTGAAAGCACTAAAACCTTTACTTGTTTTACCTTGCTAGATTTACATGGATAAACTCATACATCAAAAATAAATTATGTACTGAGTTTGACTAAGCAATCCTGTATCTTTTTAGACATCATAATGCAATAAAAGTGCCTTTATTCAACAGTTTATAAGCTATATAAACAGTTTAATAACTTCAAATAAGGTGGAGTACTTTCTCACACTCTCTAAAGCTTCACGAAGAGGATCTTGACCAAAATGTGAAGGATGGCAACGATAAGATGTGCTTGCGATTCAGGGCCTCATGATCAGATAAATTCCCTGAAGCCTGTGAACTTAAGGTTGCAGTTCTTAGAATCTAAAGCCCGCATTGATGTTGGGACTCCAGTTGTACAATTATACAACATCTAAACTGATAAAAGATCCCATTTATCTTGGGTTTTTGTAGATGCGAATGGAGTCAGATCTTCAAAAAGTTCCCCAAAGATCCAGAGTCCCCCATTTGTAAATGTTTTTGAAAATGGTGCTTTGTTCACACCTGTGGTCAGCACTTTATTTTGTATTTTTCCTTTATCTGAGTTTAATCTGCATGCAGCCAGCATTTTGCAGTCTATAGTTCTGAATAGACTGCAGTGTGTATTGTTATCTGTTTCTCTGTCTCTATACTTGACTGGCTGTGGTTCACTAGTGGCTTTGAACCATATCCAGGTGTCAGTCCGTGTAGATGCATGTTGCTATGGTTTGGTGCCAACAGTACTAAATCTGAAGGTAACAAATCTTACTGGAAACCTTAACCTGATGTTATGCCATATAATAAAAAATTCCAGTAATGTCTGGTTAATATCAAGAAGCTTCTAACTAGTTTTTAGAGGTTGAACATCAAGTAATGATGCATTTTTAATTGTTTTGAAGTTATAGGAAGCAGTTATCACATAGTTCTTTTTGCTGCTACTATTTGTG
>NW_023339984.1:9325675-9335314 GCF_004916995.1 Morone saxatilis | reverse complement strand
TTTCTCTATCCACTTTGTTGCTGTAACATTAGAATTTCTTCATTGTGGGACAAATAAAAGGAATATCTTATCTTATCTTATCAGTTTGGCCATAATTACTAACATTTATTATTACAGTGTTCATTTTCAACTGTTTCCTTCCCTTCCAGCAATCAACCAATGAAAACAAAAATGTCACTTTCTTTTGACAAATCATACAAGAAATATCACCATAAAGAAATGTAAAGGTAACATATGTATTTTAT
This sequence comes from Morone saxatilis, assembly GCF_004916995.1. Lineage (NCBI taxonomy): Eukaryota > Metazoa > Chordata > Actinopteri > Moronidae > Morone > Morone saxatilis. The sequence continues at coordinate 9,335,069 of NW_023339984.1, read as the reverse complement.
TTACTGCCAGGAATTTCCATAGGGGAAATAATGAATTATTTATTTATTTTAGCTTAAAGGTAGTCAAATGTAAATATGCGGAATTTCCAATTTTCCCTGTTGAATCTCTGAGGAGTATGATGTTGATGTTGATGTAAATAAACTGGTTGTGTGTGTGACAATGTGTAGGATTGCTTGGGTCTTTGACAATTTAACAGTCCAAAAATACTAGATGAAGCAGTATTCACACTTATGTACATACAAATCCCCATTTCTACTAATACTCCCTGCCTATAGCCAAGGTGTAGGGTTATTATTGCAGTTAAGATTCCCAGAAAAAGCACTGAGGACATTACCTTAGAGTCCCCAAGGGTATATGAGAATGACTGCATGTACTCCTGCTTCTGCTCCTGTTTTAGTTATTGTACTTGATTAATGCCTGATTGATTTCTGATTTCTAGTGCAGGAGTAGAGAACATCAGCAGGTTTGAACACTTAAGCTACGCAATGTCATATTAAAATGTTGAATTCATAGGGTAAAATATGAAAATATTATAGAATTCTCTTTTGTGATTCATCTTCATTTGTTACATCTGCACCATGTTCTAAGTTTTTTTGGCCACATTTCTGAAAAATCTCACCTTGAGTTGCTCTATTGACATTAAAGTTAGAAATTAATTGGTGGACTTACTTTACTTTTTCATTCAATGTCATAGCTCTTCACCACATCATTAGAGATGTTCTGGTTTGCATTTTGCTTTTGGAAATGTTCATATTACATAAGAACACTGTACAATACAGTGTGAAAACATTGTAAAATAAACATTGTGTTGAGGTGAAATAAAAATGATGTTCTGGCATTTAAACATCTCTATTGTAAGTTGGTATAGTACAAATGAAATATCTTCAGACGTATGTCTTAATGAAACCTCCTGCGGCTTAATTGTTTAATCAAACCAAAGTGTGACATTTTGGTGCCAGCATACGTGCTGCTCTCCACCTCCATCTGACTGAATGCTTAGAAAAGCCATGAGAGGTAAAAATAAATAACATAAGATAAAAATAAAGAAAGCATTGTGATCTTTCTGTTCAACCGTAACAGATTTATCAAGTGTCACTGGTTTTCTTTGCCAGAAATGAACAGAGTTCATGTGAAACACGGAGTCACAGGTATGCTGGGGGAAAAGACAGAAGAGCAGGCTTGGTAGGTATTTCTAAATCTGTGTTACAAGGTTTAAAGCATACCTGTTGAAATGTTATAATGTAGTTCTCAAATGTTTCATTTTGTGTATAAAAAGAAAGAATTAGAATTTTAGGTGTTTGATATTGGATTTAAACCAATAAAACCAATATACTGGAACAATGGTCTCAGCAAAACATCATGCACACAAACTTCCTTCCAAATGCTTTCACCTTTCTGACGGTTTCATGTTCCCTCTAATCTCAGCAGCAACTCGCATCTGATCTGTTTGCAGTTACTATCAGAGACAATGTTTAACAATTTCTAAGCTGTTATTGTCTGTAACTGAAAGCCTAGAATATTTTCCCATAACACCCTGGCTGAGATGTACAGCACTGATGTCTCTGCCTGTGCTCTGCGTTCATCTGATAGCACACTCACCTCCTTCTTAACGCTTCACCTCCCCCTTTCCTTGTTTGTCCTTTTTGTTCTCAACGGTCTCCTGCACGTTTAGTATGGCTATTGCAATCTGGACATGTTTAGGATGGTTTCACTGTGACCTGGTATTGCAACAGTGAAACAGTAAACTATCATAGATCTGTGGGAAGTGCCAAACCTTGAGTAACAACAAACATTTAGCACGTACGTATATCTTTGGAACAGTTTCAGTTTGCAAGTTTTTCTCATTAAAGCTGCTATCATCACTATTTTTATATTAACAGTGACTCAAATTGTTACTTAAAACGTCAAAGCTTTGCCTTTTCACAGAAAATGATCACCCATTTCTGCAGTTCCTTTCACATTTATAGAGCTTTTCAGTGTCTTTTAGCTCACTGTTTTGGTTTTTCAGCCCCCAATGTAACTCATTTGGTTCAGTCTCACTGCTCTCATCAGTGCTTTCCAACTGCTGTTTTTTATTTTTAAAAAAGCTCTAATAAACCCCCAATATGCAGCAGACAAAGTTAGCAACAAGCTCATATCATAGTGAAGCATTTACTTGCTAAAGATCAAGATATTTTGCTCAGGAGTTCAAAACAGAGTGAATATTGGTCTTACATTTATTGAAAAACATTTCCAAATGAACTCTAATGTAAGCCTGGATCTGCTGGATCCCTAAACACATAGCTATCATTGAATTTCATCCTTGCTGCCATTTTCTAACTTTCCAAAGAGCTAACATGAGATTTGGTGTACTGAGAAGATTTTACAGCCTCCTCATCTGATCCTCAAGATGTCTGAAGACCCTTGCAGCTGGAGGAAATCTTTTCAGCAAACATAAATAAACCAGAATCTTTTGCCATTAGAATGACAACAGATCCTTTCACTCGAGACCCTGTAAACAACGCTTTGGAGGTCTGATTGTTTGCTTATTTGTATATGAGAAGGAGAATCACCATTTCCTTGGGGTTTTGTGCTCAGTCACAATCCAAATAATTGCATTTAATTTGAATTAGCTAATTTGAAGGTTATACAAAACATCATAATGGAACTCATAATTAATTATGAAAAAAATATATCTTACCTTTCTATCACCTCTGACATTTCACTCAAACCTCAGTGTAGAGTGTGTTTATTTACAAAGGAGGAACAGAGAGTTCTTTCCCACATTATGTCTATCATTAGCAAATCCATTTCCTTGTTAATGCCTGTCAAGTGTCACATTTTTATGAAGAAAACACACACTTAGAAACTCAATTCCTCGAATCCTTCACAGACGGCTGTGCTTATCTGCCACTAAGTTATGCATTGTTGAGCTGCGAAGCTCTCCTTGCAAGTGTATCGTTAAATAAAGAAGCGTCATTGACAGGAAACAAATAGAGAGTGTAGCCAGACTAAGTGCAGAACAAGGAACTCTCTGGGTTCAATCTTAGCTTGTTTATATGGTGAAGGTTGCATTCACTGGCACCTGACCAGAACCTTTCAAGGTACTAATGCTTTATACCCACACACACCACCACACACACACACACACACACACACACTCTTATTAGCACTTAAAACACTTAAATGCACACACAAACACACACACACACACACACACACACACACAATGAGCCAGTATGTAAAAGTAAACCTGCATTTCCTTATTGATGCAGCAACCGTGTTGATGCAGTTGTAATATGCATGATTAAAACAAGCACTCATGGGTGCACACACAACCCACCCACCCACACCCACGCACACATCCATACCCAGTGCTCATGAGCAAACTTGGCTGTCTCTAGCCCACCATTGTTCACTGGCACTGAAGCATTACTGGGCTAAGTGAGGGGCCCTGATGGATACCTACCAGACTCAGACCACCAATAAAGGTGTGAGAGGAGGAGAAAGAGAGTACATGGAGGAATATTGAATAGGGGAGAAGAAGATGGCAGAAGATATAATCCAAGAAATAGGAGGAAAATCTATTGTCCCATGCATTCAAATGCACAGGTGTGTGTATGAGTGTAAAATGGTTGCTGCCCTTCTTCTGTGCATGGGTTGTAATATAATATCGCAGCTATCTTTATGGAATAGAAAAGGCCAGCTCCAGTTATTAGCTGAATTTACATCCCTCCACATTTAAAGGAAAGAGCAGAAAAGCATTATGATAATTCTATGTAAAGTTAGCAAAAGGAAAAGCTGAATGTTTATTCCCCAGTAACTTTTCATTTTCTGCTCTATAATCCTCAATTCAGAGCTATTCTGTAACTACTTATGAATGGATCATTAATTATTAGGTTGTCCCTGATTAATTCCTCACTCATTCCTTACTAATTACTCATAATTCTGTCTACTTTTTTGTAATTTTTTGTTAGTTTAATGTAGAGCATTATATTATTAATAGGAATTATACATATGTTTTACATATAAAAAACACAATCAGTGAAGTAACTAATAGCTGTCAAATATAATGAAAAGTACAATATTTCACTCTAAAATGTAGAATAAAGTTGCACACAATAGAAACACTAACACAATTAGCCATATAAGTCACTGAGTGACATTATTACTCTGGTGTTATCAATGATATTTAAAGACCGAATGTCACATTTATCTTGGAACGAAACTCTATATTTACGTTTGTTTCAAAGCAAGCTACTAATCTGATCTCCAGAGAAAGATGTGTGAGAATATTTCCGTAGGATGCTGGCAAAGGCGTAACTTATGCTCCAGGCGTTATAAACAGAGACACCTAGTCCGACAGCACAGCAACAGTCAACATCCCCTGGCACAAAAATAAAAACAGAGGAAACGTTCTTGAAAGCTCCACTAAAAGCAAAGTTGATGTTAAACTCCACTGAGGCCACATGCGTCACATGGAGCACAAATCAGTTTATTCTGTGTTGTTGTTTTTTCTCTCCACAAAGCTTTAATACAACAAAGTGTCAGTGGCATGAAAGTGCAGCAGAGGCTAGCATTCAGATAAAGGGAAATGATTGAATCTGTTCATTACAGCAGCAACACAACCAACCCGATGACCATCACTGGTGGCCATCCGTCCGTCAGCAGTGAAGTGGAAGCAACTGTGTGGCACTTAAATGACAAGGGTGTGAAGTGACAGATGAGAAAGTAAACACACAAAGGTCAAGATGCTTCGCATGCTGAAAGAGAGGGAAATTTGTTGTAACTTGAGTGCTCTATTTTCAGAAACAATGCCTTGACACTCAGCGTCTTGTCATGGGATTCTTTAGTGTCAGAGTTGGCAACAATAACAGAATCTGATCTTCAGCCTGTGTGCATCAGAAGACTTGCAGCTGCAGGGCAAGGATATAGCACATATAACTGTTTGGATTAACAATCTGATAGTTTATTATCACATGAAATCTGAATACTATATGACACTATAAAAGAAAGGGTTAGACGTCCAGATGCCGTGATTTACTGTTTAAAGGCTTCTGTGGGCTTCTCTTCCACTGCCCCATACCTCCTTAGCTCTCCTCCTCCTCCTCCTTCTCCTCACCCTCCCTCCTTCTCTCCATCTCTCTGACAGTGGGAGACATAATCAGGTTTTGTGAGATTTGGGAGTAGATTAGCAGCCACCTTGCTTCAGATAAGAAGCTGCACTGATAAAGCCCTGTCCTAGGAGCCACATGGCTGTGATTAAACGCCATATCTGACATGAGCAGATCTGTTAAGAACACAATTAAGACACTGTCTAGCCGTATCTACCCTAACTGCACTTGTCCCTGCTAATCCCTTCGTTCTGTGTTGGGGGTGAGGTTGGAAAATTCTGACTAATATCAGATCATCCGTGCAAACTGGAGGTTTTCTATGAAGTAGAGATAACAGTAGTGTATACTAGTTCATCTGTATATTCGATAATGATCAAATGGTAGGATGACTCAAACCAATTGAGAAATGACCTTATCTCAAGGTGAAACTGATCAGGTTTAAAGACTCTTTAAACAAGCCAGGCCTGGAAGTAATCATATGATCCAGACACAAACAGGAGAGGCAGTAAATGAGTAAATATAACACTGCAGCTTTTATCCATAATCCAATTTATAGAGGCTTTTCCAAAGCAGATATTTTTGTCCCATTTTCCTCCTCTGAGTAATTAGAAATAAGACTGAAACAGAACCTTTCTAAGAGCTCACATAGTGGCACAGACATTTACACATAGCTTTTCAACTCCATGCTATTTCCAGCCGCCTTTCCTGCAAGAAAATGCTGCATCTGGTCCATATAAACCACGTAAGTGGTCTGTATAAAAAGCCAGGTGAGAGCAGATTAATGTGCCTGGATAAACTTGCCAGCCACACATCCAAACCTCAAATTCCACTTCACAGTGGATGAAATGATAAAGGCTGCATGTGCGTCCGCACAGCTTCACCATCACTGGCATCTATTTATGTTTTTTTCACATTCTTTGTTGATAGATGCATTTCAGAGCTGGAGTGAGTCTGTACCAACCCCTATCTATCAAGGCTCATAACTTGTGGAACATCTTTCTGCAAAGTCCAAAGTCATTATCTGGAGGCTTTTGTTACCACAAATGCCTGTGCACACACAGATTTTGTGTTTTTGCACAATATATGTTTGCCTTTCGCACATGCGTGCTTGTAATGGGGCAGGTGGGCAGGTATGCTGCTGATAAGATCCATCACTTAAGGAATGATGGAGCAGGCATCTGTGCGAGGAAGGGGTGTCACTCATACCTTCTGGTATCAAAAACAGTTATCTTCTTTTCTCAGCAAGTTGAAACGCCTACCAGTCTGTATGTGTAAGTAGTAATATTAATGACTAATAACAGCGATGTCTGCATCAAATCATTGTGTATTATACCATAAGCAATTTTTCTGGCCTCTCCTGTTGCAAACTCTTCCTCGTAGATGCCCTTCAGGGATTCATTATCTCTGTGAAACACCACAAGGGGGTTGAGTGCTTCCATCCACTGCCTCTTTAACCCACATCCATTATTCAGGGATAGTCTAGTGGAGGCAGAAATACGGGGGGACCAAGAGAAGCCACTAAGATGTCTCACTTTCACATCTAAAGATGATTAGGAGAAGTCTAATAATAGTCGAAGATACTATCATTATTAACATTGTAGTTACCATTTTTTCCTAATGACAAGTACATAGACATTTGCAGTGAATAAAAAAATGTTCAGGAAGACAGTGTGCATACATACAAATGTATGGCTGACAATGTTTTAGTGATGTGTCACCCTTGGTGACTGCCACTGTGTTTGTCACATTATGCTCAAGTTGTTCCGTGTAATAACGGTAAGGCAAGCTGCTGCCTGTAACTGGATCCTGTTTGAATGGACAGAAATGAATGACACATGTGACAAGGTGTGATTAGTTATCCACCAATCTTGCTGGGTGTTTGTTGACAGATGGGTCTTTTGTCAAGGTAATGTGTTCACCAGAATAACCAGGTAGATAATTACCTGTTGCTTTTGTGGCCATTAAGGCCATTGTTGTGTTAAAGACATCCTAATAGTGAATATTCATTGCTCAGTAGGGCAACCAAAGGGGGTCTGACCTGAGGCAACATGTTTTTCTTTCTGTTTTGAAAAAAAAGCTTCTTGTTAACACCAAATTCACCACGTGGTGCATATGAAACATAACTTTAAATCCAAATTGCAGTGGAATTTCCCCGCAGATCACAATTTCTAAAAGTGTAATTAATGTTAATGCAAACTCTAGTCTTGGCAGGCCTCACATTTTCTCAAACTACAGCTGCATATAGGCTCAGTTGCATCAGATTAGACCACTATTCACTCGGGATGCAAATAAACATGATATGACATGGTATTTAGAGGCTGGAGCGGAAAGGGGTGTGACTAGGGTGTTGTATTTCATGTCAAACCACCTGGAGTGGAGACACTTAAGGCGCGCTGGCTCAGAGTGCCAGCGGCAGTAGAGATTTCGACTTAGAGAAGACCACATCAGTTGAAGTACTGGACGACCTGAAAACTTTGTATTCGCATCCCCTCAGGTAATGGACAGCAGGATCAGACCGCTTGGCCTGGCCGGGCACACTGCCAACCCGCTCGGTGGCCTGCAGGTGCCCCCTTCCCTCCTGCGCCCTCCGCCTCTTTTCCTGCGGGCTTGCAACCCCTCGCTGGAGAGGGGATACCCCCGCACCCCGAAGTGCGCCAGATGCAGGAACCATGGCGTGGTCTCCGCGCTAAAAGGCCACAAGCGCTTCTGCCGCTGGAGAGACTGCGTGTGCGCAAAGTGCACCCTGATAGCGGAGAGGCAGCGGGTGATGGCCGCGCAGGTGGCGCTGAGGAGGCAGCAGGNGAGGCCCGGGAGCTGCGGCTCTTGTACCCCGGCCCGGGGATCGGTGGGGAAACAGGGATCCCTCAGGGGTCACCCGTAGGCCCCGGGGTGCCAGCAGCTACCGGCAGCACTCCAGCAGCTCCCAGTTTTGATGTTTTTGGAGCAGAGAACCAAAAAGATGGTACGTTAAAAATAATAATTTGGAGATGATTTGTGACCAATCTCTGTCTAAAAAGAAAGGAATTCCCTCATTCAATTGCTTATTACTAATTATTTGAATTCACAATTATATGTTATATGTTCTTTGAGTTAGGCTACATTCAAGTTACCACAACATATAACATATGATATAAATATGTATTTATGTTTCGAGCATTTTACGCACAGAAGCTGTTGATTTTAAACCACCTGTTTTTCTTCTGTCCACATTTCAGATGACAAATTGAGCAAGTACAACTTTTATAACGGATTCATGGGTCGACCCCTGTTTGCACCCCACACCGTACGGCTGCCCTCTCCAAATGACAAGAAGGATCTGTCTCCAAACAAGGACAACTCCGCTTCATCCACTGATGACAGCGCGAGTCCATCCCCGGTGTTTGATCACACTGAGAGTCCACCGAGGTCGCTCTCCTCCTCGGATCCGGAGTCAGGCAGCGAGTCAGAGAAACCCAAGGACTTCCCGAGCCTGGACCGGGACCCCACCGATATCATGGCCAGGATCTTCCCCCATCAAAAACGAGACACCCTGGAGTCTATGGTGAGAACGTGCAAAGGCGACATTGTCAGATCCATTGAGCTGGCGCTGAGCTCCAAAGAGAACAAAATTGACTCTGACTCTCTGTCTAATCACCCACACGCACCCAGGCCTTCTGTTGGGTTGCCTGCAGCGCTCGGTGCTCTGGGGAACAAGTCTGCCTTCTCCCCGCTTCACATGCCACCGACGGCAGCCGGGGGAGACAGTCTGTACGGGCTCAACCCTCGCCTCGGTGTCAGCCCCCTGCGGCTGGCCTATTCCTCCGCAAACGGCGGCATGGCAGGTTTTATGTCTCCATACATGACATCCGGACTGATGCCAGTGTTTCCACTGCGTCCACCCTTGGACTCATATTCCTTCCCGGGCATGATCCGAGACCTGTCATACCTTCAGAGCAAGGACTCACTATGCAGCACAGGTCTCTATGCACGACTCAACAGTGAAAAATGACACTCCAAAAAATAAATAAATAAATAAATGACACATGCAAAATGTTATTATTTTGTTAATGTTATTGTAATATGGCTTCCAGATTTGCCTTTAAATCTCCTTTCAAGTGCCTCAAACCCAGCTAAAGTGCTGGTTGATATCCATGCATTCTGACAATTCCCTTTTAAAACTTTTTTTTAGAATGTACATGTTGTGTAAAGATTGTTTATTATTAATAAAAACATCAAAATGTACCGTTGTTTATCGATTTTGTGCCAACACCATAACATCAACCAAGCACAAGCAAGCCACCTATCTATCTATCTATCTATC
>NW_023339984.1:9316254-9325657 GCF_004916995.1 Morone saxatilis | reverse complement strand
TCTATCTATCTATCTATCTTTAAATTTAGTCTAACTCAAAAATAACTTTTTCCTCTTCAAACACACATTTAGTGAGCACTTCACAATGTCATACAGCTGTTTGTCTTTCTAAAAACACAGATCATTTATCTCCTGACATGTATTCCGACTCGTTTTTAGCTAATCCCTATAGAGCCCACTATTTACAGTAAGATACAATTAAAAAGCCTCTATATATTTCCCATTACCCATCCTTATATTTCCATTGTATTAGTTATAAACGAGAAGAACACGTTGGAACATCCTAGTATTGAAATGTTCAGTTGCTCCTCCCCCGAAAGCCACTCTCACTCGTGATTGGTCAAACGAACCACATGCGGCTCGGCTGAAAACCAATAGGAAACCTCAGAGGCGTCACGAGACCGCATGTTTCAGGAAGTCAGGGCATGGGCAGTTTAAATGCTGGATGTATATCATGAGTTTGAAACAGGTTTGAGCGGGTTTTCTGAAGGCAGGGCACAGCGTTTTACAATTCCGCTGTCTGACATGCGTCTCCACATTATTATCGCCGCTTGCTTTTGGTGTGGCTTCGTAGACTCTCGTAAAATAAGAGGAATATCTTCGTCCTGTAAGTTCACTGTCCCCTTGTAGCTAGCTTCAGGCTCGGCAGCTATGAACACATCTGGAATAACACTGCATGGTGTAACGAGCAGTGGCTTTAACAGCTCCTTGGCTTCAACACAGACAACCCGTGGCATATTCTCGTCAAGTTGTCATTGCTGTAGATAGTTTGTAACCAATGTACACAGCGTTTAAAGTTAGTAAAGGGTAGCAGCAGTGATAGCAGACCTATAGTTATTTTAAGTTTGACAGTTTTTACAGTTTACAGTCTCTGGACCCAAGCACCGAGCTTTTATTCTGAAATGCTGCAGATATGAAATGTGGTCCTAAGCTTTCTCTTTATTTTGGTTACATTTCCAGCTCCAGTTCAAGGTCATCAGTCTGTAATGTTTTTATTCTGTAACAGACAAGCGGTTCTACAGGGAGAGGAAGTCCTTTATGTGCATTGATGGGTCGAAGATCATCCCCTTTGAGCAGGTGAACGATGACTACTGCGACTGTGAAGATGGCTCTGATGAACCAGGTAAAAGATGAACCCATGTGCAAGTGGCTGTCTGTTTGCCAATGTCTGCAAACTGTCACCTGTGCACACTGAACGTAATATTTGCCTTGACGTAACGTTGTACTGCTGTTTGTTTTTGTCTGTGTGTATTTTGTGTAATTAAAGTTATAATCGACATGTTTGAGCATGTGGACACCTAAATGTACATCACAGTAGACATCCAAGTTGGCTTCTGTGTTTAATTTATTCCTTTCTTATCTGGTATAAATAATGCCCTGGCTTGGATAATATCTTTCAAATAAACTCAGACAGACACATTTTAAAACAGACCATATGCCATTCAGACCAGCCATTTGCAGTCTGCCCTTATGAGACATGGCCATGAATGAATTTATATATATATACACGTTTTATTGAGGTAACATGGCATCCCCTGGCCCCTCCCTCATGGGAGTATAAAACATAACGCCTTTGCAAAACATAATCATCGTAATCATCATAAACTCATCAGGGATTCTAAGTTCTCCTTCTGCACATCGGCATGTAAATCCGTTGTTCCTTGGGTAATTAGAAGCCTTCTAAACCGCTGAGATTGAACATTGCAGATTAATTGCTGCTGTCAAATAACATCAGAACCCCCCCCCCCAAGAGGTCATTAAATTACTGAACTTACTCATAATTTGTGCTTTAATGGAGCAAGACCACTCACTGCAGTGTACAGTTGTGCATGTCCAGTGTTTATCCAAGATTACTGTGATAGATAGAATTGATCAGATGGGGGATAATCTGCCTTTGCTGCTGTCAGTCCAACCCCTGCTGCTGTCTGCAGCTTAACTATAGGCACCCTAATGAACTTTTCTGCTCATTACGGACAAAAGGGGACAGAAAAATGAAGAGGGGAATGAATCAGAATTAAGCATGTTGCTAATATTCTCTGCCCACACCAAGATCTGGGAGTGATTGACTCCACATAATGGCAGCTGATGCAGTCAGTCCAGTGCAGTGGAAACAGGAAAATATAGAGTTATAAAACTTCCCAGAGCTCAGGTTAATACTTAATCAATCAATCAATCAATTAAGAAAATAACTGATGGATTAAAGTAGAATGAAAATAATCGTTAGTTGCAGCCCTAGTATAACGTATGTAATGCAGTGACACTTAAAAACACTACAAAATTCAGTATAACACACCCAAAAGTTGCGAAACGGTGGCATTTTTTAAGTATCCATTATCAAAACAAGGATGAAATTAGTTCATAGTTTTACGTTTAGGCAAAGGAAGCTCACTTCAAAAACAAGACACTTTTCGTCCTCTAAGGGTTGGTGTAAACGGCCTTAAATTGCTGCCACTACTCAACAAGGGTTTGAGACACGCTCATTTTTGGGTTAAAAAGGGATACCGGCATCAGCCCCAGTGTGTGTGTTATGAGTAGTTTTGATTCAATTCATTTGTTTCTGGAAGTTAGTTTATTACGTAGCGCTGACCTCTGCTCCTGCCTTCATATAGGCACCTCAGCCTGTCCTCGTGGCCGATTCTACTGCACCAATCTGGGTTTCCGCCCACACTACATCCCATCATCACGAGTCAATGACGGCATCTGTGGTAAGGCTTTTTATATTGCATTATACGGGATGAAATAATACTCTCCTGAGAGGTGGCTTTAATAAACTTTACAGAATCGTTGGAGGTGGGGCGACGGATCAGAAATGTTTTCTGCACCAGCGTTTTTTCAAGGACAACAAGGGCAGCTCTGCGAGTGCTCCAGTGAACACATTTATTCTCGCACAAAATGAATCCCTGTCTTATTTGTTCAAAATAACTGGTGGAATGGTTTGAGGCCGAATGTGCTCTAATATCTTGCAACTTAATTCATTGGTAGTTGTGAGGTTTTAATCAAAATAGTTTACGTCCATTATTTTTAACAAGTAAGACGTCGTTCTGTTTGCTTTTTCCCCTCTTGAGTGTTTTGCAAACATGGACAACAATTCATATTTTACATGATGTCAAGAAGCTGACATGCTGGTGTACAAACTGTCACTGCTTTTGTAGTACAAACAAACAGATGAAGTAGACACAGCAAACAAAACCTGGCTTTCTTATGCACACATATCCAACATGCACACACTCACTCTCCTCACACAGTTTTCCTCGAAAAACATCCCTTTGCTCAAGGCCTTTCTCCACTCTTTCTTGTTAAATCTGCCACACTCCACTTTTGTTCTCCTGTAGCTCTCCACTTTGGATAAAATCAATACATTCCGTTGTCGACATTTCCTCTCTGTCACCGGTGCTTTCAGCAGCATTAGACGGCATGCAACCTCCTCTGGTAAAAAAAAAACTGAGGGAATAAAGAATAAAAGAGCAGTAGTGGAATATTTCTCAAAGCTTCCTTTTCCCTTTCCTCCCTCCTTTTATTGTACTCCCACCTGTCTTCTCATACCTTCCCTGCCTTGAATGGAGCCACTTAGAAGCTAACACATTGTCGCTTTTCCCCCTCAGCTGGTTGTTGAGAGATTTTCATTGGCCTCCCTTTCTGGGTTCTAAAGCTCTTGTTCCACCGGTCACCAATGGGGTCCTGGATAATTGAGAAATATCACACTGTGCCCACTCTCTTGAGTGAAACATCTGAGCAAAAGCCAGATCTGAGCACTTACAAAACACCATGCAGCTGATCTTATAAGTGGTTGAACTCAAGAGACCCTCTGTGAAGCAGAGAGAGAGAGAGAGAGAGATATCACGGCAACACAAAGATCTGATCTTCATTGAGGATGAAATGTCGGTCTAGATCAACAACATCACATAAGAGACATTTGTTGTTTTATCAGTGGAAGACAATTGGTGTAAGCCAGGCAGATATGCCATTTAATGGGTAGTATTGGTCAATATTGGTCATTGGAGCTAATACCAGAATTACACTAAAAGTGAGCACAATGTTGTTTTGTGTCATCATGTGATCATTTTAAGTATACTCTTATTTAGGGCTACCACTAATAATTAGTAGTTTTCATATCAATTAAAGTATCTGTTAAATACAAGGCTAAAACAAGCAGCCGGTTAGCTTAGCTTAGCACAAATGCTGGAAACGGGGAAACAGCTAGCCTGGCTCTGTCTTTTACTCTTCAGTATTCGTGTGCAGTGAACAAACAACATTTAACGCGTGAATTAGTGCGCTTTGAATGTGCTGGTAGGCAGATATTGTTACCATTATACAGAGCCAAGCTAGCAGCTTTCCAATCTTTATGCTAAGCTAAGATAAGCAGCACTTGGTGGTACCTTTATATTTAGCATACAGACATGAGAATGGTAATCTTCTCATCTGTCTCTTGACAAAATGTTGATGATTTAATCTGAAACTGAAAGAGTATAGTGGTTGAATTTTCACTTTTTATGGGCAAAAGTGACTCATACCATCCTCCAAAAGTACCTGAAATTCAATGATTCATAGTTGCTATGTTTTTGTTGAGTATTGTGTCTGTGTTCATTGCTGTTGCCAAATCATGTATTGATCACATTTTGAATGAGAAACACAGATTGTGCACCTCTCCTTGCTGATAACGTTAAATGCTCTTCTGTTCTCTTGTATGTGCGTTGGATTGGTTTCTCCTGTGTCTCGTGCCAGATTGCTGCGATGCTTCAGATGAATACAACAGCCACGCTCACTGCCAGAACACTTGCTGGTCAGTTGAATCAAAACTGAGATTCAATATTTATAAAATAACACATGCAGATTTTGAGTCAAAATATGGCAATGGAGGCCCACGCACAGCTAAATAAATAAATATCCAGCCTGTCCATTGTATTGGGGAAATTTCTCAAACACAGTTTTTGGGGGCAATTTGATAAAAATGCAGATCTTAATAAAATAACAGTAACATAAAGGTATTTATCATAGCTTCAGTGTGATAGACTGTTCACTTGCTGCACTCATGTGATAGTGACTCATTCACTGTGCCACCAGGGGGCATGGTGTCACTATGATTAAATACTTGATCTAGTTCAGATCTTCTCCTGTAATGTAATGTATATGCATCACAATATTGTTTTTGAGAGCTCATTCATGATTAAGACCCATCTGACTCACCACCTCATCACACTTTCCTGTTCGCACTGTAAATCGTACTCTCAGTAAACTCTTCCAGTGTACGTGTTTGATGCAGATAATTTAGTTTCTGCAGGATACAAATTACATACTGCATACATAATATAAATAAATACAAATATTTATAAGGACGCAGACTCCTGCCAGGTCATATTTATCATCGTCTGAGCTGCACTGCAAAGATTGACCACACTGAGATGCTGAAACATAGCCCACTGTGTAAATGTAACTTCGAATACAGTAACCCACTTCTTTTGTTGACAGCCCTCTGTTATTTCATTCACTGTTATTCGGCCCAAAACCACATACGAGCAGAGTATATCTCATTATGTTTTCACAAGGTCCACACTCATATTGTGTTTGCCAGACTTCAAAAACAATTTAGTTCAGCCACAGAGCATCAGCCCCCATCTTATTTACTCTTCTATTTTCCCATTTGGATTCCGGGCTGCATTGTTGGCCCTTAAAAATTGGATTGCACCATCTCAGTGACCATGGCAGGGGTGGCCAACGTTTTCTCGGTAATGATGGGACTGTGCATCCTCTGTCTCGCTCTCCTCCTCCAGGAATCTGGGACAGAGAGAGAGAGCATACGTGGAGGGCCAGATGAGGACCTTGGACGAGGGTTTGCAACTCAAGCAGCAGCTGATTGAGGAGGGAGTGCTGCTCTGGAGGGAGAAACAGGTACACTGTATTCTGCTGAAGTAACTACTACCTTATGGGCACGTAGTAGCAACAGAAGATAGTCATCAGGGTTTTCCCTCAAAAGCTTTATCCTGTTCTGTTGTGACAAAACCCAGTGTACCTTTAATTGTGTGGTTTTCACTGCTTTTAGAACTTCAGCTGTACAAAATATACCCTAGGTTCATTAAGTAGTCATATATATATATATATATATATATATGTCTTTGGCAGGCTATATATTTTCACTTACAGTAGAAAGCAGGTGACCATATATTATTGGGAAGTGGAAGAACCCTAAATGTAGATTTGTAATATAAGACTTATAATTACAATTTGGCAGCCCCAGTTAGAATACTACTGCCGTAAATATGGACAGCTGTACACCTGCATTTGTTATGATTACATTACTTATGAGCAAAAGTTTGTCTCCCTGGCAGTCCAAAGAACTTTGGATCATGCTAGCACTGTTAACACAAACACTCCCCCAGTGTGTACGGCTAAGCTAAATAGCTAACAGCAGCTACATTTCACAGAAGTTATTTTGCTCTCCATCAGGAAAATATTGCAGAGATTTGAAGCGGAGGACAGCAGAGGGAAACCTAGGAATCATTTTCATCATTTAAAAAATGATACAGTTTAACAAAAATCTGTGACATAGTTGGTACCATGTGACTACTGTTGTAAAGCGTTTCAGAAATTACATACAAAAACGGGAGTACGGGATGCACCGTGAGGATGGCAGAGGCACCATTTAGCCTATTATAACTCAGTGTAGCAAAACTACTTTGAAGCTGTTATTCTAAGGTAGAAAAGTTACATAATGTTGCTTTAATACATGAAGTACCAAAAACAACCCGTTGCATTCAACATGATGAACCCATAGATGTATTCTGAACTGCGGCACAGATTCCTGGATGTTGTTCGCTGCACTGCATTCAGTAAATAAATTTTTCCCTTACATGCAATCATTCTATATTACAACATTTGTTTACAATATCCTGGGTTTAATTCTAGCCAGTGGATGGTGTTGCATATGTTTTTTTCTTCCTCTCTTCGTATTTTTGTTATTGTCAGTCAGCCTCTAAAGTATCATACAAATGTAACAATGTGCTTCTACCCATGTTGTAGCTTCTGTGTAGAGTTATATTTTTTTTTCTGTTATTCGCAATAGATTTAATTAACTTTTCACCTTGGCTACTTGCGCTGCCACCCAGTAACTGTAGTGTTATTACCTGGCTCACAAGCTAACACACTTGATTAATAGGGACGTTGAGGTTAATTTGCTTTTATATGTGTTGCGCCCCGAGAATTCCTGCTCTAAATGAGCAGCCTGTGCTCTGTGATATTGTTTTGACCATACATGTTCATGGCATCTGTTGCTACAGGCGTCTGCTGTGAAGTTTCCTACACCAACCTTAGCCTGCTGTGCGCTTAGTTTTTTGCAATGTCAACGTGAGTTATTCACTGCTTTCTAGCTCTCAGAACTGTCAAAAAGCATTTTTCCAGCAACAACCTCACTTGCATGTTGTTAGTTGATCAATTTATACCATTTCCTCGTCCCATTTTTGCACAACAAACATACCTGTATATTATGATTATATTGAAAATGTATCACGTCTCCTAATTTCTGATCTTTAACTCATAAACATTGTTCTGTTCTTCTTCTGCTGTACACTTTTTATCTTTTAAGGATTTCAGCTGTAACTGTGCTTCATTTGCAATCCCTCTAAAGCAGTAAGGAGTAAATGGTTAGGGGTAAGTCGGCACAAGTAAACAAGTACCAGAGTGATCAAGCCCATTTTGGATCAACATGCTCCTTTACAGAATTTCAACATAAGAAGAAAATACACCGTTTTTCCTCTGCTCTCCATTTGCACAAACAAGCACTAGGCCAACTTAGAAACTGGAGCCCTGGAGTTTGGTGCAAATTAAATTGATGAATTTGGCAGCTGAGGATCCCTTTAGATGTTTTGGAGTTATATTCACTGCTCCACTGGTCTCATTACTTAATGCATTATCTTAATTTAGGTACTTCAAGTTGCCCTCTCAACACTGTTTGATGGTCAAGTCAAGCTCACTTACTGCATGTTCCACATATAAAGATCATTTTCTTTTTTTTTTAGTGCATTAGTAATAGGAAATTGAAAATTGTAAGACTAAAGCAATGTTCAGCATGTAGTTATGGTCAAAAATGAAATATGTATTTGGGATTCCAAAGGACTCATTGGCAGCTGAAAAATGTTGCAGCACATTTCACAGTTCTGATAACTTCCTCAGGGCTGCCCACAATCCTTGTTATTTTGTGCGTTGATTATGTGCCAAATTACTTTATTTCAAGGTATTTCGAAGCACTTTGCAGCACCTGTTTGTTTAAAAAAAATGCTTTTCAGGAATGTCAGTCTTGTTTAACATATGTATTGCTTGTAATGGAAGATACAGTTAAAAAGATCCCTCTTATTTGACAACAGAGATTTTAACTGAAGGCCACTCTTTGTCACATTTGCCAGCCGATGCTCTCTGAGTGTGTACCCTGCACTCTTCTTTTCTGTTCTGTTCTCTTTTTTTCCTCCATGTTCTTTTCTGTGTCGGCTGATTGGCAGATCGAGGCTGAAGTGTCACCCAGCTCTCCTAGCCCAGCCGCACATTGTGATCCTCTTCCTCTCAGTGTGTCTCTGTTGATATGGCAGGGTTACCTCAGGGGGCCTCAGTCTCGGAAACCTTACACAATGACTGAAAAGTGAACTCCTCCTGCGGTTCAAGGGTTAAAAAAGATTCTGGAACAAAACTTTTAAATCAAATTAGACGCCTTTACACAATGAAAGCTAGGTGTAGCATGACAGCACCGCGCAGAAATGGGAATGCTGCTGTTAATTGAATACAAATTGGTATTCAATAAAATCCTCTTTCAAGAGGTTTGTGGTTATCTGTCTGTTGATTGGCCCACCGTAAGTGTATGTTTTACAGCAAGGAACATTTAGTTAGTCCTAAAAATATTTTTTAATCCTCCTAGCATATATTTGTCTGAATTCTATCAGGATTTCAGAGGAACCTAAGGTGACTTTTCTGTATAGCTTTCCAAGATTTAACTCAGACAGTGTGTACTGAATCAGCACTCCTTGATCCTTTTAAAACAAAAATAGTAGAATTCTCACTCACCCGAGTTTGAATATTGCTTATTTTTTCATATTAATATGTGACTAAACAGGTGTTTGTTTCATATTTCATTGAAAACCCCTATCTTAACACACATACTATGCGCATTAGTTTCTAGTTTTACACATTTTTTAAACACTGTGGTGGAACAATTTTTACATGGGTGTTATTCACAAGTAAATATGGTCTTGTACACTCAAAATGAAGCCCATAAATCACTGCAGCAAACCGAAGGAGTCTAAGCAAGCAGCGTGGCCTAGAAAGGTAGTCATCCCTGTCCGAACCAAGCAGAATCCATCACTGCATTATGAGAGTCTCCGAGGAGAGATTGGGAGGCAGTATTGACGCACACACACACACACAC
>NW_023339984.1:9312736-9316207 GCF_004916995.1 Morone saxatilis | reverse complement strand
CCCCTACATACATACATACACACAAACAAACAAGGGTTATCTGCTCTTTCATATTAATTGGTCCATTACAGAGAGTGATGATAGGTTATGCTCGGTTGTCAAAAGCTGTCATTTTTGGTGTGACGACAACACCTTCTGACGCAAGTGATTTAAGTAGTCCATTGTGCAGACCAGACTGCTGTCGGACAAGTTTTTGTAAATACATGGACTAGTTGTAGTTTGTGGGTTTATACTGTATATTGATGCATAACGTAAGAGAAAGTAGATGGAAATGAGAAGAGAGAGAAATAATAATCTATTCATGTCAGCACAGGTGCTACTTTCTATAAATGCTTTTAAGGTTGCAAGTCAATTATTCTCTTGTAAACAGTTGCATTGTTTCACTGTAACTGTTACGGTTATGTTCCTCAGTGCTTTGAACTGTTTACTAACATAAGCATGATAACATCTTACTTCTTACTTACTTCTTTTTTCATTTTTGGCTTTTGGATATTTTTCAGATTTAGGTTCATATCTTAAAATGGCCCAAATCAGAATTTAAACTTGTATTGTCTGTTTAGATATGTGCAACAAATGTGGGATAATATCAGAAAAGAAGTTTGATTGTGCCACTTTTTTGCAGACTGGTTGACAAACTGTCTCTCTTCAGGCCCAGCTCAGAGAGCTTCAGCAGGTAGCTGAGGACCTACAGATCAAATTAGAGGATCACAGAAGGAAGAAACACGAGGCTGACCGACTCAAAGAGCAAACACTAAAGGCGCTGCAAGCCGGGGACAGCGGTAAGTGTCCTGCCACCTTTGACCTTCCATAATTTGGTTTTACTCCATTCAAAGCAATTGAATTCACAGAATTGCTCGACTTTGTCGATGTAGTTAGGCCATTGTTATGGCGACCACGGGGCAGCTTCCATTTTATTGAACAAAAGCAAATTGACCTTAGCGCTTCAGGCCAGATGGTCAGGATGACAAATGGTAGAACTTCAGAAACACCTGGAAGGGTTAAATACAGATGCCTGTGCCATTGAAATAAATGGACTAGGAGAGGAGTGCTGAGCAACAGCAGATTGCAGCCCCACGTCTTTCCTTTTACGTTCCTCAGACCTTCAGAGAGAAGTTGCTCATGACTCACAGGAAAGTTCCCTTATCGTTCTAAGCACTAGCTGGCTCGGCATTTAAGTGACGTTCAGACTTGCGTATGTGAATGTACAGAAAGTTGTGGGGCTGGAGACGAAAATGGGTTCAATCATTTTTGCACTGAAGTCCATAAGGATTTAGAATCATTGTGTGTGTGTGTGTGTGTGTTTTTGGGGGCAAACTTTACATTAGCTTTAAGTTTGTGTCAATATACCAAGCTAAATGCATCAAATCAAGCAAAAAATGTATTCCTAATAATGCCATTTGTCTACTTTTTAACGCTTTGCTGTCGTGTTTCCTACATCCTTCTTTGATGCCATGGAATACTTGTAATTAATTGTCTGCTTAGTGCCAAAAATAAAAGTTTTAGCAATAAAGGTCATTTGACTTTGCTGGTTCCTGTGAGCATGCTTCCATCATGCATCCCACTGCGCGAGCTGACCTTAGACGTGACAGGTCCCCCGTATTCTTGCGCATCCTTTACTTCCATTACTGCTCATCTTCAGGGCGTAACAATCATCAGTTTTCATTTTCGCGGTCGTGTTGGCATTGTCTATGTTGGCTATCCATCTACGCTTTCATTGTGGAGTTCTAATGACCGTTTGTGTGTGTGTGTGTGTGTCAAAGGGACATTTTAGTGACTTAAAGGTTACTTGTCTATCCTTTTTCCTGCTTGCAACTTATAACGTTACATATGTAAGTGTATAACACTTTATGGCTCTCTGATGGACCTCACTGTTATTATTTAGGGGTGGCAAGTTGTTACATCTTTCAAGCACATTTTGATTTCATTCCTGGAGTTAAAAGACAGACACAGTAAAGCAGAGATTGTACAAATGAACTAATCATGAAGATATATTTTCCCAAGCTGTAACTTTTATATTTGATGGAATTTTAAATGTGATCTGGCTAATGCATGGCTTGTTTTCAAGAGAATGTGCCAGGCAACAGTTAGAGCTCACCTACACCACAGTTTTAAATGTATTTTCTTTCCAGTAACATTTCATAATTTGCTGACATTATATTTTACATTCACATTCTATGCCGTAAGATCACACCCATATTCAGATCAACTTACTTCAAATGACTTCAATTGGGTTTAGTTTCCTCGCTCGAAAGTTTCTTGGATTGCACAGCTCCTCCAAACTCACAAAATATCATGAAGTAAATGGCCAGAGTTTTCTCCATGTTATTATAACTCTTTAACATCATGTAATTTTGCTGTCATGACTTGTCAAGTAAATGTCAGGCTTAGGGAGCAACAATTAGGAGTCTTTAACTTGCTTTAGAGCTCCTTTCACCCCTTATGCACTCACTAATACACATGCATATTGTATTAAACATATCTCCTAACCTGTACATTCTATGTGCTTCCACTTTATTTGTTAAACCTTCAACAGGTTTAACAAAAAGATCCTTTCACAACTGAGGACCCATGAGGACGAACATTGAGTTACCTCAATTAAATATAGGAACATCACAACAAAGATTTTTTTTTTTATCATCAACGTCATGTCTTTCCCTTTATGACTTGTCAGTAGCTTCTCTCAAAATAGGAAAGAAAAGCCAGAAGAACAAGCAGCTGAGCCTGCAAAGTAGAACTTAACAGTCTTTCCCTTTACTGCTGCTGTCGCTCAAATGTGTCTCCAGGGCTTCTTGCACAGTTATTGAGAAGTTTTAAAGGGCCAGGTTATTTGAACCCTCAAAGAAAATTGCTGTTTCTCAAGGTGCAATGCTTTTGTTACGATGAAACAGTATTTGCAGGACTGAGATTGTTATATTGTGTGTCACCATTTTATTTAGCATGTGAAAACGATAGTCCAAGGCAACTTGAGCTATTTCTAGTTCCCTCCGGTCATAGAGCCCTTTGGCCCTTAGCCAGAAAGCCAACATTATGCTAGCAATATTCAATAATAATACAGCATACGGTTGACAAACAGTAAATATAATTTAGGCCTGCATGATATGGTAAAAACATATTGTGATTATTTTGACAGATATTTCGATTTCAGCATGATTCATAGTGTGGGAATGATAATTTTTACATCACAAATTTGTTTTTTACTGAAAAAACTACTAAAATTATGATGCTTTATAGTGATTTTGGCGTTGTATACCAAACATGTCCAAGAAATAATTTCACAGATTGATAGGACCACATTATTGAGCTGTATCCTGTCATTTCATTAGCTAGCCTCGGTATTTATGATGCTGTCACATTCTGCAAAGCATTCTTAGAGTCTGCTTAAATCCCCATTGAATAACAAAGACTTTGCTGTTCCCGGCTCTTCAGAAAGGACACTGATCACGTGTGCTTGTTTTTAAAAAAAAAAAAAAA
>NW_023339984.1:9311495-9312711 GCF_004916995.1 Morone saxatilis | reverse complement strand
AAAATCGCTTTTTAATAACCAATGCTGCCAATAAGCCTTTTGGGTTGCAACCATGGAGGTCTCCCTTCCTTGCTCCTGATGTTATTTTGATAAGATCCCACTCATGATAGAGTCGTGTATTTAATGTCTCGTTACTGTCTTTATTGGTACGCCCCGATAGTGCAAGACTAACACTGTCCTCTGAGTTCACCCCCCACCAGTTTGAGGGGGTTTCCTCCAAGTTCATCGTCTAATCCAGCGGGTTGACGCTGATTTGACTGATTTTTCCTCCCTCCGCTGTCCCTTGCAAGCCCACCTCCCTATCCGGCTCATGTACTTTTAGATTAAAGTACATTCAAGCCTGATCTAATCGTCCCCGGACTTTCACTTAATATCGCTGCTTAATAAAAAGCTCCTGTCAGTTACCATTCTAAAGTTACCTGTTCAATTTGTTGAATAAAACATAATCCAGTTTATTTAATGAGATACTGTAATCTGTGTTAAAGTTAACTTTAACACAGATTACAGTATCTCATTAAATAAACTGGATTATGTTTTATTCAACAAATTGAACAGGTAACTTTAGAATGGTAACTGACAGGAGCTTTTTATTAAGCAGCGATATTAAGTGAAAGTCCGGGGACGATTAGATCAGGCTTGAATGTACTTTAATCTAAAAGTACATGAGCCGGATAGGGAGGTGGGCTTGCAAGGGACAGCGGAGGGAGGAAAAATCAGTCAAATCAGCGTCAACCCGCTGGATTAGACGATGAACTTGGAGGAAACCCCCTCAAACTGGTGGGGGGTGAACTCAGAGGACAGTGTTAGTCTTGCACTATCGGGGCGTACCAATAAAGACAGTAACGAGACATTAAATACACGACTCTATCATGAGTGGGATCTTATCAAAATAACATCAGGAGCAAGGAAGGGAGACCTCCATGGTTGCAACCCAAAAGGCTTATTGGCAGCATTGGTTATTAAAAAGCGATTTTTTTTTTTTTTAATACCAATCTCAATAAGCTTTGGGTTCACATGGAGGTCTCTTCCTTCTCTGATGTTTATTTGATAAGATCCACTCATATAGAGTCGTGTATTTAATGTCTGTTACTGTCTTTATTGGTACGCCCCGATATGCAAAGCTACACTGTCTCTGAGTTCACCCACAGTTTGAGGGGGTTTCCTCAAGTTCATCGTTAATCCAGCGGTTGACCTGATTTGACCTGATTTCTCTCGC
>NW_023339984.1:9271986-9311470 GCF_004916995.1 Morone saxatilis | reverse complement strand
AACTTTAACACAGATTACAGTATCTCATTAAATAAACTGGATTATGTTTTATTCAACAAATTGAACAGGTAACTTTAGAATGGTAACTGACAGGAGCTTTTTATTAAGCAGCGATATTAAGTGAAAGTCCGGGGACGATTAGATCAGGCTTGAATGTACTTTAATCTAAAAGTACATGAGCCGGATAGGGAGGTGGGCTTGCAAGGGACAGCGGAGGGAGGAATATCTAAAGTTACTGTTCAATTTGTTGAATAAAACATAATCAGTTTATTTAATGAGATACTGTATCTGTGTTAAAGTTTAGAGAGATTGTCAAAAATGTATTAGAATTTGGTAAAAGAATGTATGCCACTTAAAACAAATCCTCACAGAATAACAAACGCCTATCTGCCCCCCGCCATACCCTATCCTAAGGGAGATTTATTGTTTTTAAAGTAAGATGATTATTGTTTTTACCACATTAATAAAATTATTTGACTATTTATCAGAGATGGTGTAGAGCCATAGAAGTATTGGGTATTTCATGCGAATGTGCCAGTTCCCAGTTCCCCCCATTTACACCTGGTAGAAACATGCAATCTAAATCTGAATACGTTATCTTGGTATTGAATCTGATCACAGGCCTTTGGATTTACACCTGCTGTTAAAAGCATTCTTTCATCGCATTTGGATTCCTTATTGCAATGCATGTTTACTTAACCAGATAATATATCTCCACATACACATCACATGTTAACAGTAGGTGTTATGGCTTTATACTCTAATGATCAAATGATCCTTTGACCCCAGTTTCAGAATCACTGGTTTAATCTGAACCTGACAACCTTTCCTCAGCCCATCAGGTCATGCTAACCCTGCTAGTGAGTTTAATAAGTCACTCATACTTTTGTCAAATAGGTTTGCAGTATACCTACCTCTCCTCTTACAATACAGACCTTTGCAGTTTTTACTTTTGGCTTTCTCTGCTGCTCTGACACATTATGATTAAAGTATATTCAACCCTTTAGTGTCACACTTTCACTAATATATCTTTATAAAAAGCTCCTATCTAAAGTTACTGTTCAATTTGTTGAGTAAAACATAATCAGTTCATTAAACGAGATATCTGTGTTTGATTTTAGAGAGATTGTCAAAAATATATTTAAAAGTTAGAAAGTTGAATCCTGCCTTAATAACACAAAGTGTTCAAACAGCCCCATTCATGATATACAGGGATCAGGGCTAGTAACAGTAAATGGGGTAAAACTTAAACTTGTACCATTACAGATACTCTAAATATCTTTGTGGAATATGTCTTTGTATAAGTGCGTGCGGCCCTCTATTTTGCATAGGGCAATATTAAGAAACATATAACATACGGGAAAAGATATCTGTCTTCCAGATTGTCTCTGAGGGTGTCAGAAAAATTCCCCTGAGATACCTTAGATACAACAGATCCAGTGCCAAACATTTCATGATTCTACTAGTTTCACACACTCATATCCCCAGCATCTAAGATGTTTAAGTCAGCTGCCAAACATAATTGAGTTCATGATCTGTGCTTTATATATGTATCCAGAAAACAAGCTAAATGTAAAGATGAAGTAGGCAAAGGCAAGCATTGTGAAAATAATAATTTTATAGTTAAATTCTACACATTCATTTGTCTAATTTCTGATACCTGTCTGTCTCCTCAGCTCTAGGTTGTTACTAATGTCCTAGAAAATCACTTACAATACTATCATGTGGTGATCTTTAGAAGAGTGCTGAGAATGAGGCAATTGGTTCAGCAACTGTAATCACAGCCCTGATTAATTTGTGAATAAATTGAAATCAGTAAGACATTGATCTGGTACACTGCAATGTTCTTATTGTGCTGCAATCTTTTCTGAATGCGATGCAGTCTGATGCTGGAAACCCACACCGTCTGAGGTTAAAACACTTATTTGCAGATTCTATCTCTATATTTACAGTATCTCCTCTTCTCTCTAAAGTAAAAGTTCAGTGCAACACCTGCAGCCTTTTGATCCCTATTTCAAAGCATTTCCCTGAGAAAGTGATAATTTCCTACCTGGAAATATTGCTTAATAGTGTATAAGAGAAAGCAAAATGTGTGTTTTGTTAGCCTTGGAGTGCAGAGCATACAGTAACAAAGAAAGCTCTGTGCGGATAACATTGTCTGTAGCCGAGGCATAGATCTGCAGTCTCCTGCTGATATGTTCCATTTTCTCTGTTCTCTTTGTGCCTCTCTTATTTTACGAGTGTGCTGCGCTATCGCCAGGGCAACATGGGTGGATGAGTGATGGTGTCCATTAGTAAACATAGCCCCCTATATGTGCCATCGGCCTAAAGAGCCAATGTCTTGAACCTCCTTTCTCTCTTTTTTTTTTCTTCGCCCTCCTACTCTCTCCTCACTTATTTTCCACATTCTTCCCCACTCTTCCTCTTACCTTTTCACCACAACGCCCCGCTGCCCCCACCCCGTCTATTTCTTTCTCTGCCTTCCTCTCCTCCCTTCTCCATCTATCCTCCTTATGGTTGTTTTTCATAGCTACAGCTCTGCAGTAGAGGGAGGGATGAGACCATTTCTCTTCCTCCTTTGTGCACTCATTTTTGCGAGACAGAGCGACTAGAGGATGGGTTGAGAATGTCAAGCATTAGGTTGGGAATAGAGCGCCGTTCAAACAAAAGAATAGGCCACTAATATGACAGATGCTGTGTGTAGTGCAGAGGAATATTAGCAAATCTTGAGGCAGCAACGGGGGTGAGGAATCTGGCTTCTTCGTAGACGTGTGCTGCTTCCACTCATGTCGTGGGTGACAAGTACAATCTTGCATCTTTTTAAACTTAAATCCAAAAAGCAGCATGGCTTTATAAATGTGAATTTAAGCTTCATTTTGGCAAGGCTGCATTTATGAACTGGGGGTTTAGTTTTTTTCTTAATGTTCTTTGCACCCCTACAGCACACGCTCAACACAGGCGCTCTACTGTACACTGGGAAAAAAAATGCTAATTTCACAATTAGCTTTTCTGTAATTAGTACGGAAAGGTAATTGCGGCGGATGCGCAATTAGCATTATGTAAAGTGCTTTTCCCCAGACTTAGGGGCCAATCAGTTTGCCCCTTTACATTCTCCGTTCAGCTGATGATGTGGGAGACGCTTAGTGCCGATCATAAGAGAACTTCCTCTCCCTCCCACTCCAATGAATGCGATTCACAAAATGAATCAGTTGGGGTCACATGCTCGCTGGAAAGGGGGTTGAGGAAGTTTTTGCGTCTCATTTTTATCTGCCTGTGAATATGAATGGAGAAGAGGGAAATCACTGTCATACCAGCCGTTACAGCACAAAGCCTCCTGATTGCATTCTGGACTCTGACATGCTTTTTTTTTCCTACAGGGAAACCAAATGTTCTTGCGCAGCGTGACTGACTCATTGCCTGATTGCCCAAAAACCTCCATCCCCACCCCCTCTCCGCTCCCCATGTTTTTAAATCCAACTCCAGCTCTGTCCTTTTCTTCATCCCTGCCTCTCAGTTTGCATTCAAATGGATTAGTGCTCATAGCAGTGATTGGTGATTAAAGATAAAGATAATATTACCTCCATCATTAACCCACATATGATTTTTCTTCTTAGGTGTCAGACGTCAGAACAGCACAGTAACCAGCATTTTCAAGTTACTGGACAGCAATAAAGATGGCAGGTAACTAACATGCTGATTATTTAATTGTTGACGGTTGAAAACCTTGTGGCTTTGATTCATGTTCATGTTGCCCTTGCTGTACCCACTTTAAGGAAAATTAAATCTATTGTATTAATAGTTTTAAAATAATGTTGAAACGGTTTTTAGATATTAGTCTTTTTTTCGAGGCCACCACTGATATTTTTATACTGAAACAGTTTTCCCCTTAGGATTTTACTCTTGCCAGGGTGAAAAGGCTTCTGTCACAGTATTTAGATTTCTATGAAATCCAATACTAAAGAAATTCTTAAAGCGTATTTGCTCTCAGTTTGGGCTTTTCTCCTCCTACTGTGCAGTTTTAAAAATGTACCAGAGTGGGCATGAAGGCTGGGGATTGTGAAGAAAAAGGAACAAGGCTGAAGGTTTCAAATCTAGCTTTATATTTCCTTTTTCCTACCAAATGATCTACTGTCCCTGAACATGTGCTTCTACCACTGAACTGCATAATTTAACCACTGGATGCCAAAATGAGCAAAGTGAAATTAATATAGCGGCGGCACATTTTGTGCTCAAATATTGACGAAATGACTGACATTGTCATTTTAGTACACTACAAAAAACAAGTTAACATCTCAAAAGATAGAGCTACCAAAGATGAGAAGCCTTTTCAATGGCAAACTCGGCTAATTAATTTAATAGCCCCCAGCTAATTACACTAAATTGCTCAAAAAATGAAAAACAACCCTGCTGTAGGGCACATATTTAGTTTTATAGACAACACTGTGCATGAAAACAAAGGTAACCCGTAATTTCTGTCAATGTGGATAAGGGGTGAAATATTACCATGTCAGATTCACAGATGTCATGTTCACTCACTTGTAATTTTTGTCGTCCTCGAGTGTAAACCCTGCTAATACAGCACAGTGAAACACAAACAACATAAAAGATGAGTAAGATGAAGAAGATCCATAACACTGGATTAAAATAATGATTAATATTTTTCTGTTTAGACATTTCTCTCACCTATATTCCAGCTTATATCCTCATGCTATAAACCAGATGTTTCTCATTCACATCAATATGTATATGTACTACACTCATTAGTTCCACCTTAAGTTCTGATGCAGCGAAGTCTCATCAGTCTGAGTTGAGTGCACACATCTCATTCCCTGAAACTCCTACACCTATTTGTTCTCCAGCAAACTTTAAAAACTAATTCATTGCCGGATGTGCATTGTTTAATCTTCCAGTCCCAACAGACCCACTTGTCGCCCACCTCCCCCTTCTGCCCAATCCCCCAGCTTCCCCTCAGCCACCCAGGCTGACTAACTTGCTGTCGTGAGCAGTGTTTAACCTCTGCTAGCTTTAAAGAGAATGGCATCTATTTTGCTTTCAAGCAAGATACTTAAATTTGCTGGTAGCTTGCAGAAAAACAGAGCGCATGATATCCAATGAGCCGGTCCCCTTCATGCTTTTTCTCCCCGGCTATCCCCACCCTCACGTTCCTCACCTTCCCACACCACGCCTGGACAAAAAAAAAATCAATACTGCTTAAGCTAACTGGGCACATTCTCCTGGAAAGGAAGCGGGGCTGGGCATAGTAAACTGAAAGCGCTATAAAACATATGGCTGCATCGAGGACGAAGTGCTTGTGCAGCGATTTTCCAGGGAGCGCTATGTGCCCACTTATGCATTCCTGCGCCTGGATGTGTACCATTATTCAGCCCTTCTGCCCCCCCAATCCCCTACCCCTTCCCTCCCCAGCTCTGCTTCCATCCATCCACTCTATCCCCTCCATCCCAGGCGGTGTCTCTCCATGGGCTGCGCTTAAACAAACACATTACTAAGCTGAAATATCTGCAAGTGCCGCTTATTTCTATACAGCCATTGTTTCAGTCTGTCAGTCAATGGGATCCGGTGAGCTGGCCATCTTGAGGCAGGACATGTATTGATGCTCATTTGAATAAAGCAGGAGGTGGAGGTTTTGTATATGTATGCTACATCACCATTTTTTTATGAAAAGCTCTGCAGCTCACACGCCCAAGTGTCAAGCTTGATTTAGTTGCCGTTAGGATAAATGCAAAGTCCAAAGTCACCGGTATACCTGATGCTTGCACATTGCCAGGCAATTTGCTGACTTTGAACTGGATTAGCATGCATGTTGCAGACTCTTTATCTTGTACAAAAAAGCTCTTGGCTTTGTCCCTAATGACACTTAGCAAAACACTACCCCGTTCTTAATCCACTCGATTGGAATTGCTAATTATCTTTAATGCAGATTCACAGATAATTGTTCTCTCATTTATACTGTGAACTAATCTCATTTTTGTGTCCATTTAGCCACTAATAATTGCTTCATGACAAAAATGCCAACACTTTTTTTTCATGAAGTTTTGAATTCACTCTGAAACACATAAAGGAATATATCAGAAGCTAACAGGCTGCTGATTATCATCATAATTGTATTTTAAAACAAATATTATAAATATTAACTGTGATTTGTGGATTAGCAGGTTCATAGAGTTAGTTAGAAAAGGCTCAGTCTGAAAGTTTCTTTCTATCAGTTTGTACTATGTGGGGGAAAAAAAAATCTTCCCCACACATTGGTCATTAAGGTAGCTTCTGGACTTCCTCACCATTATTACATCCCAAACCTTCCCAAGCACCACACACACAAGTGCAACCCACTGTGCCAGCTGGCAGGCAGTTGGCAGCGCCAGTGCAGGATTAACTGGTACCAGTATGCTGGCCTATAAATAGAGTCTACCAACTGCTTCAGGAAATGAACCATGATGGAGCCTCCCAAAGGCCCACGAACAGGTTGTGCTTTTTATCCCCTCCTCTCTGTCAGGATTATAAGTGTGTTTGAGAGCGAGTTCCCTAATGTTTATTACTGTCTCTTCCTGTCAAACCCACTGTAGGTGTGCATCGCAAAGCACCTACATTTATGACGCCATGGTCTAGCCCTATATATATGTGTGTAGATGCCCTCAGTGATTGGGGCCAAAGCCAGTTTTCTTCACACGTGTTTTCAGAGTCATGGCTCTGCAGCCTTGGTGCCGCCTCACAATGGAGAGAGCCATTGTTTTGCTCCAGCACTTACCCCGAGCATTGATCCTCTGTAGTGGAACAAGCTATTCGCTTTGTATGTTTGCCTGCTCTTCCGCTTTTGATGGACTCCTGGGATTGATCCTGGCTAGGCAGTCATTATCTCAGCTCAGTAATGTTAGTTTAGGTGGAGCCTCTGGAAGAAAGACACCAGCAAGGAAAGAATGGCTGAAGAGAAGATCTAAGTGTTCTGGGATAAGAGGTGGTGTGTGTGATTTCGGTTTTGCTCTGTGTTGTCTCAGAGTGAGACAGACTAACAGGACAGAGAATCTGAGTCACAGCAATGTTGACTAAGCCCGATCTGACCTAAAGAACGAGCTTACCCAAAAGTGAAAATGTTCAACTTACCCTCGTATCAATTGAAACAGCAGCAGAGTTTGTTTGCAGTTCTGTATACAGCGAGTTAGCTAGTGCTGCTTTTTTTCTGTCATCTCCAGAGGAAAAACAAAAATACTGACTGGTTCATTGATAACTCCAAACAGCTTGTGCACCATAGTCCATGTGTTGTATAATCACAAAGGTCCAAAAGTACAATATTTAATTCATTATCTCAAAGGTTTTCCTTACTTGTAAAGTTCAAGTTCCCTTATAGCAAGTACAGTACAAATGTTTTGCTGGCTAGGTGCTCTGGAATACAAACCTTGTGAACAGCTTTGTGGTTGCAGTGGTGAAGGCCTCGTAATTTTTTTTGTTGTTTTTTGCATCATATCATTAAAGTTTATGCCTTTTGTAAAATGTGCTTTAAACTGTGAGGAATGCTAATATACTAACCACATCTTGTTAATTCACTTTTCACAGTTGGGAAATCTAGTAAATTATCAGAAAGACTTTCATTCAGCTTATCTCAAGAGCCTGGAGTTTTCTTTATTTATAAGGAATTGGCTTTAACTGACAAACCAATCATTTTACCAAAATACTAACTTACACTGCTCTCATATGTTTTTCTTTTTACACAACAGTATAACGGTGGATGAAGTCCAGGCTAAAGTTTCACTCGTCCATGATGAGGAGCGGGTTCTCTCTGAGGATGAAGCAGTGGTAAGTTGTCTTTTATTCATACAGCTTATAATACAGTGCTGGCAGGTTAGTGAGTGGCCATTGCCTTCACCCAGGCCCATTGTTTTGCTAGGCTTAAATCCATGTCCTATTTGACCTTAAGGTACTTGGTTTCCCTTACAAAAACAACATTGTGTAGCATGTACAGTATAACATAAAGAGCCATATAGTCAGGTAGCATTTTTCAGTTTTGCTAAACAACAAGCTGGTATAAATCTACAACCACCTTGCCTTCACTGTGATATTTGTATCTTGCTTGGGTTGACTGTCTGTCTGCCTCCACTGTTTTCTCCACTCGTACAACGGGGTCCCTTCCACATTCATTTGAATTCTGAACAGGACGAGTGCAGTTTCCCAACGGTGATTCCCCCCCCCCCAAACTGCAATGTGAGAGAATTTGGGCTGTCTGTTTCACTTTAAACTTGTTGAGCCTCCCTCTTACCAGCCAGCAGTTATCAAAATCTCTGGCTGTAAACAGAATGGCTAGAGCTCCATTTTTTCTTTTTCTTTTTTTTTTTTTTACCTTTTCTTCTCCCTGTTCCTTTTTCCACTATAAATGTCAATTGGTATGCACAATCATACACACACGCACACACACACACAAAAAAAACGTCTGCTGGGTTCTCCTACTGCAGGGCAGGAAAAGTTCAGCTTGTGAGTAGGTTGTCACGTTGCTGTAAATGTGTTTACAGAGATGTTCGAATTTTTCACAAATCAAGTTAGCTGTTTTTATGGTTGGTGTGGAAATGTCCTCCGCTCTGTCAGGGGTGACAGTGTGTGTCTTGCATTAGCTTACTAATTTTAGCTCCAGGAAAATGTCTAAATAGAAAATTTGTCTGGTTGTTGTGGTGTTGGCATATTAACAGAAGCCTCACCAAAGCTGTAACCAACATGACAGACTCACGGATGGGGAAAATCAGCGTTCATTTGTTATTACTGCTGGCTAACGGGGAGGCATTCCTAATGAATTCAGCTGCATCTGAGGAGGATGAATCGGTATGAATATGCATGAATATGAAAATGTGTACTTAACTGCAACCACAACAAACGGTGATCAAGCTGGGCAAATTAAACTGGGTGTCATTGACAGTACTTAACAGGCAATTTACATTAGGACTGACAAGCGGCCCTGTGTTAGCACCTTAATCAAGGTCCAAGGGCAGCAACACTTGTACCATACCAGAAGTTAATTCTGTGTACTGGGAGGGATTTAGGTAAATGATTTTGCTTTATAACCATCTATTAATTATTTTCTAACGCCTTAAGGGCATTTTCTGGCGACTTTAATATTGCGTTTACATTGCTGTACACAGCGAGTGCATACCCTAAATTTCAAAATACCCCATTTCATGTTGATGAATACATGCTGTTGAATGAACACAATAACACTGGGTCTTCATTCTGTTTTATTTTTGTATATATGTGGACAGAAAGGAAAAGAGAGTTATTCCTCATCTGTTGTAATGTCTGAAGACCTTGATTACTTTTCTTCTGTCACACTCAGGGATAGGGCCATATTATTATTTTTTTTGCACACTTATTCAATTTGTGTCATTTTCACACCTTTTTATTAGTTTCCCCTTTCTTTTTCCTCTCTCTTAAGAAGCTTTGGCCTCCACAGAAAATTCAGTTTCCACTTCAGCGGCCCAGATAATTCAAGAACAGAGAGGATTTTCAGGAGAACAATTTGATGATCAAAGGAGGCACTCCACTCGGGAGAGAAAAGGGATATTCTGACGTGGCGCTCCCTCAGTATTCTATCATTATGTTATAGCCCTCCATTCCTGTAGAAACCACTGTTAATGTAGATTCAAGTTCTCTCACATTTAGAGGGTAATCATAGGTATCCAAGAAGAATGTCTTGCCATTTTGAGGAAAAATGGTGCCATTCTTGTCGAGTTGTCTCCTTTTGTCGCTGCGTTAAACATAGCATAGAGACCTGAGCAGATATCACTTCAATACTCAAACTGAAGCATTTGCACTTAATCATCTCCTAGAAAAATCTTGCAAAGAGAGGACTGTCCTCTCTTTTGGAATTAACCACAGGGACAATACATCCTCACAAGCACTGATGTGTGACCAAGCTTGGACTATAGCTGTGTGCTGGTGAACGGAGCCGGTGGAAATTGCCTTCTCTCAAGAAATAGGCATTTGTGCAGAGGTGAATTTCACTTATCCATCTACTACCCACCTGCCTCCCTTCAAAGCCCCCTTACTCAGTCTACCAGAAATGGAGAGAGACTGAATATAGAATATGTTTTTCTTTTTCTTTTGAACAGGAAAATGAACAAATCAAATCCAAAAAAAAAAAAAGAAAAACTTCAACCTTTGGTGTTCAACCACTTCTTGGTGGTGATAAGAGGAAAGATTGGGGTATTTCACTCTGTGTGTGTAGATGAAAAACATTGCTGTAGTTGCATGAGAGGTTGGGAATTTCCCATAACAGCTTGCTAGTCGGTATAGAAATCTTGCTTGTTTCACAGTTTAATAATATTGGCTATACCCCAGGGGTTCCTATATACTGTAGATGAATTGGTAACAAGGCAGAAATGAAGACAGTGTAGTTTGGAGGTAGTGGTGCATGGACAAAGGAGAAAAACTGAACCTTAAAGATCTCATTATAATGAACTCTTTGACATCTATAACTACCTTTTAAGAAATCCTGTTTGGTATAGCATGAGTAGACTAAATACTACATTTGTGCTCGATATGAAAGGAAAGTTGTAGTGTATTCTCATTCAGACTTTAGAGTTTACATTTATTATTTGGTGGTTGACAAAACAATGCCACATTAAGGTCAATTTAATGTCCTCTGACAGCAGATGGGTTTGACCCAGTTGTCATGGAATTGTCACATTTCCATTTTTCCCCATCACTTTAAGAGATTTAAGGGGATTGAGATTGATCAGAACAAACTTTGAAACTCAATATTATAAGTACTTTAAAAAACAAATTTGTCTCCAAAGCTAAAATTGGCATCATAAATTTAAATAAAATACAAATTAATTTATTAATGCTGAAACAATTAGTCGATTCATTGTCAATTGTCAAAACCTTCCAACAAATTTGAGCATTTTCAGTGGTTTTGGGTTACCTAATGTTAGCTTTTTCTGATTTATATAATTGTAAATTGAATATCTGTGGGTTTTTGGACTGTTGGAACACAACAAGAATATGTTGCCTTGGGCAATTTATAAATAATAATTAAAACTAATAAATGTATTAAATGAATAGTCCAAAAAGAAATACAAATGAATGGCTAGCAAAAATAATCTGGAAAAACCTTGCCCATATACTTCCCATAAAGTAGTTATCAAGAGTAAAAACCATCCCTATACCATTTATTCACCCATTTCTGACATTTTTCTGTCATAGTGACAGATTGACAGCATCCCACAGAGCCAGAAAGCCCCTGCAAAGCAATCTGGCCTAACGCGACTTCACCTTTCTATCTTGGCAACAACACTGAGCTCTCTTGATGTTCACAACATCCACTGATACGCAAAAAAAACAAACACCCGGCGCCTCGTGTTGCCCCTCCCACCCCTAGTCACCAGCAACCAAGGTCAGCCACTCGGCCCGGCTCTTCACACCATCTGTTTGGGCTGGTTGACATTTGGCCCTTGCCAACGCTGAAATCTCACTTCAGAGGGGGCCCGGCGTATTTGCATTCTGTTTTTGTGTTTTATATCAAGAGGGCAGATTTCAGCCATTTATTTGATCTCAAAGGCAATAATTAAGATCTTCCCTGAATGTGCAAGATATTGGTAAAGAAAGAAATGTAGTGGTACATATTGAATAAGTGTGTATGCTTTTAAAGTGTTGTATACAGTATGCACTATATGGCTTTTGACTTCCCATACACTGCAGCATATAAGCTGCCCATTACATCTAGAGTCCAGATACAACCCTAGCTGTAATTGTTGCACATTTAATCAACCCAGGGTAAGGGTATATTTAAATCACAGCGACATGAATAAGGAGGCAGGCATTACAGTACATCTTGCGCCCTGATTGTCTCACCACCCTCCAGAAGGGGGCAGCAGGCCTCTAAGTTGAGTGGGAGCTAATGGAAAAATGGAAAGTCACATTCACAGGTCATTTAATCTCTTTGTTTTGTCATGGGCTGGGCCTCTGGTGCTGCTTTCCTGCCTTGCGCTCTCAAAAAAAGAGAGAGAGATCTCTTCCGTTCAGAAAAGAACAATTCTAATCTGCCTCCAAGAATTTCCTTTTTCATGCATTTATAGGGAGGTTTCGTAAGCTCGTATTGATTCGAGGATTTATACGTGTGTGTTCTGAGGAGAGTTGTGCGGCTGGGTGCGACTATAAGAGCAGGGTTTTCTCTTGACTGTCTGTATTTAACTTTACAAAATGTCTTTTTTTAGAGCAGTGTATGCTCTTGCGTCACAGAGAGTAACCTAGAAGTTTGATATCTGCAGACCTAAGCTGTACTTATGATTTCAGTCCTACTGTATGGATGTAGGCCATGATGTTACTTTACAGTGTATGCACAGGCTTGCCATTCCAGGCTGCGTTTGCTTGTGGATTATAGAGTAGTTAAGGTAAACCATACAAAGCTTACACTGTATGAGCTGAGCAACCTAGATGGTAGAATTAGGTATGTGCAGGCGAGCAGAGTCATGGTAGTAAACACTGGCAGCCATATACTGGTTTTGCTTATCAGTTTCTGTACTCCAACAAGATTATAGTCTTGTGTTAAAAACCTGCCGGGTATAAGAGGCTAGCTGGGCTGATGGAAAAAAGGGGGTTGTCTGCGCCTTTCCCCCCTCAGTACCATTCATCACCTCCCATCACACGCGTCATGTTTTTGCTTCCCAGCTGGAGTGCTTTCAAGTTATATAATGTGAAATGACAGGCTAAAACCAGAGGTGGAGTGATATGCGGTTTGTAGAGCTGAGGTAGAGAAAACGGACCTGCTAAAAAACGCTGTAATGTGTCATGTTCTTTTGAGACAGGAGGACAGTGAGGGGAGGTGGAGGAGGGGTACAGGGAATGATTTGGGTGGTAACTGTGAAAGACCTTTTTTATTTGTTTCAGGCTGCACACCTGACACTCCTCAATCTCTTGCCTTGCCCTCTTCCCCGGCGCCTCTAATCTTCTCTGCACTCGTCTTTTGTTATGTAACTGTCGTGATTGGATGCGCTCGAGGTTGCGCGGGTGGCACAGGTAATGGAACCAGCGGGAGGTCAAAGGCAAGAGAGGGAAGGAGCAAAGTGAAGAGGCATCACTTTATGCTGCTCCAACAAGTCCTGACAGAGGTGTTTTATATTAAGAGGCATCTTATTTATCTGTATGCTTGTCTATGTCTACTTCTTTACCTACTCTCTCTGTTAATCATTTTTTCTTTACTTGCCTCTTATTTACAGGTTGTTTTCTTGACAAAATATGAAAAATAATAGAAAATGCTTGATTTATAAAAAATACAACACACTGTCACTCCTAAGGAAGTTGAATCACACAGCTGTGTTTGTACCGCTTTGACTCCATTGCTGTCTTACATGCTTTACTGACAAACCAGCCTTAAAGCAAGCTCAAGGCAATCATTTGTAATCTTATCAGCTTTAACCACTTGACAAATACTATTGATGTTGCACCCGTGTAAGTGCAGCTCCCAAGAACAGGACACAAAGTGTGCACAGAGCAACGTCCACGGAGAATAGACATCGGTTTCCTCTGGGACAATCTATGCTAGTGCCTCCCAGGTGAATACATTGATCAGTGATCTTCTACTGTATCACAAGAACAGAAGGGATGTTTTACCAGTGGGAGCAGTCTATAAATACCCCCCTAACATTTCAGGAGCATTTTAGAGGGATTATTTCTAACTTATGCTAATGACAGAAAGTAGATAATCGGCTTAGTTTATATACATTCATCTTAATCCTTAAGATTTCAGTCCTGGTTGATTTGGCGACACCTGTGGTTACTTGTGGTAACAACAATTGTGGTTTAATACTGCAGCAAACACTTGTCGAGCAGCACAGGGTAGCAAATGTGCCAAACAAACTTGGTAATTACAGAGTGTAAATTCATTTAATGGCTATTGCTGAAAAGAAAATGGGCGTTACGGTGGTGTAGTGGTTACTGTCGTCTCACAGCAGAAGGGTTTCTTCCACTGCCCAGAGACATGCAGGTTAATTGGCGACACAGGCGGAAACGAACCAACTGATATTCAGTAAAATAAACCGTGTTCCAATCCAACTGAACTCTTCAAACATTTTAAAAGAATACTCATTACATCATTATTTTTCTTGTGCATTTTGCTCGAAAACAGCACAATATTGTTAAACAATAACATGATATAAGTAATAATCACAAGAAAATAATACTGAAAGTCAATAAACAGTAATATTGAATTATTGCCCACCCCCACAGGAAAGCTTATTGTTAGGTTTTTCTGTCTAAAGCATCGCTCATCCTGCTAACAATAGAGCCTGAACTGTATTTGTTCACAGACGGATTGCTGAATCCTTTATTTTATTTCTAAATATCAAGTCACATCTAATATCCTCTGACCTCAGACAGACCACTGACTCTTGGAAGAACATCTTGTTGAAGAACCTCATGTCCTTTTGTGGAGAAACAGTTGATGTGTTTTGTGTTTCCATGGTGACCCTGCTGCAACAGCACATAAGACAATAATGAAAGCTCTCAAAGGCCGCAGGGGCACCAGAATAGTGCCGGTCCTCAACGTTTCAGCTATTGTGGCACTTGAAGGAGTTACACAACCTGACGTTCACCCTGAGAATGTTTCCTTCCCCCATCATCTCAGGGCTTTTGAGACCGGCAAAGATTGGGCTTGCTAGCAAAGGGATGACACACAGAATGACAAAACTCCTGTGTCTGTCTGTCAGGCTTGGTCTTTATCCGACTGACATTTGCTGGCTCAGGCTCATCCAGGCTCCGGAGAAGCCAGGGATAAGAGTCAGACACAGATGGCTTTTTCCCTTGCAATTCTGTCTAGCGCAAGATTCAGAGGGGAAACATTTTTTTTTTCCAAATCTTCATCCTGTTTTTACAGACTCTCTGAAATATAATTGCCTCTAGAAAAGTATAAGAAACCAGTGAATCCTCACATACTGCAACAGTGTGTTATTGTTTTTTGTAATATGTTCTCTTGCATTATTCCTTTTCGTCTGTGCTGACCCAACCTATCGCTGATTAGGGCTGTTACTTCAGCAGACACATTTCTTTTCCTCTGAGTAAGTCAAAAGAACAATGCAAGAATGCCTTGTGCCATTTAAAACTGATGAGCCAAAGCCAGCATGAAGGAGGAGAGGGGAGGTGTAGGTGTTAAATTGATTGGCGAGAGAAAAAAGCATCTGCTTTGCAATAGCTTAACAGTTGCCTCAGAAGCACGCCTGCTATTGTTTCCAAACAAGAATACCCACTTCTGTGTGCCGAGGAGTGTCGCCTTCAGAAGAAATGTGTGAGAGGGATAGAAATTGTTGCATAAGAAACATTTAGAGACATCTTTTTTTTTTTGCAGATTTTCAGGACCTTGATCTATTTTCTTTTTTTTTTTTCATAGCTGCCTCAACTCCTTTTCTGTTCTCCAGGCAGTTCAGAGTTAACACGTGGGCAGAGAACAAAAGACAGGGGATACAGGGCTGGAGTCAGCAGCTGATCCAATGACAGAAATGGCACCGAGGCGAGAGGGTCCCAGGTGTAGTCATGACTCAAGTAGCACTCCACGATAGGGGGTTGTGATTGAGGGGGGGGGAGCAAAGAGCGAAAAAGAAGCATGGGGGGCATCATGGAAGCTCGCGTCCTGTGTGACAAGCTGCCTGTTGCGTGCACGCTCCTGACAGCAGGAAAAGCAAAGAGACAGGACACCTGACCCCTCCGACCTTCACCAAAGTAAGATCAGACTTCTGTTACTGAACAGCAGTGGCATGAGTGTGCACCTCTCTTGTCTCCATATTTATTTCAGTAACTTGGGTCGAACAG
Source organism: Morone saxatilis (assembly GCF_004916995.1). NCBI lineage: Eukaryota > Metazoa > Chordata > Actinopteri > Moronidae > Morone > Morone saxatilis. The sequence goes on along the minus strand of NW_023339984.1, from coordinate 9,295,675 downwards.
TTAGACACCAAAAAGCTATTAGAGGATATTTCTGTATGCAGATTTGAACTTACTGTTCACTCTTTTGTAGATCTGCGTTGGCCTGGTACACAACAAAAAAGCAGAATTCTTACCGCAGTGATGAGACGGGCTATGGTATGGGCTTGTAGATCCACCACATCGATTTTGGGGTACCTACAAGCAGTAAAACAAACTGCAATGAGCTCACATCAAGTATAATACAATATCAGCCAAGGTATTAGCAGAGCATGGAATTCATTATCTTTTTTAAGGCTTTATTTCCCTTTTAGACTTAGATTATAAAGTGGTCAACCAGATTTTCTTAGATTTTTTCCCCCAAACATACCACTGTGGTCAAATAAATGATCACAGTCCTGTTTTAGTTCTTGTTTATCAAACCCAACTGGTTTTGATGCCTGGCTGAAATGTGCTATGAATACAAATATTGTTTGCCATTGTCACACGGAATTCGCTTGCTTTTTGTGGGCACAAATCCAGCTAAATGACAAACTACACTTAATAATATATTCCACGCACAGCTCATCGCCATTCTTTCAATTCTAACTAGCTAATTAATGAAGCTGTCAATCACATATCAGAATATCATAATTGGATATGTTCCTCCTTTTTCTACCCAGAATTACGCTCCAATAAAACAATTTCAACCTTGTCTCCCTGAAATTATGTTCATATAATACTAATTTGTTTTTCCAATTACGTTGTGGTGGGAAATATTAAGGCTGCCATTAAAATATGTTCTCCTCCAGCATTTATATTCTACAGTAGTACATGCTGCATTTACACTATGACTTTGACAATTCAGTAAATGTAGCAGGTAGTTGTGGTGGACGCAGGCATTCAGGGTGAGGACTTTGACACTAGGAGACTGCGTTTTGAGGCATGCATGAGGTTTAGGCCGCAAAACAGTTTGGTTAAGATTAGGGAAAAGTTGTAGTTTTGCTTAAAGGAACATTTTGTAAGAATTGGTATTTTTTGTGATTTGGCGCCTCAGTTTCAGAGTTAGTTTGCTAACACAGCCAAACATCAAGCAAGGTTGGCGTCTGTCGAGTGGGTTACATTGTGCGGGAACAGGCGTACGGCGGGCAGAGTGGGGATGATAGAGGCATTGTTCACCCTATTACAAGTATTGAAGCTTTTACTTTGAGGTAAAATTGTTTTATATGTTTCTTTAAATGTTTATCCAGTAAACATTTTGTGTCTGAACTTGGTCTGTATGAAGACAAGACCATTGTTTTTCCCTAACCTTAACCAAGTGTTGTGGGTTGCCTAAACATGAAGACTTCAATAATGCACAAGTTGCTATGGATATTGTATGAAAACAAATGAGATTCTTACTTACTGATATGTTCTGTCTTGCCCGTGCTAGTTAACAACATTTTCTCATTATGGTGATAAAAAACATAACCCAGGTGGCATTATATTTCCTTTCATATTGTCTTATTTGCTGTTGCTAATTAGTAGTATGCAGACCTAGTTTCAAGGAGACAGGATGTTCTATTTTGCATGAGCTAATAAAATGTATTGGGAAACATAATGCCACCTGGATTATGTTTTTTATGAATATTACAGACAAATAAAGCAGCAAACTGTTGCCAGCCAAGACGAGGACACATTTTAATTCTTCATATATTGGTGACGTGAACCCCCAGTATATAAAAAAGGTAAGTTTGTCCAGTCACCAAATGTCTCCAAAACCTATTTTTCTACCCACAATATTCACTGTTAAACCAACTCCAAAACCCACTCACAGAAGTCCTCCTGCTTCGTGTTGCTATTCGTGTCAAACAACAAGGGTTCTGTATCCTACGTGCGGCATGCACAGTTGATCATTCACGGGTCTACACGGGTAAAACACAGCACAGCATCACTGATGCACATATTAATATAAACCAGTGTGTTACTGCTGTTGTTGATGAACAACATCTGCTCTGGTGTTTTTCAGTTGAACAGTCTGGAGTTTCACTGAGTCACTTTCTTTTCAAAACTGGGTCTGTAGCTGATTTGTCACTAAACTGTGTTGTTGTGAACCGACTTTATTATCATTGTGTTGTTGGTAAAAACGCACCCACGCGCAATTCTGCAGTGGCAATTCTGTACACCTGAACGCGCACTGTCCTTACCACTCGTGTGTATTCTGTATCAACATCCAACACTAGGCGCTAGTTAAAGATTTAATACTGAAAATATAGAGGAATATTTTGCTTTACAAAACATGCTCATATACCGACTGTGTGTCAGGTGTTTGCACCTTTGGATAGAAACAGGAGCTAGTACAGGAACACCATTAGCATTTATTTGCAGGGGTTGGGGTTATGGACATAATTCCTAAGAGACAGTGTTGTGAAATCACCTGTTGCACTTTCCTTCATCTATATAGTTGCATGTTTTATAACAAAGGTTAAAATAAGAACCTGATTATACTCATGTTCTTATGCTCGTATGATCTCAGTCTCCTGTGTTTATTATAGAGTGCATTTCTATATGTACTGGGTGTGGTTGTGTGCCTGTGCACTTAATGCAGGATCAGTGTTGTTGTCACTCGCTGCCTCCCTGCTCCTTTCTCTTTTCTCACGCACACTCCCCTCACTCCCTCTACAGAGTGACATTCATTAATTAAATATGGTGTACTGCCGCAGGATGTGCTTCCCTTTCCACTATCTCCAGACACTAATAATTACATTGGCATTTAGCTCCGTGATAAGCCGACCCTATGGCCTTTATGAAATGTTCCCTGGGCCCGGATACTGAGCAAAATATAGACTGATGCGGCGCTATATATCAATCCATCTGCCTGTCTTCTTGCTTTAATCTTAAGAAAAGAGGCCCTGTTGCTAATGCATGGTTAAAGAATCTAACGACATCACCTAATTTTTACATAATCAAAGGCTGAAATCGAGCTGTGCTGGAAATAGGCATGGTGTAATTCTGCACATGGGTGGGCTGTTTAAATTATGTTAGAGCTTATGGTGATGCATTTCTACAGATAAATAAATGCCACAGTGACCACTCATTTATGAGACATATTTTTCTGTAGCCTTTAAGTTGAAAGGTTTATTCATTATGGCACAGTGTAAACCTTTTATTATTGATTAATCTGCTGAATATTTTCTCAAGTAATTGTTTGGTCTAGTGAAAAATACACATCACTGTAGTTTAAACAGCCCATGTAACAGATGTCTTGTTTTTTGCAACCAATAGTCAAAAACTATTCAGTGTACAATCACAGGAGTGTAAGAAAAGCAGAAAATAATCACATTTGAGAAGCTGAAATCAGTTCAATTGCCATTTTTGTTTCAGAAATTACTTAAAACAATTATTAGGTTTTATTAAAATTGTTGCCGATTGTTGCAGTTCTAGTAGACTTACTGGGAAAACAACATCTTTACTCCATGATTTATTTCCTTCACTATACATATTAGTTTTTTGGGGTCACTTTAATGTGCCTAAAATAAGACAATGTGTGAATGAATGTGATGATAGATGGATTTGTTCTTATCATTTAACTAATCTGTCAAATTCAGTTTTTAATTAATTCATGAATCTTTTAGTCTACAGTGTCAGAAAATACAACAACAATTCAAAACCCAAATATATTCAGTTAAAGGGATATGAAACACAGAAATGCAGCAACCAAACATTTGAGAAAAGGGAGCCATTGAATATTCAGCATTTTTGCTCAATTATCAACTCGACTTGAGTTTGTTTCGATTAATTTCCTGCCAACTGGCTAATTGATGAATGAACCAGTTCTTTAAGAACTGCTGTTCCACAGTGGTATAGCACATACCTCAGAAATATGCCAAAAAGTCAAGGCTGTTACCTGAAAAGCATGTATCTCTATAGCCCAAGCCAAGTCTCTTTGAAGTTCAAGCTGAATCTGAGTCTAAACACACTGAATTAGTTTTTTGACTGTAACTGGCATACAGAACACTAAGATATATACAAGCAAAGGAATGACATGGATAAGCTGAAAGCTCAACTGCGTCAGTATTTCCCTTTAAGATTATGCCTCAGTAGATAGAACTGAAGTTAGCCAAAAAGCTTTAGAGTATTAAGTTTGATTTTGCTTTACCTAATTACTTTGCCTCAGGTGGCCTGATCAGGCTGGTACATTGCGAGATTATTATGTGGCTTATCAGCTCCAGGGATGTATCAATTAATGCATAGTCACAATTACTGTAAACATGCATTTAGTTTGTAAAAAAGCCCACTTGTACCAGTTATATTTTAATACTTATCTTATACTGTCAGTAATAGCCTGCCATCTCTTCCCTCACTCATGTGGTATCATGTTCCTTTTCTTTTTTTATTGACAAATTGTTAATATTTGCTACAAATGTGGGGCATTTTACCTTTATCTTTCACATGACTATGGTTATTTCTCATAGCCTGAAATATAGTTTTCCACTGCTGGGGTGGAAGAATAGCGTAATTCCACAGAGAAGTGTGAAGCAATCACTCCAGGTTTGCCTGAATAATCTCTGATCACCAAATTAGACTCGAGAGTTGAGGCTCACTTGTTCCAGAATGGTCCTAGCTGAAATTACCAGGGAAGGTTTCAGTGAAAACCATCTGGGCTTCAAATTGGACCCCTGGACCCGGGAGGATTGTATGTACCATTCAGTATCAGCTAAGATGACCAGTGTTCTTGCTACCTTGGGAAATCTGCCTCTGACTTCTATTATTTTGGTCGATGTTTCTGTCCTCATCTGTCAAAGGGCCTGAAAGGGGATCACTAGCGAGTACTTTTCTATCTGAACAGCATGCCGTGCTGCTGTATTAGTCGCCCGGGTACTTGACAGAGCGAAGGATAAAAGCACGAATTGAGTGACAAGAGATGCTTAGATAAGGCAAAATGACATAAGTAGCTGGCAGCTTTATTACATATGTGACTTTCTGTGTACGTTCAGTATGCACACATGCTGTATGTGCTTTAATACTGTGTGGGAGTGGTAATATTTTCAGTTGTGTGGGTTCATGGTAATAAATGTCTCATCTTTTTGTTTGTGCTGTTTCCACATATTTGCAAGGTGATGCATTTCATAACTCTGACTAGAAACCCAATATTCTCTTGCCAGGTGGATATAAGTGGTATTTGTAGAACTGTGCTTCTGGGACCAGCTGGATCTATCAAATAACATAACGCCGTATGTAACAATGTTATTTGATCTTTCCTCTCTTCCCCCTCTCTCTCTCTGTAAGGCAATATCTTTGCATACTGTTTTATCAGCCCTCGTGTTCGTTTGGCTAAATCAACTATAGAGCTTATTTGTCAAAAGTGTTGTTAAATTTTCACAGATCTCAATTGAAGTTCAGATACAGTTTACAGACTATGTGTACTGCTGCGTAAAAGTGATTCATGCTTAATGTGCAATTTAACCGCAAGAGTTTATATGAGATTACTTAAAGTTACAGTTTGGCTACGGCTCTGACAATTTTGAAGGAATTTTTCACTTTCTTTTCTTTTCTTCTCCCACAATTGTAGCATTTTGCACTGCAGACAACACCTGGTTCCTTTGTTGTTAGCCAGACATAGTTTAGTTTTTATATTTCAGTAAATTAACATGGACAAGGTTGGAGCTCATTACAGTTGTAATTGTAGTAGTTGTAAAAAGTTGACATTTTTGCTTATTAAATTACTTAAATGATAAAGTGCTAATGAAAACTGTTGCAGATTAAATTATTTGTTGATCTACTAATGGATTAATGGAGTAATACTTTTCAGTTCTAGCCACAGTTTTGCTTATTCCTCAGCAAAGGTCGAACTCAAGATACAAAGAGCATGTCACCAGTAACAAAAGATAAAGACTGAATACTGCATAACAAACTGTGAACTTCAGCCTCAAACAAAACTTGCATTCAGCTCATTTCCTCTCTGGGTGCATGCAGCATGATTTGTATGCATTTCAAACAAACACATTTCAATTTGGCTTTGAAAAGGCTACCTAAGCACAAAAGAACTTTTCACAGCACCTGCCTTCCAGTCCAAATGTCCAAATCCACAGTCGTGTTTATTAGCTTAGCTTAATTGTGCATAGTATCTAAAGGTCAGTGCCTGCTGTGATACATCGCTGCCAAAATGGCTTCCAGGGGACACTGTTTCAGATGAATAAACACTGAAAGCTGCACCACCTTCCACCCCTCCGTCCCCATTCCTTACCTCCCAATGCGTGGCAGCATCACATTCGGCTCTTTCAGGCCTTGCACAAGGTCCTGTGACTGATGGGCATCCACTGGTACGCACCGCCTCACTGACTTCCATTTCAGCAGGCAAAAGACAGCAGATTAATTCTCTTGTCAATCCCCCCCCCCCCCGTTTTTTTTTCTGCAGGAGTTTATTCAGATAGGAGGAATGATGTGTTTGTCCTCCAGTGAATTAAAACATGCAGTTTATCTGTATAACTACAGCCTTCTCCGTGATTAATGGTATTTGACTTCTATAAGCAGTAAACTTCTTCCGTTTGGCTGTAAAAGCTGATTTAATGAGAGAGTGACTTGAATAGATAAGCAGATATGGCAGTGGGGATTATTGGGAGGTGAACTGAATGGGAGATGGATGGTGTGCAGTTTACTATCAGTTATGCAATGCACTTTTTATAAGCTCATACCTGTGGGGCCAGCAGGCACTCTGCAATGGATGTGAGATTGTGTGCATCCTAAGATATGTGTCAGAATGTATATGTGCTTTAGAAAAGATGTGTACACTCGTAGCGCAGGTTGTGTATTAGGCTGTATTAAGAATTTACAAGAGAAGGAAAGCGTTGTGTGTTGAGTGTCTGTTAAGACAATTTTTCGGTCCATGTTTGATTCACGCACTGCGTTGGCATGTTGAACGTGTTTGTATATATGAAAATGACTCTTAACCTCTTACCTCTCACCCCCCCCCCAGGCTTTGTTGGGAGGAGGCCATCAGATGGATCTCACCGAGTTTCAGCACACACTGTGGGACATCCTGATAAAAGGAGACAGTGTCAAGGTGAGCTCCATCATTATTCATTTCCCGTTCTCTCTCCCCTCTTTTATTTGTATTTTCATTTCTTCTAACTGTCATTCACTCCTTGATTCCTTGATTCCTTGGATTAGTTGTTGTTGATGTCAGAGAAAAATTGACTGTTGGGTGGGGACATGAGTAACATTCAGTAGTGGCTAGTTGTAGTTCTTGTGGATGTTGGAGCATCCCTCCCCACGAATGTGCAGCGGTGTTGTCTGTACATGTTCGTGTCACTGATTTTAATTGTATTAATGTGTATGTATTTTTATCCACGCTAGCAACATGGCTCTGTAGAATCAGTCCCTTGGTCCACCACTTTGCTTCAGACTGAAATGTCTCAATAACTATTGGGTGGATTGCCATGAAATTTGGTACAAATATCCATGTTACCCAGAGGTGGAAATGTAATTAATTTGGTGATACCTTGACATTTCCTCTAGCACCACCATGAAGTTGATATTTGTGGTATTGAATGAAATATGCCTTAATCTAGTGCCATCGCTGTGGTAAAAGATTAATTTGTCCAATACTTTGGTTTATGACCAAATATCTGCAAAACTAATGACATTCCCACTAACCTCAGCTATACTTTGTGTGTAGCGCTAATTAGCGAATGTTATCAGGCTAACACATTAAACTAAGATAGTGAAACCACTAACACTATACCATTTACCTCAAAGCAACACTGTGCCTAGTACAACCTCACAGAGCTGCTGAAAACAACTTCCTAACAATGGCCAGATAAATGTACATGGGAAAATAAAGCACTGGTATCTTCACTGACTGCGTGCAATAACCTCCAGGAACAAAACAAGACGAGACAAGAGAATATCTAGACGATAAGCACAAAATGAGGAAAAATTGTATTTCTTTAACTGAAATGTGCAAAAGCTGGATTACTCCAGAGTTGTAAATGTAGCCGCTGGTGACTTGATGCAGTGATGTTCTTCTAGTGACCACGGTGTGATTAGATTTATCTCACGGTTCTATCCTATCTTGACAGCCACAACACAAATAACCTCATAACACCTTCCATTCTTGAGTCCGTGTTAATTTAGAGCCCCTAAACTGCCGACATACTTCTTTCTCAGCACAGGTTTATAAACCGCACATTTTCATCTGACAGCTAAGGCCTAAAAGAAAATGTCCGTGCCTCTCTCCATCTTCTGAACTGAGGACGCGGAGAGTGCGAGATACCATCCTTTCATTTCCGCTTCTCCAGATAAAAAGATGAGAGAGGGAGAGGACGAAAGTGAGGCCTATCGCCGGGCAGCAGTGATTGAGTCCCTTCGCTAAGCCACAGCGAGGATCTGCTCAAATAACCCACTCTGCCGATAAGAAGCTCGTCATTTCCATAGACAAAAAAACATTGGGGTTCAGATTAGATTTCACCATCCGCCTGGCTTTTTTAGTGTAGCTCCAACATAGAATTAAAATTAAAAAAGGCAAACTCCTGCCCCCCGGCTTTTCATGAAAACACCAATGAAATACATATGGACTTGAAATGGAATGATTTTATTAGCACTGTTATTGTTAGCAGTCGCAGCACTGGTGTCAATCACCAAAACTGCCTCTTTTCTCGTCATGCTCTCTTTTTCGAAGAAGCCAAGGAAGTCTCAAAAATAAATCGGCATCCAAAATGCAGCCTTGCTCTTGTTAGTTTCAGAGCCCTTGAGCTCCCTGGTAGCTCACCTGGTAGAGCGTGTGCCCTGTGTACAAAGGCTGAGTCCTTACTGCAATGGCCTGGGTTCGATTCCAACCCGTGGCCTTTTGCTGCATGTCATCCCCTCTCTCTTCCCACTTTCCTTTCTCTCTTCAAGCTGCTTCTATCAAATAAAAGGCAATAAAAGCTTAGTGGACTAGCAACTGAAGAGTGTAAAGTACGACCTTTCTAGATCTTATTTTTGCCCTGGCACAATTAGGGCAGGGTATCATTTAAAATATGTTGACGTCATTGCCAACATGATGGTGAATTTAAGCACCTTTTAACCATTTTTAATGTATTAAAATAGGGAAACCAGCTCAATGCATTAATGTTACATAAATATATATATATAATAACTGACAAAAGAAAGAGAACAAGGTGCTCATAACATAGCCATTGGTCTTTCATTGATACATTTGTAGCAACAGTCGGCTGTCTGTAAGATAAGAGAAGACTGAAATGCTTCAAAGAAATGTTGATTGGCCTGTAAGACTTGCTGTAAATCAGCTTTTAATGTATATGTTTATTTATTCTTTATTTTCTGCAAGCCTAATCTCAATCAGTCTTCTTCACAAAGCTAGCTTTAAACCTATTAGAATTTAGTAAATATATAAGTGAAAAACCTGTCTGCATAGCAAAAAATTTTGTTCTTTTTCATTCAATCCCAGTCTATAACCTTTGATCATGTTCCAGTCATTATTTCAAGCCAAGCAGGCCATTTGAAAGGCTTGACATGTGTCCAAATATGACCCTACATGTACATAGATGTCAATTTTCTCTGAACCTCACAGTGTTGAAGATGACAAGTGTTGTGTGTGATGTGTTTTTTTAGTTCTATACTGGTTAGTATTTTATTGATATATGGGCCTGGCTATAGAGCAAGTAAAGGCTGAAAGGCACTGAAAAGCTTGGTTGTTTGGACATCCTTCAGACTGCCATTGTATCTTTAAATATGACAATTTGTGACACATAAAAGCTCTTTCTTGTGTTTCTAGATTAGGTATAGATAGGCTGGTTGTTGTTCAGTGCACTCAAAGTTACCATATAAAGATGTGATGCAGTAACAGGGTATGATGATGTATGTGCTTTTGACTCTACCACTGTTACTTTAGTTGAGGTGAAACGTGAAGATGGATGGATCAAGTTTCTGTACTTTTACTATTGTTTGTTGCGTATATGTTTTTTTTTCTTCTGTTGATTTTATACATCACATTTATCTATGTGTGGAAAAGTTTTATTGGATTGTAAATGTTTTATGTTTTACAGCTTTCCGCTGCTGTGATGGATTCGATTTATTCATCATTATATGCAAAACAACCCGCAAACCAGCTCCTGAAAAGTTTTGATATTTTTTATTATGTAATCTTAAGCATTGCTTCTATTACTGTAGGAGACATGTCAGCTGCTGTATGACACTTAAACATCAGTGTGACACTTTTCAGTACGTCAACCACTCGTAGGCATTTGAGTTTCCGTACCTCTTCACTGCCATTTGGATATCTTAAGTCTTAAATCGAATAATGGTGTGAACTGAACATATGGCTGAAAATGACGTGACCGAGATGCCTACATCAAAAACCTGATTAGGAAACGAGTGTATTATAGGCTGTGCTACATTGAGACAGGTGACACATTTGACCTTTTCACACAGATACAAAGGACTGATTGTCTTACGTTGAAGACTTGCACAGTAGCTGCAGCGGCTAATGGTGTTTTTTCATTCCACACTTTCATGCCACACTTTATCCCAGCAACGGAGGCTGTCACAAATGCAATGGCCAGCCCAAATGGACAGTGGTTTCTGTTTCAAAAGCAAACATTACTAATGAATCACCACATCTCTCAAACAGCCTAATTAGGAGCTAATTATTCAGTCTTTTCTCAGATTTTATATGACTTTAACCTGCCCTCCCTTTGCCTTGACAAAGGGTTGCCAGATTATTGCAGGCCTTAGTTACAGTAAACAACATTTGAGGGGATCTGTGCAGCCCACCCAAACCCCTTACATTGAATTTCCTTGATTTTATTCCCCATTTTTTGCATTTGGGAGTTTTGAATTATGAAAGAAAACATACATCATTGTTCCCACTTTCCTATCAGCACAAAAAGATTATAGATTGTTAGACTCGGCCTCAGCATTCAGAGTTGATGTGGGCTGGTATTTGCAAATAGATATCATTGGTTAGAATGGCAGTAAATACACAGTAGTTCAGTTTCAAATGTCAAAGTGTGTCCTGGTTTAAAGCAATTCATTCACTGTCTGTAATTTGCCCACAACAACAGCACTGTAAGCATTGTGAGAATATGCTACATTCACCTTAAGCATCAACAATGAAATTAAAGAATTGTCTTTACACTTAGAAATCTTTTGGAAAAGCAAGAAGCAGCAGTGTCAGCAGTACTAGTGAAAGCATGCTTTGGATATTCAGAGTGTGCAGCAGAATTAGCAGAGTATTTTTGGAGATTGGGGGCTTTTGCTCTGGAGACTGACACGCTGTTAGGGGTACATTTGTGTGAACATTTAATGGACCCCCTGCTGGTCTCCCTGTCGCCCCCCATTGTAAAGAGGCCTAAGCAAACCTGACATCAAGAGCATTTGGGGTACTCTCCGTCTATCTATCGCAGCACTTTTTTCCTCCCCCTTGCTCTCCCCTTTTAAGTAAAGACAACTTTGGTGAATATTTCATGGGGTACATTGCCTCAGTTTCACTGTGTCGAGCAGGGAGAGTGGCACGCGATGACGATTGACAGGCCCACACGCCAGCGTCCGCTAGGAGACAGCCTTTCTGTTTGGTCTGTCTTTCGTGACACTCCTACTCCTTTTCCCCTCCCATTTTCCTTCTGTCAGAGACAACAGTTTTTTCAGGCCAGAGAGTCTGGCTGCTGATCATTTAGCTGTTTCTTTAAATTTTAGTATGACTGCAGAACTTCTGCCGATCCATCTGATACTCTTCGCTAAAATGCCAACATATGGATACAAATCTGTTTTTGCACAGACTGTAACATTTATAGCACTTAATGATATGATTACACCCTTTTAAAATCATAAAGAAACTTAACTGTGCTTCTGTTGCCAACTTTGTGTTTACATTAATGAGTGAATTATCACATTATCAAAGGGGAAGTGTTCTCTTTGTAAAAAAGGATTGTTATTTCTTCAAGTGTCTTCACTCGCCACTTCATGATGAATGATTCCATCTGCCGTTACCTTTTTAAGCTGACCTCAGCCTGGCACATTATAGAAAAATGCCGTATCAACCATAAAATAATACCACTAAATAATCACTTTTGTTGTTTCTTTCAGCGCTACTCAAACTCCAGCGACAGCCTCTCAATATCATATTTCTCAAGTGCAAGCTTCAATGATTGCCTTTACTGTTATTGGAAGGCACACTTCATTTCCCTCCCCCAACATTCAATTTCATGGAGGGATGAGAAAACGCTGCCTTTCCGTGCTACTTACGAAGATTTGACAACACTACAGTATGCTCACTTTGCTGCCGCCGCCGCCGCCGCCACTGCATCGCCGCCCTCTCCCTCCTCTCCCGCTTTCTTATTTAATAAACAGCGCGCTTGCTTGACTTACAGTAGGTTTCCACCTTGCCTTGCTCAGTGTGACGAGCAGCTGAATGGTGTCACAGTTAACAGGGGCGGCTCAGTTGCTCTGCTGTGACAACATTCGTTTGATGTAGAAGTGGTAGTCCTCGGCTGCCATGTTCTCCCCTTCTGCTCTTTTTGTTGTTCCTGCTCTGTCTGAATCTCACCGCTGTCACACGTTGGGGGAAGCCAACTGGCATGACCTGAAAGTGTGACGGCGGCACGCTAGCTGCCGTTTTTCCTCTCTGTTGATAGCCATCCAACTCGCACACATGCATAAAGAGAAATGCAGTCATTTTTCTAGATTAAAGAACTTTAATTGGCTCTCGCTCCTGTCTGAACTGGTGTCCCAGGATGCAGCACAGGGTGCCAGTGATGTATAAAAGATGCTATGTGTTTGTGCAAGTGTGTGTCCCTCATTTTCATAAGATTTTGTTTTCATCAAAGTTAGTCACATATAAATCTGCCATATGTCCATGAATTTACAGCTGACTGTAGTTTTCAACAACCAGCATCATGCTCATCTCTCTCTCACTCACACACACACGCTCTCAAACAGACTTTAAAAAACACAGCATTCATCACAGGTAGCCTTTTGACTGTAGTCAGTCAGTGCTGTTTAAAGTCTAAACATGGTAGAAGACATGACTCATTCAGTCATGCAGTATCCGTTGTGATCTTTTTCGGTGTCGAACATGATCTCAACTCGTGTGTGAAAGTATAACATGATAACATAACCACTCTTCTCCTAGTGGCAGATTTTGTTAGGAAGTGCCATTAAAATTAATCAAAAGATTCACTTGTTAAAACCACCATCACTCACTCCGTCACTCCTCTGGCTGCAAGCTGGAGATACAGAAGAGGAAAGCGCCAGCAGCCATGTATGCGATCGGAAAAAGGAAAACCACTTAGGGCGTCTTTGTCCTCTGTTTAAACAGTGCCACGGGGGGGAGGAGTGGGAAAAGGAAGTGGAGGAGGGAACCAAGGGAAAGGGGAATAAGAGGAGACGAAGAAGTTTCTCCAAAACGGAAGGGCCTGCCCCAGCCTGAGGCCCCAAAAATATGAGGCGCTTTGCTCGTCACTGTGTTACTGTCATTATTTTACCTCTCACAGAGCACACACGCCGTCTCTCAGGCACACATATGCACGCTTACGCCACCACACACTGTCTGTGCTGCCTTGATCTACTGTTAAATGCTGCCAGCATCAGATCCTCGAACATGGCCAACTTAAACAGAATGGAAAAACAGACTACAAATTTTTGTTGTTGGTAAAGGAAAGCAGTTTTATCAAACTGCTAAAATGCTGCATGATTGGTCTGTTATATTAGAATTATGGAATGTTTTACAGTGGAAAAGTTAATAAATCAATCGTCCTTTATCATTGTTATAGGCCAAATCGGATTCTTACATTCTCGAGTTGAAAAAATGTGTAGCCATTACACACAACAATACACGTCAACTAAAATGTGTGTCATATGTTGCGTCCTTACCTGGCGCCTTTTCCCCTACTTAAGTCTCCCTAGCAAGGCTAGCTATGGGTTCCAAATACAAAAAAAATTAGGCTTCTCGGAGGAAAATGTATTTATAATTTATTTAATAGTGCGTGTACCGATTTGTTTGCCATCACCAGCAAAGCTGCTGGCTTAGATAGATTTATTTCTTTATGGCCAAAAATAAATAAAAATAAAACCCGATGGGACAGGACGTTTAGTTTGTCCATGTGTTTCTCCCCAAAATTACACATACAAAAAAGTACTGCTTGGCACGTTTTCCTGTAAATTGTTGTCCAAAACCAACAATTCAATGGAATTGCTGTGATCGGTGTATCATGCTGAAGTGGATTAGAGCTATGATTTAATAAAGAGTTGAACTTAAGTAAACTCTGACATGCAAGGCACAGTCTTTCTCTAACCATATCCAAGTAATTTTAGTTGACGTCTAGCCTGGTTCTTTTCGCAGGTAAGAAAATGCTCATGAGTCACTGCACTGACACTCAACCCATTTCCCCAACAAGGTATGCAAACTGGTTGGTGCGGTGAGTGGGGAGCCCTGCAAAAGGTCTGCGAAGGGTCCACATCGACCCTCCACTCTGCACTCCTGTTCAAAAGTGAAACTCTGCAGAGGCTTCCACAAATGTCACAGTCAAGTTCAGTTCGCATTAGCAACCGTGTCACGAGGCTGAGGAGATTCTGGGAGCTCTGCAAACATTGCACTGCTTCCACGTTTACCATTAAACTCTGGGCCTCTGCAGAGAGACTGCAATGAAACACTGCAGTCTCCGCACAGACCCTAAATTTGACTTTAGTACAGCTGAAACTTGAGTGTTAGATTGCTGTAGCAGCTTTTCTTTGAATTAACAGAGAGCTGTTGGACAATGAGAGATGTGGCTTCAGAGTGCAATCTGGTGTATTGGGCTTTGTGGCAGTAACATATCCATCAAAACTTCGACTCTCTGGAAACTTGATCCATCCATCTTCACGTTTCACCTCAGCTAGACATCACTGACTGGCTATAACAGAGCCTGTGAGCTACTATCGGTTAAAATCAGTCACTGCTGCATTCTGTAAGAAATGTCTACCCACAGCACAGGAGGGGGGGGGGATGTAAAGCAGTGACTACATAAAGTGTCTGAATGTATACAAATGCAGAGGACACATGCGTTAAGTGCATTCAAAGAGACAAAAAGCACGTGACGCATTACATATTAAAGATTTTCTGTAAAATATGACACACTCACCAACTGAGCATGCTGCTGAGGGAATTCAGCATAACTCACACATAGAAGAAGGCTGTGTCTCTCCTACTTGGCTGTAATGAATATAGGTCTGCCAAACTGAGCAAAAAAAACAAAACAAAACAAAAACACTGAAAGTATTACATAAGTTAGGATTCTCTGCGATTTGAACCTTAAGTCGCTGCACAGGCGGCTATTTAAATTGCATCAGTTCCTCTGATGTAAATGTGTATAGCCTTCAACTCCCTTAGAGCTTTTAGTCATTTATTTTGATTAGGGCTGTATTTATAAGATAAGTCTCTTAAGTAAGTCGCCTGGGAAGATGGGTTGGCGAGGATGGTGGTGGGGGAACAAAATGAAGTCTGTTTGATGATTATAAATTCCAAAATATCTGCTAGTCAATTAATTAGGTACTTCCTGGGTACGTGTGCCCTTCTTTTCATTTACTGGGCCTGGGCTCTCAGTGGACAAATGCCCGAGGTACACCCATTGTATGTCTAAGCTGTTACACACATCTCCAGCAACTGGGGAACGGAGAATAAAGATCCTTCAAAGGCAGACAGTTTTCAAGAGCAAGCCTCTGTTTTTGTGTGCTGGCTGATTTCTTGAAGCAGCGTATGTGGCCGCTTGAAGGCTTTACTCAGCCAGTGTCTCATTCTCACACACAAACAAGAACTGGAGAAGTATGTGGGCATGAAAAGATAGGTAGACTGAGAGGACTGGGCTTGAAGTGATGCTTCCATTATTTCTGCCTCTCACAGTGCAACAATACGTGCCTGCGACTTATCTTGTTGAGGCTACTGTAGCGCGTGAGCATTGCCTATTGCCATGAGGATACTACTACTTTTATAGCGAATAAAGCCATTGCTAACCAAAAAAATGGGCTGTGTATTTCCTATCAAAAATTCAATCAAAAATACCTGGACATATCCTTCAGATTTTCAGTGCCTACATGTGTTGTCGGTCTGTATCCATATCCAGAAGACATGGGTTGTTCACTGATTCCACAAGCATACTGGACTAGTAAAAAGTAAAAAAGAAAAAAAAAAAAAGCAAAATTCCACTGCACATTCATTCCAATGGAATTGCCACAGTCAGAGAATCTGTCCACAGAAGAGCAATGGTTTTCAGACTGTTAAAAGACAGGAGTTGATGGTAAAAATATTTGAGTAAATGGTGTGAACTTCTTGTCCTGTTAGTTGCCTATCTAAGCTAACGAGATAACAAGTTTGCTCAGTGAGTTTTATTGTCCTTTAATAACTTTATAGTGAACAAAATGCCAGGGGGAAGTAAACAGAATAGTAGAGCGAAGCGGGCTCGTCACGTCCGCGGCGCTTATGGATAAAAACTAATTTAACACAACAACTTCTATATTCCGGTGATAATACAATACCATATACCTATGAATATTATATTCCATCTCTGCCAATAGATCCTCATAAATGTTGCACACTGGACCTTTTAATGTAAAAAAACCCAAATCTTTTTGACTATTTGTGATGCGCCTGTGGGACAAGACTCCAGGAGGTTTCATGCTAGCCAAAGAAATGGTACATAACACCCCAATATTTGCTTTTCACTGCTTGCTGACGAATATGGGAAATCATCAAATCAATCTTCATGTAATTCCTAGCTGTATGATCTCTCGTTATTTCTGAAACCTGAAAAAGTATCAATTTGTTAGAGGCCTTTCACCTACGGTTAAACTGTTAGAGTTATTTTAAATTATGTTGGCTAAGTCTGAAATATTTGCAATACTCTTGATCTGGATAGTGGGGAATCTTAAAACGTTAAAGTTTTTAATCTCGTTGTACTCATTTTGCGTTTAGATAATGTACTGAACTATAGATTTTCATCAGCTGTTATTTATTTTTCTTTCTTTTAAGACAGGCTAAATGACTACAACCAGGATGTCATAGGGAAAACTATCTATTTAGGACCAATAGAAATCTCTCCCAGATGTCTAACCTGAGCTGACACGGCTTCATGGGAATAATATTCATGGATTATTATCTTAAAAGATTTTTCTACCAGTAACTCTGACATGTTTTCATATGGGTGTTTTTTTTGGGGGGGGTGGGTGCATGACAGTTTTTACATTTGTATTCAGTCCAATCTGTCAAAATATTCTGAACCGCAAATACTGCATGCGATGTCACAGTGTTCTTAAGCAGGTTTTTGTTCTCCTCAGAGGTGGTGAGTCACATTGCATTTGGCGACGTCTCCCACTTGCACAGTTGAGTTTACAGTCTGGTTTCCAGTGAAGGAAAGAATGTCAGCATGCAGCATGCGACAAGTCATCAAATCAGACCCATATTTCCTCGGCCCCATATGTGGGAATCTTGTCATTTTTAGTCCTCCTCAGAATCCTGAACACTCTGGAAAGAATTGATGTTTTGCACAATATTTTTATTCTTTTTAATTTCATAATGCCTACAAGCATCAACAACAGAATATAGTACAGCTGTAACAACACACATTTTCCTAACCTCAGGTAGATTCTCAGCTAGAGATAAATGTCAATATTTTGATATTCGGTATATCAATATTTTACCGCCACAGCTCAGCAATCAACAATATTTACTCTAGGAAGGATTTAGCGATTATCTCCTGAAAACCTTCCGCAAGGTGAGGATCCGCAACGTGACTTGGCTCTTTCTAAATGAATGTGGCGTCTTAAAAAGGAAAATTAAAGACCTGAAATTGTTTTGGCTCTGCCTGTTTTTCTCCTGTGACCTAAAACGGAACACTAGCATCCAGGCATGTTGTCTTTCATCATTAAACTGTCTTTCAGAGGCTCCTGGGAGCCTCCTAGAGCACAGAAAGGAACCTTGTATTTTGCAACATCAAGCGCACAGTGTCTGCTGGGAGGTGCATATTAGAGTCATGGACTTGGAGCTGAAATGATCTTTTAAAATCACTTTCTCTGTCTCTGTCTCTCTCACACACACACACACACACACACACACATACACAAACATGCTTTTGTTGTGGCTTTATACATTAATGCAGGTGATACCCAAGGTCTTATAAGTGTATAGATCTTTGACCTTGTTTTCTGTCCCTGTCTGCTTCCATTATGTGCTTGTAGATCAAAGACACACAAGGTGCACCAGGCAGTATTGTGGGTGAAGATCCTCACTTGAAGGCAGTTGACAGAGGTAAGTTATTAAACCTTCTCACCGTCCCTTTCTACCCCCTACTCCTCCTGTGGTCCCCACAGAAAATCCCTTCCCGTGTTTGGAAATATTAATACAAGCGTTAGTTAATTTCTGGAATTAAAATAATCTTTTTATTGTGTCACAAATTTTA
The DNA here is from genome assembly GCF_004916995.1 of Morone saxatilis. NCBI lineage: Eukaryota > Metazoa > Chordata > Actinopteri > Moronidae > Morone > Morone saxatilis. The sequence continues at coordinate 9,277,313 of NW_023339984.1, read as the reverse complement.
ATAAAGCCCAAAGTTAGCTTAATGTCCTTAACACAAGAGCTAAGAGGGTGGTGTGTTTATTTATCCTGATGCTAGTTGCTTATGATTATATCAAGCTACCCACAATGGATCAACTAGAATGTGTGTATAATTGTGCTGTGTAGAGAACTTGCCGTGCTTCCTTCAAAATAAAGGCTGGGGGTGGAACACAAAAATGACTCACCTAAGGGAGAGTGTAGTCCAGTCGCACAAACTTCATAGTTTTTTCTTTGAGGTACGAAATGGCTACATGCAAATACATGGAGCAGTAATAAGTGTGACAAGAATTACAGATAACAGTAACAGGTTTTTCAGTCTGACGAAAATCTATTTTTATTCAGTTAAATCCTTCATAATTGATTATATTTGCATAATTTTGATGCTCTTTGCTTTCCTCCCTCATTGTTTTACAAATAATGACAATTTGATTTTCAAGTAGTCATTTAAATAATTTGTCATGTAGATGTGCCAAAAAAGTTTCAATTATTTTTCCTCTGTTTTCAAATTGTGACTACCTGAATACTTTCACTGACAGTCAGAAAATTCAATATGAAACATAAAGAAGATATTAGTAACGTAGGAAGGGCATTATATTTTTCAAAGAAGAAAATGAAGACTGAATGATGAAATGTGTTGTAAGGGGGTGGTGGTGTTCGCAGTCTGTCGTCTTTTTTATACTATCACTGGTGATGCCAAAGTCAAAAATTAGCATAGATTAATATGTATGTATGAATTAGACAATGGTTGCAACGGTATGAGACTTTCACGGTACAATAGCCGCCTCAGAAAATCGAAGCGATCTAACGATATTGCATAATTATAGTGATTATCAGTTGCAATGAACCTTAAAAGAAACACTTTACAAAATGTACAATATACAATACAATATATAATATAATAATATAATATAATATATTGTCCTATATTTGTTTATTACACCGTAGAATTCATTGTACACAGCATTATAACTGTCAATTTTCATACCACAGTATTCCATGGTATTGGTTTACTGCTGCATAGGCTATTGCTAGAGCTGATTCATGATTGTTACATCAATTTTGGGACTTGTGGTATCCCCAGGAATTTTTTGAAAACATAATTTGTGGTACTGAAATATACTGGCACGGTAGTTAAAAGGAAACTCTATATTCTGTTGCTTGAATGGAAGTATTCTGGCATACCTAGAAGCTCGGCTATTGTCTGAAAATAACAAGCAGATTATCCATGCATAGGAGAGCTTTGTTTACCATACATCCATCCCTTTGGCCATACTTCCAAACAAATCTAAGTGAGAACCCACCTAGTGTGGATGTGTGGCTGCTTGCGTGCGTCTCATGTTTTGTTTTTCAAGGTGATGCAGCTAGTTTATTCCCCCTTTCACACCACGAGCATATTATCCCGCTCCAGCTGCTGCGAGGAGACAGGCCCAGGTATTTATGGCTAGCATAAAAAGTGTGTGCCTTCGCTGTCGCCCTACAGCTCGAGATTTACAGCGCATTTGACAAACACACTGAATTAAAAAAGGAGTGTTCAATTTGTATAGGAGTTTAGAGCCTGTCTGTTGTGCATGCTCCCAGCGGATTCAGCTGTTAGTACATGTGTGTGCGCATGTGTCTCGCTGTCTATGTACGCCTCCCGCTGTGTGAGAATGTGTCGATCTGTCTGCCTGCGTGCGTATGTGCTATCTGTACGCCTGTGTGTATCTTTGCGTGAGCGAGCGAGTGTGTGTGCACACACTGAGCCCGCCTGCTCTGAAACACCAGCAACAGATAACAGATGGTCCCCCTGCATTAGAAGTGTTTTATTTCCCTGCGGAAGCCAGATATGTCAAAAATAAGCATGTGCAACATTAGTCATTTGGAATATTCATGCCCCTGCCGTCCGATGGTTTCCTTTTCACAGCCAAAATACCACCAGCCCAATTCTCCTAAGGAAGTGAGGGGAATAAGGGGGAGAGGGAAAAAAGCAGTCATCAGCTGAACTGATCAGGGGGAGGCTGAGGCCTACATGCGGCTTTAATGGAAGATTTTTTATTTTTTTTCTCCTGGACGCTTCTTTAGCATGCCAGGGCTGTAATTAAAAAGGGGCTACAGTGTGTAGATGCGTTCATATTAAGAACCACATCCCCCAGCCCCATTAGACACACTGATGTGGATATGCACACATGTCCATATGCCTGCCTGGCTGCGTACACACACACACACACCACACACACGCCACACACACACACACACACACAAACCTCACACAAAATACTCCATTTTGCACCCACGATTGAAATAAAGCTGAAAATCCATGGACTTTTTTTTTGCATTCCCTTTTAAATACGACTCCATCTTTGGGAGTCCCCTCCCCTCCTCCTTCTCCCCCTCCTCTCCTCCACTTAAAAAACTTATTCTTATTTCTTTCCCTCCCACCTTCAAAAAGTCCCTTATTTAACTATTCCTCAAATTTCCCTCTGTAAAAGCTTTCAGCCTCTTACTCCCACCTTTGCCTTCCCTCCAAGGCCTTTCTACCCCAAATCTCCCCACCATTCGAAGGCCGTGGCTGCCCCCATCTTTCGGTCCCCTTTGGGTTGGGCGGAAAACAGGCATTGCATCATTAAAATCAAGGCCCCCCCTGAATTAACCATCCCACCGGAGTGGCAAGCCTGGCTTTTTTCCCACCCAGGGGGGCCCCAAATGGCATGGGTTTTTTTCTCCTCCCTACCGCCGAAAAACATGAAATTTTTGGAAGAGCACCTTTTCCCCTTCAACTCCCCCCGTGGGGTCCTCATGAAATCAGCGGTTTAAATTTCGTGCAGCATGCCGTGAAAATGGTTGGTAAGAAAGAAAAGAAGGAAAGAAAAGGAAAAGGAGAAAAGCCTTTACCAAACAGTAAAATGCCGCTGCTTTTCCCAGAAATGCCCAATATGAAATTTATTCCAGGGAAAAATATGCCAAATCCCAACAATCACTCTGCCATTTGTTTTAACCGAAGGGACCCCTGGCCCCCCTGATTCAAAGAGTCTTGGGAGAGAGAAAGGAGGAGAAGAAAAAGAGAGAAGAAGGAAGAGAAAACACCCAACCCCATGGAAGCCAACCCTACAGGTTTGGATGCCACTAAGCAAGCCAACCAGCAAAAAAAACTAAATCGTGGTTTTTCCTTTAGAATTTCGGCCAATGAAAAGGGTTCGGACAATTTCTCCCCGTTTTGTTTTCACAGCTTCCAAAACCTTTTTACAATTTTTTTATCCCTGGTGGGAGGGCGGATTGTTTTGGAAATTGTGGAAAGTGGGAAGGGTTTAATCCAATACAATGTGTTTCTTATGGGTTAAATTCCCTTAAAAAATAACAAGTGCCCAATGGCCTTACAAAGCATTAGAAAGGAGCATTGGAAAATCCAATTAAATCACACATCGTTTTGGCGAACATCCCTTTATGGCCCGGCCCAATAGGTTGGCCACATAGGGGGGACTTTGAATAGTTGGGCATCGTAAAGGTCCAGGTGTGGAAGTAATCAAAACGTAAAAAAGTAAGTCCCAAGCAGGGGATTAAATGGTCGATCAACCTATTTGTAATTCTTGCATAATTTACCTCTTTTCATCAATTTGTTCCCCCTTAAATTTTCAGTCCAAAAAAATTTGGTTCCACATTTAAGACTTTTGCCCCTTTTTTATTTAGTAGGTTCCCAATGTTATACTTTCATAGTTATTCATCAATTGAATAAAGTCTGGCTTCTTTGTTAGTTTGAAAAAAAGATTTGTTTGTGAAACAAACTTTATTAATTCAGGCTGGGTTATTAATAAAGACGATATTAAATATTTCTGTCTGGGAACTCCAGTATTGGGCATCAAGCACTAGTTCCCCTTAGCCATATATAATACAAAAATAACAGTATACCTTTTACAAAGGTTGGTGCCAAAAAGTATGTTGGTGGGTCAACTTGCCAAATCGTCAGCTTTATTAGAATAAAAAGTTTGCCATTAGACTTTTTGAAACAGCCCCAACCTTAAACACTTTCCATTATCCCGTAATTACCCTTTTTTGGCTGTAGCCCGTGGCCTGTTTTTCTTTGCCCATTAATCCACTGGTTCCAAGCTTTGGTCCCATCTACAACTCTACCCTGAAAAAGATTTAGATTATGTTCAAATTTGGATTTTGCTTAAGATTCACTTCGTTTGTCATTGTTTTGGTAAGACAATTGGAATTAATCTGATATTGAATAATATACCATTAAAGTGGAGTTACTTTCTTACGTATGGGTAGCTGAATCGACTGGGAAGGGTGTTGGGCCAAAAAAAAAAATCCAAGTGGGTTTGTAAAAGCTTGAATTAAGAGTTTTTTACCGCCTAGAAAGGGCTCCAGGGAAAAAAAAACCAAATGAAATTTGGTTTTTGACCTAAACAAAATGCACGCGCGGTACATGAAAGGTGCGCGGTTAAATCCCAACTTGAAGGGCCATTCTCTTCTTACATTACCCAGGCCCAAATAAGCCTTACTGTATTAAACTTGTGCCTGCCTTCATCAAGTAAGAAGAGTGGAAAGATTTTCTCTTGGCCACAGAGACCTGGATGTGTTGTTTAAAAAGTTTTTTAGAAAGATGGCCATGTAACTGTAAATGAAATTATATCCATGTTTCACCTCTAGTGTTTTGAAATTGAAAGATTTGAAATTTTTTGAATCTTGGGAAAACTGAAAGTGAAAGAGGAAAATAAATTCTAAACTGTAAAATTTCCTAATTTTTGGCAGACATGCTTTTTTTCCCATGGTAACTAAGAAGGTGCCCACCAGTCGGCCGGTTTTTCACATTTCAATTTTTGCCTCTTTCCAATTTTTTCTTTTGTTATAATTGGGTTGGGTGAATTTTTTGCAGCCCGTTTTCCCTGGAACTCTCTGGCCTGCGAAGCCCAATTTAAAGCGCCTGTTTGTTGCAAGAAATTTGGGAAAAATTTTCTCTGCAACTGTTATTGCATGGTACTTTCCAGGTGAAGGTCTACCAGTTTTAAGCCGGTGAGTGTAAAGGGAAGACAAACAATTAAACCCCTCTAGCCCAGAACCTTCTGAGGCCCAACAAACAAAAGAGAGCAGAAGCCTTCAGAAAATGAATCTCTTCAAGGCTGCGATCATTGGTGATGGGGCCAGACAGAAAAAGGCAACCCACAAACCTTGGGGGTGGTATCCTTAAAAGCCTAACAGATGGCAAAACTTTTTGAATTGTCAAAAGCCGTAAATTAACATTTCTTTTTTTCAGCTTTATTTCTCGCTGTCAAACCTGAGCGAATGAGAACTGGGTTTGTTTTGTTTTAATAGAAAAAATAGAAAACCTAA
>NW_023339984.1:9262853-9271886 GCF_004916995.1 Morone saxatilis | reverse complement strand
CACACACACACACTCACACAAAATACTCATTTGCACCCACATTGAATAAGCTGATCCAGTGGACTTCTTTTGCATTCCTTTATAGACTCATCTTTGGGAGTCCTCCTCCTCTCCTCTCCTCTCCTCTCCTCCACTACTTATTTTCTTATTTCTCCTCCACCTCAGTCTATTTAACTATCTCAATTCTCTGTAGCTTCAGTCTCTTTAATCTCCACCTCCTCTCCTCCCAGGCTTCCTACCCCCCATCTCCCACCATTGAGCGTGGCTGCCATCCTTGTCCTTGGTGGCGGACATGGGCATGCATCATTATCAGGCCTGATTAACCATCCACGTAGTTGGCAGCCTGGGCTCCACCAGGGGCCAATGGCATGGTTTCTCCTACCGCCGAAAAACATGAATTTTGAGCAGCACTTTCTCACTTGCCCGTGGTCCCTCATGATCAGGGTTAATTCGTGGCAGCATGCGTGAATGGTGTAGAAAGAAAAGAGGAGGAAGAAAAGGAGGAGGAAAAGCTACCAAACAGTAATGCGCTGCTTATCGCAGAAATGCAATATGATTTATTCAGGAATATGCAAATCCAACAATCACTCTGCCTTGTTTACCGAAGGGACCTGCTGATTCAGAGTCTGAGAGAGAGAGAGAGAAAACAATCCCCAACCATGGAAGCCAACCTACAGTGCATGCACTAAGGCAGCCACCAGCAACTAAATCAGTGGTTTTCCTTAGAATCGGCAAATGAAGGGTGTCGGACAATTTCTCGGTTGTTTCACAGCTTCAAAAACCTTTACATTTATTCTGGTGAGGCCGGATTGTTGATGTGAAGAGTGAAGGGTTTTATGCAATACATGTGTTATGGTATCTTAATACAGTGCAATGCTTACAAAGCATTAGAGGGAGCAGTTGGATTCATTAAATAACATTGTGCGACATTCTATGGCCTGCCATGGTTGCACATAAGGACTTTGATAGTTGGCATGTAAAGGTCATGGTGTGAGTATCAAAAACTGTAAAGTAGTCAAAGCAGGGATTAAATGTCTGATCACATTTGTATTCTTGCATACTTACTCTTTCATCAGATTGTTCCTAATTTCAGTCCAAAATTGGTCCACATTAGACTGCTTTTTATTTAGGGTAGGTCATTGTATAGTTCATAGTATTCATCATTGGAATAGTCTGGCTTCTTTTGTTAGTTGAAAAAGATTTTTGTAGACAAACTTATTTATACTGGTATTAATAGACGTATAACTTAGGTTCTGGTACTGAAACTCCAGTATTGCATCAGCACTAGTCCTAGCACAAGTATAATAATAACAAGAATACAGTATACTTACAAGGTGGTGACAAAAGTATGTGTGGTCACCTGCATGTCAGCTATGAGATTTAAAAGTGCCATTTAGACTTGACAGCCCACTTAACGACTTCATTATCGTATTACCTTTGCTGTAGCCGTGCCCTGTTTGCATTATCACGTTGTCAGTTGTACTCATCTACACCTTCTACTGAAAAGTATTAAATCTATTCAAATTGATTTGCTTAGAAGGGATTCACTTCGTTGTCATTGTTTTGTAAGACATTGATATCGCATTAAATTGTGGATACTTGTCTTACGTATGGTAGTATCACTGGAAGGTGTGCAAAAAAAAATCCAAGGTGTTGTAAGCTGATAAGAGTTTTTACCGCGCTATGAAGGGCTCCAGGGAAATCCAATGATTGTTTGACTAACATGTATGAATCAGTATCCATGAAGCAGTTTTCAGCACTAGCAGATAAGCTACTGTATTACTGTGCTGCTTGCCTAAAGTAAGAAGAGTGAAGATTTTCTCTGGCCACAGGAGATCTGAATGTGTGGTTTAAAAAGTTTAGAAAGATGGCCATGTACTGTAAATGAAATGTAATATACCATGTGCAACCATCTAGTGTTGAATGGAAAGACTTGAATTTGATCTGAAACTGAGGTGAGAGGAAGATAAATCTAACTGTATTCTATTTGCAGACATGCTTTTTCATTGGTAACTAAGAGGTGCACAGTCTTGCGTTTCACATTCAATTTTTGCTCTTCATGTTCTTTGGGTTATAGAAATGGGTGTGAGTTGCAGCCGTTTCCTGACTCTCTGCTGCGAGCCCAATTAGCGCTGTTGTGCAGAATTGATTTCTCTGCACTGTATTGCATGTACTTTTCAGGTGAGTCCCTACAGCTAGCGTGAGTGTAAGGAAGACAACAATTATCCCCTCTAGCAGAATCTCTGAGGCCACACAAAAGAGAGCAGAGCTCAGAAAATTGATCTCTTCAGGCTTGCGAGTCATTGTGTGGATGAGCAGACAAAAGCAACCACAACTTGGTGGTATCTTTAAGCTACAATGTGCAACTTTTTGATGTCAAAAGCCTGTAATTACATTCCTTTTTTTCAGCTTATTCTCGCTGTAACACTGAGCGATGAGAACTGGGTTGTGAATAAGACATAAGAGCTTATATGATACAACAGACTGGTTGTTTGGGACCATGCACATCAGTATAAAATGACCTGAAATGGGCAATTTGGTGTTTTTTTTTGTTTGTTTTTTAGGCATATACCATTTGCAGTGTCCAATGGTTGTTGCTTTCAAGCTCGGGCAGTCATAGCAACAACAATAATAGCAGAAAGAAAGCAGAGGACATTAGCATTGTTTTTATTCTAGTGTTCTTCAATATGTGTTTTGGCTTTATGAATGTTGATTATGATAGCTTCAGCTGTTTTTATGTCATGAACTTGACTATTTGAAGCAAAGAAGATGGGATTAGAATTGTATTTGCCATCCAAACATGACGTTTTTGTTTTTAAGCTTATAACTTTCAGTGGAGATATTAAATGCATTTTGCCATTTATTCTAATTCCCAATACATGCACAAAAGACATTATGTAAGGCACAGCTTCAAACATAATATTAGACTTCATTGGGTACATCTTTAGGTCTATCATTTTGTCTTTTAATTTACTTTTAATCATGATGATGTAGGGTTATTATATATTAATATAATATATTACACTTGTACGTATTTAAATGTATGCATTACAAATATGTACAGTATGTCCATCTTCCCTGTAAGGTTTTTGATGATGATGAGCAGAATGCTTTGTAGGGATGTAACAATCAACCGTGTGAAACAATGCATATTTCCTTTTGTGTAGTGAAACTGATTCCTTGCGCCCTGATACCACGATTGATATCATGATTCATTTTTCAGCTCACTGATTTGAATCTTCACATATTTGTATTTAACTGTCTCGCGATATAGCTTTGCATCCCTAAGGCTTTGTTTCTCCTCTGTGCATTTTCATGTTTTCATGATTTTGAAAGCATTTTTTGAGCAGAAATGAAGTACATCTTTGAATCCTCCGTAAACAATGGGCATACTTCATTTACGTTTATTAATCTTTTACCACAAAGTGCTGTCTAGGTTTTTCCCGATCTTTAGAAGCAGCACTTTTCTCTTGGAGTGTTCACTAGGTATGTAATGTATAAATAGATATGAATACACTTAGATATTTTATATATGTGTGTGTTCGTGTGTGTGTGCACGTGTAAAGTTAATATCGAATCATATACCCCAAAGTACGCTCATTAGTGTCTTTTGTAATAATGTACACCGTCTGAACTTGATGTTGACTGTAGACATTAGCAAACCTTATTACAAATAGATATTGAATCAGTTTAAAACACATTTGTCTTCGAGAGAAAATCTTCCGAGTAGAAGCTCTTTGCCCTCCATCCTTACTACACGTTTGACAGATGCACTGTTCACTTTGTGTATCACGTCTCAGCCTTTTCCATGTATGTTCCATTTATTATGACAGTGGCTTCATTGTTTGTAGAAAACATTGGCTTTTTCTGTTACATAGTTATATGTACTTATATTAGGATTAAACTGATAATGTTAGCCACACTTAAGATTCATTTGTGGTTGTCATAACATGAGGTAAATCTATTTAGACAGGCTGCCCAAACACTGCAATGTAATTAGCTGTTAAATTATGAGCAGGCAGGGATTCTTTTTACTTATAAAATATATACCTATAATACCTATATATACATATGCAATATTTTCGTGTTCTTGCATTTGTTTGTCTTGTAAATAACCCAAATTCCTCTCCTTTCCTATCTCCATCCTACAACTCAAATGGTTGGAAGATTTTCTCATTTTCCCTGGGAATGTATGTCATATCAACATCGCAATGCTAATCTGCTGGAGTCATACGCCCTCCACCATGCTATTTTTTGCCACACACATGTTGCCTCAGAGGTCAGCAGCATAGCAGGGTTCTTACTAGGTTGAATTGCTTGGAGGCAGAAGTTAATTTCCAACTCAACAGAGATAAATGACTTTGCTTTGACCTGCTCGCTGGCACAACAAAGACTTTGTGCTTTTCTAAGAGACAGGCACTGCAAATATCTGTAATTTAAAAGCAGTTGTTTATCATTTGCAGTATGAAATGATTTGATAACAATGATTTGTTTGGCTGTGTGTTCTACTACACTTTTTTGTGAGTTTATTTTTCATGTCAGATTTTTTACTTCTTTGTTTTGCACCAAATCAGCTCTATACAGAGCAGAATTGCATAAAAAAAAGGGGGAAAAAAGCAAAGTTTACTATTAACACATACATTTACATGCACATTAACAATTAACTGTGATCAAAATGATACTCCAACTATTTAAAACGTACATAATATATTTTATCTTAACTAAGGATTATGTCTTAACATATGCAGGTTAACACTCCGATATTTACATAATTGTGCATGTTGGTCACTGTGTTGTATTTACAAAGAATACTGAACAGTCCAGTGTAATAATAGACAATTAGCAGATGTAGATTATTAAATGGGTCAGTCTAATTGTCATTAGTGGAATTAGTAAATAATGTAATTGAAACCATGCCTGATTTGACACTAAACTTTGCCTCCCTGAGTTACTCCTATTTAGCTTTCTGTTCTTGTGTGGCACATTTGCTGTTCACAATGATGACAGTGCTGGATTTACCACTCAAAAATTTTTTTTTAACAATATGGCAAACGGTATACGCTTAGTCAACAATAAATCCTATCTTCGTCTTTACTATGGCTGAATTTACAACTGTCCCTTTTATCAGCTTTAGCTGGCTAGTTTAAACTAAATATAACGTAGGTCTATGAGTCTTTTGAAAACAGTGGATGTGAGTTTTTAAATGTTTCCAGCTGACCCCTTTAGCCTTAAATATACACCTGCTGGCTACTTACAGTACGTGATAAAAGACTTAAGACTATACTCATGTATCCCCCCCCCAAAAAAAATAATGTTGTATAAAATTCTCCTTGGCTTTGGAAGTAACACTAGGTTACTAGTGTAGGTAGCCAAACATACTTATATTATTCAGAGCAGGTAAACAAGCTGTTTTATCCATTCCATACATTTTTGCTCTTGTGTTTTGGATTTCGCAAAGGCTGACAAAAAAGACCCCACCTTCCAAGTGATTTAAATAAAGAGTATTTCTCTGACTACAGCCCCATGCATACTACTTAAACATGTGAAATCCAAAGCTTGACAGGACTGCTATGCCTAGTTACAGTTGCTAAGCTACAATGATGGTTGTTCGAGGGAATGGTTTAGCGAACGATCAATTTTATAAATTACTGAAATTGGAGCATTTGCAAGCAAACTGGGTGATAAACCTCAATGTGCACTCACTTCGCTTACTTTTGTCCTTTGGTCTGAGCTCCTGGTGTCACTTATTAATAAGACTGTTACATTGTTCGATTAATTATTTAATCTAGATGTGTTCCCAGGGCCTTCGTATTCAAGGTTTATGAACATTTTAACATCATTTGGTATTCACAGGTTTTTTTTGTCTCATACCAGCTGTCAGCATTTCTGCTCAGTGCACTGTATCTTCTCAAACATGTTTAGAGAGTGTAAATGTTAATACAAAAATTAATTGCCACCACTGTTATTTACTAAACTGTGACTGCAGTTTGGAAATGCAGAGTTATTGTTTAGTCTGTTGCTGTATCAGGGGGGGATTCGGTGGCATTTATATAAGTATACTTATCCCTTTTTAGATTATCTGTCTCCTTCATAAAGATATCCCCATACTCTTATAATTTGCACTCCAGGAATGTGCATAGCTTCATTCCTGCTTAGTGAACCAAGAGTCAGATGTTTGTTTGTATTGTTCGATAAAGGCAATATAAGAATTGATGTTAAATGATTTGGAATCGTTTTCTATAACTCAGAAGCTACAGAACGTAATAGAATATTCAGCACCATCAAAATGTCAAATTCAGACGCAATCTAAGGCAAATATAACGGACTGAATTCCACTCCCATCAAGTCTTATTAGAGATATACTCAGTATATCATTTTTTTCAATGTCAAAGCCATTGTTGAATAATTCTAAACCAGCTTGCTATGTCTTGTTTCAGACGCATATTGTAAAGGTACTGAAGTATTTCAAAACAGCTCCTCAGTAAGAAAAATTAAGCACTACTAATAACTGATCATACTTTTCGACCATTTATAACATTTCTCAGTTGGAGTTGAATTGCTGTGATTGTTTGGGAATGTTTGTGCTATAGAAGCAGTCCTAGTGCTCATCAGTTACATTATTAGCAAAGATTCCCATGGTCGGACTAACCTGAAAGTGGGCCCAAGGGCAAAAATGACCCGTGGGCCCCTATTGACCCCACTAGTCCTTCTATTTTCTCTACATTGAAAACCTGAACCCTATGAACCCTGCCTGGCTTTCAAATACAGTGCACACAGCAGAGACATGACAAATTCATTATATTTTGCCTAGAGCCTTAGAAACCAACAAATTCTCATACACTGGAATACCACATTGCCTCAGGTTTGATATGTGTCAATTACTTAAGTTTTAATAATGTTATTAAAGACAGTGTTATCTAGGGGTGTGTGCTATATGTAAGTACTGCATCATTTACAATTTTAAATTCTTAAAACTGCAGATGCTGCAGTAACAGGTTTGGACACAAGGCAGCTCTCAAGATTAGGTAATGATGCAGCACCTGCCTTAAGGCCCTTAAAATTTCAGCTGATATTTTGCTTTAGTGGTGCATATTCCCAAACAAATATGCAATACAATGAATCAAATTACCACAAGCCAAATGACACAGTGAAACTGAGGCTTTCAGGGCCCCTGGGGGTCTGGGAGCTGGGACAGTTGCTTATTTTTCCTGGTCGGTAGGCCAGCCTTACAGGCTGCAAGCATAGACATAAGCTACTATATCTGGTGGAAATAACATCTAAATGTGTAAATGTAAGATAGTAATCCAATAATTTTCCATTTTCACATCCTCAGTGGAATTACCCCTTTCAAACATAACCCTCGTGGAGTATATTGTGAAAGCCAGTTATCTCTGATATGCTGGACTTCTGGATGTGCCTATCTATATTTAACACAGAGGTTGTACATGCTGTAAGTGACCATTATGCTCTCAATTATCACTGTGTATTCTACCCCACTGCCCACCATGCTGCTTTAGCACTTATTAGGGGCACATACTTGAGGCTCACCCACACAGTTCACCTTCAGCCCACATTTGGCAGGTAATGAGCTTGACGGAGGAGACGGCATTAGACACATTTCCTGCTGGAGATCATTGAGGGGTGACCCTGGTGAATGCCAGTGTGGTGGTTTGTATTGATTTGTGACTCTAAAATGATAGTAGTGGTCAAAAGATCAACATTATTCAATTACTAATTGACCTTATTATTTCCTCTAGGCTCTTGAAGAACTGTGCTGTGTGATGGATGACTGTTTTCTTTCTCTTAGATTTGTTGAGCTCACGTAATAGCAATAGCATTACAGACTGAAAACTGATAGTACTGAGGCACCTTCAGACTGTGCAATAACAACAATCTTTCAAGTTTATTGCATGTCGCATTCATTGAGAAGGTTTTAATGAAGTCTTGGTTGCAATTTGTATGATATACGTTTTCTGCCACAGTGATATTCAGCTTGACCATCCAAGGCTTTCAAGTTCTGTTACAATCTATCCTGGCAGCAGCTGACTAAAAGGCAGTTCAAGAAACTGAAATTCTGCTAAAGTCCCATGTTGCTTTGAAAAACTGGGCTATTGGCAGATACGCTTATCATTAGATGTGCCTCTCAGATTTTATTGGAACAAAAACTCATGCTTACTGAAGAATTAAAGAATTCAAGCATAGCACATCATGGAGACAGCCAGCCTTGTAATGATAAATAAAAAACATAAGTTGTCTCCCACATTGGATTGGTGTTAATTGCAGGGTACATTTGGAGCTGATGCTTGTCTACAGGCTTGGCAATGGGTACATTGAGGAGATGCTGACCATACCAAAACAATGCACTCTTCTTTGTGCCGTCTTTGCTCAACCTGTTTGCTACTATTCTCAGTTGTTTAAGTTGTTTTTTATATTGTGCAAGATCTGCAGTCTCATGGTCTCAAGAGATTTGATGGTCGTTCATACACAGAAAGACTTTCAGAAGGAAACGTGTGAGCAGCAGAAATACTCAGCCATGGGATTTACCTGTCAACTGCACTTAAGCATGTTGGATAACGTACACTAGACGCTGTGATGGTAAAATAAGGGCTGATGCGCCTTTCCTGTGATCTTCGGTCACTGACGGCTTCCAGTATGTCAGCGCCTCGGAGCTAAGTAGAAAATAAACTTGCATTAAAAGATGGTTGGATGGTTGTCTGTGTTTTGAAGCCCTCAGTGTCTCCAAAATAATTTTTCATGTCAGCTTATCATAGACAAATATTTGATATGTAAGCCAACATTTCATGAAATGCTCCTTCTTTCCATAGTTTAATGGATTACTTTACAGCATGGAAGGAGTGAAAATCAATGTATTATGTCTAGTCAAATTGCAGGGCTATAGTTGGCATTTTCTTTAAGGTTTCAATAAAGATTTAAAGGAGAATTCACATTTTCTACCTACAATGCATAATTTTCTTAATTCTAGACAATTAAAGCTCTACCAAGGGATAAAGCCTTTTTTTTTGGGGGGGGGGG
>NW_023339984.1:9252184-9262753 GCF_004916995.1 Morone saxatilis | reverse complement strand
ACCCTGGGCAGCTGCAGCAAGGACTCAGCGTTGGTACATGGGTCGCCAGCTCTACCCACTGAGCTAACCGTGCACCAAGCCTAAAGATGTTTGGTTCACAATCTCATCTAACCTAACAAGTAAAACAAAAAAGGTAGCTCTATTAACATTTGAAATCTGCAGTTCCTTGCTCAGTTTTAGACTGCTGTGTCTAAAAGTACAGAGCGGAGTTTGGGGATTTAACTAAGCACAAGAACTCTGCTCAATTCCCAAAGCATCAGCCAACCACCCAACTGCACAGCACTTTTGGAAAATAGACACACAGGTAACTGATTTCTCCACTGACAATGCAACAGAAGAAAAGCTTGCTCTATCATTCCAACCATCTGGAAGTCTGGCTCAGACTTGAGGCTGATGTGTAACTTTTAATTGGAGAGACAGTGGTGGGAAGCAGAAGAGTAGGAAGGCATGATCCCAGTGGATAGACTGGCAGTGCCTGCTGCCAGATGGACAACCCGAGTTTGCTAGAGTGCACACCATTTCGTTGTTGGGCCAATGTGATATGTTTTTTATTTTACAAAGAGCTTGTTGGAGAGTCGCCGTTCGGCTCAAGACATCTCAAATGCTACAGAATGCTAGCAGGAATGGAATAGATTTTCTAGGTTTGAAAGGGTTTGAAAACAGATAATTTCTATTTCATGACATTACATGAGACGTCATACAGTGGATCCCAGTATGGACAGTTAAGTGTCAATTCATTGTAAGTGTTAATGTCACTGTTGACCATCATGTGAAACTATAACCCTCTACTTAACCCCTTCCATCCAAGGTTCAGTAATTAATCTATTTTATGATCAGAGACAAATCTTGATTACAGTGATAATCAGTATCATGACTTCCTGGTACCTTATTTAATTTTTGGCCGATTCCAGCCTATTACAGTTGGAAAAAGTCATCAATATAAATGCGAGCTTACAGTAAACACCATGAAAAGGCTGGCTCATAGTGATGACCCTACAGAGAATCATCTGAATCTGCTGCTCTCCTCGGCTTTATGGAGCTTTACAGTTTAGTAAGCTCATTGTTAAGCTGTCTAGTACATAACTTTACTGTTGTCATTCACTCTCACTGCTCTCATAATGTTGTTGTTTTCATAAAAAAAGCCCTAAAACCCCACTTAACACTACCCTCTCAGCACTGAACAGCAGACAGACACAGAGACTTGCTGGTGAACATAGTGGAACATTTAGCAGCTGAGCCAGATATTTCCCAGAGGAGTTGGTTGAGACCAAAGCAGAGCTAAAAGAGAGTTAATATTGGACAAAGGTAAACACATTCTGATTCTAGCTCCATACAACACGCACAGACAGGAGAGTGATATCATTTTTTCCATCTCAGTCGCTGAATTACCCAAAATGTTAAACTATTCCTTTGAATCTTTTAATGTTTTCAGGTTGTTATTTTTCACAATAACACATTCTTTGCTCATACTGCTGCATTCCATAGGGAGTAAATAAACTTGTATAATGCCATTTAGAAGTGTTGGGCCTGTTTCCAGTTTCACTAGTGTGATTCACTGTGAGAGCTTACGTTGAATATTTCTGTACACTTAGTGCGCCAGCATTTGTCAGTGTACGATGACACAATGGTGTTATTAAAAAGAAGACCATAGCTATTTCAGCTAGCTGCAGATATGTATGTATGTATAAACATCAAGGCACCCAAAATGTTGCAGTGGTTGCATTGCCATTTGTGTATAACCGACAGAAGAGATTTGGGGAGAGGTGTACTGTAGGTTTGTTGATGCACTCAATAGTGGATTTCTTCCACAAAATTCTCATTGTGAAACTGAATATAAACAAGCAGTTGTGCAGTGGTGGCTGTCTTTGCTCCTATTCACTTGGAATGCCAAATCTGTGCTATGTATGAGCTCCCTACAAAAGTTGAAAAGTTGAAATGACAAATCCCGTGCTGGGCCACTATGTTGTGCAGAGTTGTATTGTATCAACTTTCCCAGCAGTCTTGTTGGTGAGTATTTCAACAACAATGTCCCCAGCACCGGGCAGAATTAGATCTTCACAGTTGTTTCTGACGCGGCCCATCTGATATGAGGCTATAAAGGACCCCTTCAGGGCTCTCTCAGGAGCGGTCGCTTGTTGCTTCAATACAGTTGACTGTCTTGCTTAGCTTGTCTCACCTTTCTCTTTGCTGTGGTGAAGCCATACTTCATTCATGGAAAATTCCTATTCGTGAATCTTAGTTTTAACCCTTTATGTGTGTTTTGCAGCTGAGTCGTAAACAATGTTGTTTAAGCTTGCGGTCCCTGCACGCATTTGTGATATTGTAACACCAATTCAGCCAATTCAGGCATTATATTACTAACTTGAGTGACTTTGCAGTTTTGTTCAGCTCTCACAAAATATTGGAAGAATACTTGCATGCTGCTTGTTAGCAACAGTACACAGCCTAGTGGTATGTACTAAAGCTGATGGGATTAATTCAGTCTGGTAATGTTCAAATTCCTGGTTAGCTACATGTATGTGCACAGATTGCCAGCTACTGACTATTATAGGAATGCTCAGGCACTGCACAAAATAAAACTTTATACACTCTTTCCTTTGGTGCAGGTAGTGTGTCTTAACCTTGTTAGGCAGCTGGAATGGAGAATCCATCTTGCCAGGCTTCAATCTATGCGTTTGTAGCCAGTGCAGTGGTACTAGATCAATCAGCATCCTTTGAGGAAGTTCTGGCAGCTACGGGGGTGGGCAGTTGTATCAGAACTGGAGAGATTTAAAGAATGGCACTGAAGGCATTACCAGATGAAAAAGATGATTTTGTTCTTCTCCCAACTGGCTTTGGTAAGAGTTTGACTACGTTATATGTTTGATTGATCTGATTGCTTGAAGTTTTAGGCAGATGGTTCATCCAATCACCTGCAGAGTTTTTTTAAAGAGCCTGTCCTTTTCCAAATAGTTTCCAATGACGACTTCCCAGGTGATTCTGCGTAACAAGCAGAAGTTAAGTCCGATAGTGTACTGTGTTGTAAATTTCAATTGAAGTTGAAGACAAAAACTAACAATGAATTGATAAAGCTAAAGCCTGATATAACTTATTACCCAGATGTGTTGTGATGTGATGTGCTTAAGTGATTTTTGCTACAAGCTACAATGCCAAGCTGTTTGAGGAAAATATTAAGCCTTTTATAAAAAGGACGCCATATATTTGTGACAGGCTTTTGCACCAGCAGTCGGAAGCAATGGGCTTAAAGCTGGGTGCCACAGACAGGCTAGAGAAGTCTGAAAGTACTGAGAGACAGACTAACAACTAAATGTTGGTTTTAGTATTTGCTTTGGTTTTTTTACCGAAAAAAAAAAAAAATACTGAAGAACACCAGCCAAATCCTTTAACATACTTGTATTATGTTATTATATTTTCGATACATACAGTATATTTCTACTAATAAGTCCACATTTTGCAGATACAAATGCTGTGAATGTTATGTGTGATGCTTGTCCGCATTTGGTTTCACAAGTTTACCTTTTTCTGCATATAAGCTTGAAGCCTCTGTCAGACATACACCCATTTACGTTTATCAGTTGGTAATCATGTTGTGACAAGGGCACAATAGGTAGGAAAAATACCACCGCATCTCTCTCCCTATATTTTCACTTCTCATTCATACCAGCAGCATGGATGGATAAATGAATATCCAAATGCTTTACATACAGCATCGGCATAAGAAGTAAAAGTCGCCCATGTCTGAATGAGAAAAAGCCTTCATCACTTTAACAATTATGTACGTCTGAAAAGGGTTTAATTCATAGTAGATAGAGTTTAAATACATTACCATCTCTGTCTGGCTGTAGTAATACAGTATGTATAGTTCTAGCTTAATAACTAATGTGCAAATATAAAATATAAAATATCCTGCCCTGTACTTGTTTAGGATTTGGATTTTGTTCAGGCGACATCATAACTACTATAGTCTCACATTTCATTGAGCTGTGTTGCTTGTAGTTTAAATTCATTTGTCACATTAGTGTAAACTGGTTGGATTGCTCTCCAGCCATGATTGTAGTCTCACTAGAGCTCCAGAGTTGAAAGAAGATCCGAGGGCTGTGTAGGTGAAACCAGGGTGATAAACAATCAATTGTGCCAGGCTCAGAGTTTAGGGAAGGAGGGTCCAAGTTAAAATCTGATACGTGTAAACCGATGCCTGCCTTGAGAGTCACCTGCGCTCCTCCCTCCCTCTCTTTCTCCATTCACTAGCCTCTTCAGGCATATGTATGTTTTTCTTTATTTCACACCTCTCTCACACTGCATATTCATTTTTCACTACTGTTGCCTTTCTGCAACCCCCCACCTATCCGCCCAACCTCAAACCCCTTGACGTGGGAATTCAATTTGTCCTGTATGTTTCATTTCTACTCAGATTTAGATTTATTTCATGTTGGCTGCTTTTAATTAACTCTCTGGATATGCGATGGGAGGGGGAGGGGGGAGTGAGAGGGAGAGAGAGACAGAGAAATAGATAAAAACTCCTCACATCCGCCAATGAGTTACACCGGCAATCATTTACCACTTAGACAGTAGTGCAGAAGCCCCCCGTTCGTTGCCCTGGCAACCGGTGCCTTGGTGATTGATTCCTTGCCAGTGTGGCATCGCTGCGGGGAATAGAGCGCATGAGCTTACCGTGCCCGCTACATCTTTCTAATTAAAATGGGATTACAGAGTCATCGCCGTTGTATGTTCAAACAAATGCAAGGCTGTGAAGGAAATCAATTTTGGTAAATGTCAGGGCTGTTAAATACAACTATGGATAAACAAATGTAAGCGAGCTCAATGTACTGATATGCACACGCTATGCACACTATACATGAAGACGTGCTTCCATGCGATTGACATGTTGGGGTTGTGGCGATTGACAGCAACTGTGTATCCCTCCATCCAGGAGTCAAGCTTGATTGACAGTGCATGAATCATGTTATGTAGCACAAATCACCAGACACAACAATTAGACTGTTTGTTGCTGTCTGCTAATCAGAAAATATTCTTCAAATTGGCGCTTAATGTACATCTTAAATGAACAACGGTTTCTTAATGTAATTGGATTAGGCAAGTCAATCATATCTGTGCAGTTTATGCTGTTGTCTTTCAGACTAGTGTGTATTGAGGGGCTAAATATTCTCCCATGCACAGAGCTGAGACTTGATTACTTCCCATTTTACAGTGGCTGATTGTGCTTGTACCATGGGGATACTGTACCACACCGATATTATATTTCAAAACATGATCTTACATACATATAAATGAGGAATTAGTGCAGGGTGCACTAGATGGTGTAGCAGAGGTAGGGGAGTAACAAATAATGTAACACAGTGTAGTAGCATTTTTCAAATGGTAATGCAGGACCAATGGGTCCATTTTAATTACATATAATAATTTTACTATTTTTGTTAGTCTAGAATAAAGAACATGATTTACTACACAGGTATACCTATAAGAGTAAGTGGTACCATATTGTTAAAGGCCAATGCAACTACAACTTTTTAAAAGTGTCATTCTTCAAGATAATTGTGTACTTGAGAATCACATTCTTAAGTCTGTAATTCATGATGTTTAGTGGGTTCTTGAAGCCATCAACGACCCCAGAGTGGCCCTTGAACTCCTAAGCATAAAAGAGCAGGAGATAGAGAGCATGCAAGTGAGTGAATGATCGAAACCAGAAAGAGGAGAGTGTGGCATACAGAGAAAAAGAAAACGAGGTCTTGCACTCGGTTTTCAGATTTCAATCACTACAATGCAGTTAGCAAGGTGTAACATAGTGCCTTGGGTCTGTTCCCAAGTGGAGCTCTTTGGCACTGGCTGTGTGGGATGTGTCATTACAGCAAAGGTAATAATAGACCAGGGAATTTATAATGTGATGCTTTTTACGTGCCTATGAAAGAGTGCCTGAAAGCCTGGGACTGCTGGCAGGGAAAAAAAGGAAAAATTCATGTTTGGTTGTAAACAATGGAGAGCCATATCATTGGCTGATATGTCATGCAACTGAAACATATATTAAACCTCTCATGAAGGACCTCTGGAATGGAACACACTTCAATTTCACTCGTATAAAAAATGTGAAATGGGTCTACCTGCTGACCGGGTTGCACCACGAGTCCCATGTATCTCTACTATATCATCGCATAAAGCAAAGGTTTTACAGGACTCCTTGTGGGTAACAAACTACTCTCTGAAATGAAAGTGCAGTTACAGCCTTATGAAACTGAGTGCCCAGATTAGGCATAAATCACATTCAGTCTTGTTTTGCCCTCTCAATCATTACTCAGTATGGGTGCCCGGCTTTTGTGTGCTCAGCAAGCATGCTAACTTTTTCTTCTTCTTCTTCTTCTTTGTGCTGTTGAAGAAATTTGAGAACATAAAGCTGTGTGAATTCTTTTATTGCCCTTTTAAATTGTGTAAATTTAAAGCATGTCTATTTGTGAGAATACCATTCAGCTTTTCATCGACTTGACTCAGTAGAGCAGTAGAGTTCACGCATGCACATGGCTCTGATTACCAGACTTTTAAAGCGAATTCAGAGGAATACATTTAAGTGTTTCAGGTTATCATTGCCATGTCAGGAAAAAGTCTTCATACTGCAAAACCTTATTACAAAAGTAGTGTTTTCTAATTGTAATCAGCCATGCTAGCAATAAGGCTCATGGTCAGTTAGTTTATCTCTTTGGTCCAGACTGAAATGTTTCAACAACTACCGGACGGATTTCCGTTTAACTTAATACAGACAATTACCAAGAAGATAAAGCCTAAAGACACCATGAGGTTGACATTTTAGATTTTTCTTATGAAATGTCTTGACAGCTATCATCAAATTCAGCACTTGGTGTCCAGACGACTGACTTTGGTCATCCCCTGACTTTTCATTAAGCACCAATTGCTGGTCAGAGTTTTCACTTATCCAGGGAACTCTCTCAAGATCCAAAAGATGGAACATTGTGTTCAGACATTCATGCTTCCCAGAGGATGAGTCCTAATGAATAATGGTCAACATGATAAACATGAGTGTGTTAGCATGTTTACATTAGCATCACAGAGCTGATAGCATGACTGTAGGGTCTTAGTGTTGTTATGCCAGGGATTCCTGACCATCAAAGACAATGTCATACACTGTAATATACTATATCCATGAATGCTTATGTTACACTATCAGGATTTCAGATCAACCCCACCGCTTTTACTCCAGTCAGGTTAAAAAAAAAGGAAATGTTTGCATGTTCTATGTGGCCATGTCTGCTGTTTACACAACTCTTAGTCAGGATAACAGGAATGGGCCTGAATTCTCCAAGTGCCTCAACCGGCTGAGGGAGGATGACAGTGTACCGTTTTTTTTTGTTTGTTTTTTTTTTCCTTTTGGGGTGTGTGCTAAAAATCACACATACGTGTGCGCGAACGGCGTCGGGTTCGCTCTCCTCTTGAACAGAGTAGAAAACCATCTGGGATTGTGTTTGTGTTAAGCAAAGTGCAACGGTTTTCCTCTCCCTCATTCACACCGGCGCCTGGCATCATGCAGGGACTAATGTGGAATCTAAATCTGGACCTTGTTGATAGAAAATGGCAGGTCACACTGTTTGGCATGTGACTCTCACAAACCCCAGTGCAGGCAATGGTGCTAATAGATAATTGCCAGCTTAATAGGAGGTGACATGTTGTATGATGTTGTACTCAGAGCCAAATAGCAATCTTTATTGAAAATAGAGCCTCCGTATTTTCTTTCTATTTTAGGCGGAGGCCTTGAACAGTGTTTGATCTTAATTTGACTTTTCACAAAATTAATAAAATGTTTCAAATCTGCTGTGATTTTATAATTACTTATGATAACACAGACAGAGATTTTATTATGCTTTTAATAAAACTAGACCTGCCACAGCAACAATATGTCTTCATTTACATTACACTGCGCAGATACAAAACAGTTCACACATGAAAATCAAGCTTTCTTGCCTCCTCTTGTGAAGTTCATGGATTTCAACAATTTGCGTGCAGAGCTCTCTGTCTCTTGTTCCCTCACACACACAAAAGTCCTCTCATAGACACACACACACACACTCATCATAACCACTGCTGTGGACTCACACCCCCTCCGTTCGCCTCCCACTCATCCTACTGATTGGAGTTGTCAGGAGTCAGAGGGTCACAGTAGAGGATGTCAATAGGCCTCATTCACAGACACAGAGAAGCACACACACATATACACACGATCTGACGCACACAGTGTAAAGCAATAAAGTAACAATGACAGTAACACAGTCCTATCTTAAGTGTGTATAAACACACCCCACAATCACCCTATCCTGTCAACAGCTGTGCATCAGCTCGCTCTCCCACTCACCGCAGCCACGCACGGCAACGCCAGCGAAGAACATTCAATTTATATTCATTATTCAACAGTCAACTGCCTTGATTTCAGTGATTGGATATACCCTCTACAACCTACTGGCTCCTCCCCCAGCTTTCCTCAGTCCCATGGGAAGTCTCAATGTCTCCCCTCAGCTCATAGAGTGGATATCTGTGTGAGTGTGTGTGGTTATGTGTCTTTTATGTATGTTAAATGGTTCTGGGTGTGTGGCAGTAATAAGGCTTTTGGGATATGAGTAGAGAGCATATGTTGTTGGATGGATATGACCAGTATTTATCCTAAGAGAAAAAGAAAAAGAGGCTCATAAATGCAAATTAGTGGGTAATGAATTTTTTATTTGTATTTTTTTGGCCAACTTTTTTTTTGCTATTTATGACTTTATGCCACTTTGTACAGCACTGATCACTCTTTTTTTCAGCACTTGATTCGTTAGTAGAAAATTCTTAAGTATCTCTATTTTGATAATCTGATTTATTTGTTTATACATTTTTAGTTCTCAATTTGTTATTGTTCGGTATCTTAAAACAAAATGAAACGAGTCAAGTCAAGTTGAACTGAAACAGCTAGTTAATTGACAGATAATTTATCTGCAACTATACTAATAACTGAATAATCATTTTGAGTTACTTTTCAAGGAAAAATCTGAAATCTGCTGATGTCAGCTGCCTAAATGTAATTTCCTTTTGCTTTTATTTGTATATATTTGGGCTTTGAATTAGTTAGTTGGGCCAACCAAGCAATTTCAATACATCACCTTGGGCTCTTGGAAACTGTGAACAGCAGTTTTCGCTATTTTCTGAGAATTATGAGACAAAACTGAACAAAGAAATCGAGAAAGAAACCTGCAGACTTTTGGTCCGCTACCAAACAGTGACACTAGATAATTTGGACATGTACCTTAATATCCTCTCCTATCCCCTTCATACCTCCTAGACCTATTACAATTAGCTTCAGGTAACTGGTGAAACCACCAACACGCAGCATCTCATTAACAACGTGCTCATCAGAAAGAATCAAGTGCAGCCGAGCCCAGCTGAGAAGTGAAAGAGACGTTTGTTTGACGAGACATTGGCTTGGCTATCTTTATCTCTAACCATAAGCAGAGACAACCACACGCAGAAGCTCACAGGCAGTTTGCGCTCAAATTGTTTTGGGCACCTGTCATCCTCTATTATAATTAGCAAGTGGACGTCTAAATAATTGCCATCAGGCTGCGGCTGCTGTATCAGTGTTGGTAGCCAGAGCCCCGTCCCTCGCCTTTAGTTCTAGTATTATTTAAAGGAGCGCTGCGCCTTTACAAAGCAGTGCCCTCAGCAAAGTCTTAAGCTGTGTATTCAGTCAGCGACAGCATCTGGAGCGCTGAAAATAATTAACTGACACAAGAGGGTTCGGTGTTGGCTTCACCATTTGTTTTGTCCACACTTGTCCCTGACACACACAAACACCCATATGCGCGCACATACAGGCAGCTTTTGATCATAATTGTGACACTGCCAGGAGAGAGGGAGGTAACACACTCATCCCAGTGGGGATTGAAGATGGTTGTAAAAGTAAATGAGGCAGATGGGTCTGTCTTGAAGAGTGGTGTGAAAAAAATAAAAAAGCTCCTTTGAGGAATAAAGATAGAGTAGTTAAGTTGAAAGCACTTGTGTAATATAAAAAGGACTGTACTAGTACAACTACAGTAGAAATGATATAGAATAAAAGTACAGGAAGTCCATAAATCAATAAAGTACAGCTCAAATTCTATATTGTCAGAGTAGAATCTAATGGGAACTTACATGTGAATCACAAAAAAAAAACAAACATCCAAATTCTGCTTCAACTGTATGCCGATGCCTGTTGGTTAAAATGCAGGTGCATCATCTCATGTGTGTGTATAGGTGTGTGTGTGTGTGTCTCAGAACCAAGCTTGCTGCTATAAAGAGCTACGCTTCAGGGCCGGTGAGAGTTATCCCGGAGTGTATCGCCAACCGTAGCGTGATGACTTGACTCACACTTGTCGTTCTCCCATCTCCCTATTTCCCCCCGATTAGACTGATGCAGTGTGGAGATGTATGTCAGGACCACACGTATACGCACACACATATATATATATATATATATATATATATATATATATATATATATAGCATATTCACAAAGAGCTGCTGCCTGTGGGAAGACCATAG
>NW_023339984.1:9238473-9252084 GCF_004916995.1 Morone saxatilis | reverse complement strand
ATCAGGCTTGTCTCCACCAACCCCTTCCTTCAGGGGCATTGAAGCTGGTTGAGGTCACTGCTGCTCAGCAGCGCCCTCGCTGTGCTGATAGCGGCGCTGCTTAGATCAGCCAGTCAATAACGTTCAGTTTAGTCCAGGAACAACAGCAACACACACACACACNNCCCTTCCCCCTTACTATCTGTTGTTCTACAAGCTACCTCTGTCACACTCTCAGGCTTCCTTTGTTGTTATCTCACTGCACAGTTGTATGTGTGTCAGCATGTCTGTGGGTGTGTGTGTTTGTCTCTTTCTCTCGCCTTCTAATTTTCTAATTTGTCTGACATGTCCCGAAAAGCCCCCACTTGGAGAGACATTAACATAGCACAGCTTAGAGTGCAGGGGTGTCTACAGCAATCACTCCCTGTACAGAGACGAGAAGGACGGAGTTCTTCTGTTTCTTTGCCTCAGTTCTCACAGTGTCTCCTGAAATTTTGAGCTAAACAACCAATGTCACTTTTACTAACCGCCTATTATGATCCAGGCACAATTTGGCCTTCTGGTCTGATGTGGTGTGAACAGAGAGAAAAAGCAGCATTTAGAGAACCGTCTTGGGGTAGTGGCAGCTCAATGAGTTACTAGCCCTGCCCTTTCTGTGTGGGTCTATTTTTCCTTGTTGCCTGCTCAGCAAGCGCTCTCCGTGGTGCTGACTTAGATGGGGCAAACCAGTGCTGTCCGTGGTGCTATCATCACTGGTCCGATTTCAGTTGGTCCTCGCTGAGCTACAGCTGACTGTGTTAGCTTTTGTCTGCTCTGTCCTTTGTGCTACCTCATCTCTTTCTAGCAAAGCGCGTGCCATCTGCAGTGCTAACGCTGCCGGTTTGGGCCACGATGCAGTCTGAGCTGCCCAGTAACCACTTACAGCAAGCAGAGCCAATGTCTGCCACAGATTATAAGCTGCTAACTGCCACTCTGGATCCATTTTCAGAATCCTGAGGAGCAACCTTTTTTATACCCAGCTCATATCCTGCCAGTTAAATGTGTGTCAGGCAGCAGATTTGTCATTGCTCTAGCTTATGGGCTCTATCTTCGTGTAGGGCGCAGTGGCATTTTCCCGAGGTGCAATGAGGATTTTCCCTGTTCTGTATGTTGGTGACTCACTGTGCGCTGCAGTAGGGGGGAGTGTCACCGGCAGACTAGTGGCGCACTGCAATTTCCGTTGACCACATTTTGCGCCGTCTCCTCCCTGTCTGCTCTGAGCAGGTCTTAAACGCATGCCACATCCAAATATTGTTCTTTTTACTTCACTTCAATTGGTTGAGGCCATTTAAAATCACATATTCACAAAACTTTAAGTCATGTTTCACTTTCATTATCAACCATATGGCACTTCCAGGAAGGCTAAGAATTAAGATTTATATCTGATTATTCTGTTATAATCAGGGCTTGCTTTGTACAAAAGCAAAGAAAATGTATAAGGTGAAAAACGTAATCAGTTTTCTCAGAGAATATGTGTGTAAGACTTTCCAAAAAAGCCCAAGGTAAAGCCCAAGAAAATTATTGTGGATCAATGCTAGAAAGCTGCAAGCAATGGTACACAGTTATATGACTCGAACGGTGGGAAAGAGGCTATTGTGTCATACATGGGGCAAGCTTACAGTTGTTATTTTTGTCATGCTTCTTATTTCAATGTTGCTGCTTTAAGTAGTATAAACAAATTAGCATTGTACATATGGGTTGTGTGAAGTAGGGTTCACTTTGATCTAATTTAGTGAGGTTGCATCTGAAGCTATGAGGGCACAAATAGGAATAGTAAACTCACAAAGAATGAATAGCCATGTAAGAGGAGAAATATCTCAGATTTAAGATGGTATAAAATAATTCGATATTTCACTGTATAGCAGATCACAATTACATCAGCAAGACACTCTTCTTCCAGATAAATATTATTCTAGTATAATGCTCTCTATCAACATTCGCCTGCTAAACTTAAATTGGTTGCTTATTTAACCAGCATCTTGTCTTAAACAATTGTTGGCATGACAGCTCTCTACATAAATTGCACTCCCACACCTCTGTCTCCCACATACAAATGCTTCAACATGTCGCTCAGTTCACATCGAGGGGTGACCAGGGAGAGACGATGCACCTCGGCACTCAACAAATGAATTGGCATGTGAGGCGGCGGTCTGGTGTGTAAGAGAGCACGGGGATTGGTGCTCTGGCAGGTTACAAACCTTGGCAAGGGATGATGTTAATTAAAGGCTCTGTTCAGCACTTTCCAAATTAGATTTGAAATGTTAAGCAGGAGGGGGTTTGCCATTAACGTGGGGCTCGACGAGACCCCTGACCCTGGCTGAGGGCGACGCGTCCTTGAGACATAATTGTGCTGACCTTGTGTGCTAGTTCGACAAAGGGGGCAAAGGGAAGAGTCAAGAGAAGAAGCGGGGTGGGAAAGTGTACCAAGCCTCCCTTTGCTATAGAATGAGCAGCTAGTGCATTTTCCCTCTTCTTCCATTAAGCTGTCGAGAGGTTGAAACGATTTGCCTCTCACCCTCTCTCACCCTCGTTCGTGTGTTTTGATAGCCACAGGAGGAATGTATTGGATTGCAACCATTTGAGGGATACACCAAATTAGCCCATTTTCACTTATCAAATGTTAGAAGTCTGATTTTGAGCGGCTGCCAGCTTGCTGTCTCTTATGTTGTCTGAAATAGATTTTTTTCTTTCCCAGCTCCTGAAGCTAACAGTGTTTGGCACCGTACCAAGATGATCCCAGATAAAGATATTTTATGAGATGGTGCAGACAAATACTCTCCAGTGTGCAGCCCCAGTTATGTCGGAGAGCTCTCTTTTGTCTGTTCGTACTTGTCCATCACACATTTACTCCGTTTCTTGCATCTCCTTGCATTGTGTCACGTGATTACTTGAGGACACATTCGAACATTAGTACTTTATTTTTTCACTCCATGACTCCCTCAGAACAAGAACAAATCCATAATTTGGATCCCGACATCCACATTTAGGCGAGCAGAAACGATAAACTTGTCAAAACTCACGTCAATATGCGTGTGATGAATGAATAACCTATCATTACCAGATCCTGAGTGTTCCTCCGGCTGCACAACCACCTATTGAGCACTTTCCCTTAGCAGATGGTGATCATCACTTGCAAAACCATCAAATGGGAGCATGTTGATTTGTACATGAGAGTCGCATCCTTCCTGCTATTACAGTATGTTGCAAGACGACAGAGTTACCCCGGAAGGGGACCAAGTCATGAGCAGAGGAGACACAGAACTAGGTCAGCTCCTAGGCATTTGTTACATCATACATATTCATAAACAGCACCCAGTTGTTGCAGAGTGAACTCACTCCACACAGACTGTTTATTCTGTTCATTGGGCCCCCTTCTCTGTTTAAATGTTAAATAGTGATTACGCATCATGATGATAATCTGAGCAATTGAGTCTGACTGCTACGTTTACATGCATTTTACCGTGATTACGTGAGTAGTATGCTGTTCTAATCACATATTAACACTTCTTTATCTCAATAAGTAATTCATTTATTTGAGTTTAAAACATCAGCAATCACACATTTAGTTGAAACAGGCAAAAGTTAGGACGATACATTATTTAAAGGAATATTGGGGCATTTGTTGCTGAGAGTTCAAAGAAAGGTTAACATTGCTCTTATATCTGTGTGTTAGATACAGAGCTACAGCGAGCTGCTGGTTAGCGTAGCCTAGCATAAAGACCAGAAGATGCAACTGGGTAGCTTGGGTTGGCTCTGCAAGAAGGTACGGGGTGTTACCGGGAAATATATGCCAGACTGTTTCTTAGTCTGGAGCAGTGCATTCCATTGAAAGTCGGTAGTTGATAGTTCTGAGTGCGTATTCCCAACTTCGGATCTAAATGCATCCCAATGCGTCTGCTTGGGAAAACCCAAACGCTCAAATCAAACTGATGTTTGTATGGCAAGTCTATGAACTGCAAAAGCATCTACTAAGGACCTATATCAATTACTATAGTGCCATTAGCAAAGAGAAATGGCGTACAACTGTCTTGCTCATCTTTGCTCATTAAAGTAACATACAACAGCGTGCTCACAAGTGTGAACCACAGCCGATAACACAATGTTGTAGAAATTGTTTTAATGGGGAGGTTAGCTTGAATGGCCACCTCTCTCACACACTCACATATAACGTGTATAATGTATCTCTGCTTTTATCTGCTTCTCTCACACTCTTGAAGACACACACGATTAGTGGTGGGGAAAGTATACAAATCTTTTACTTAAGTAAAAGTAGCAATGGCACCTTCTGTTACAAGTGGAAGTCCTTCATGCAAACCGTATTGCTGCGTTGTCAGGTGAGAATATGTCGGCAAAGATGGAACCAGATCTAATGACCATTCCGTTGCACTTTTCCATGTTGGAGGTCATTTTCCGAGTACAATGGATTGCAGAAATTGTCCAGCATGATGCAATTTAGTACAGATGAAACAAATGAGATATAGTGTGTGTAACACTGTGTGTTAATTAGTGAGCTTCAGAGGTGTTGGTAGGCGGATTTGTTACTTTCAGGCAGAGCCAGCCTAGCTGTTTCTCCTTTTGCAGTCTTTAGGCTAATCTAAGATAACCGGCTGCTGTTTGTAGCTTCACATTTAACATGCAAATATGAAGGTGGTATTATGCAAATAAGCTTATTTCCCAAAGTGTCAAACTAGGGTTGCTTATTTTAAGTATTGATTCATCTATTTCTTTTAAAGATGTAGAAAGTAGAAAGAAAAAGCCCATCATAGTTTCCTAGAACCAAAGATTACATGTTCAATTTTGTTTTGTTCTGTACCAAGAGAACCCAAAAACATTAAATTTACAAAAGTATGAAATAGAAAAAAGTAGCTAAATCAAACTTTTCTGACACTGAAAACAGGAAATGTTTCACATTTCTTCAGATCACTTAACCATTCACTGGGTATTTGTTGTCATTGTTGTTATTATGGTCACTAGTAGATTTATTTTTGTTGAATGATTGTGTTTTTTGGGGGGGATTTCTTGGTAGTTTTGTTTTGTTCCCTTTACCTTGGCTTTTTAATTGTTTCACATTATGACATAATGTTTACTTCTGTGGACTCCAGGAAAAGTAGTTGCTAATAGTTGCGCTAATGGGGATCCACATATAGAAATACATTGGTTAATGTCCTGTCAATTTATTAATTGGCTAATTGTTTCCACTGTATCACTGTACCTTATGCGTGATCTTTACTGTTACATGCAACCAGTATGGCCTGAGTGATTGACCTTGTCAGTCAAAACTAGTGGAAGGGAAACACAATACACATATATGTGCACAAGATAATGAAACATTCTTCTCAAATCATTACAATTGAAACATCTGAATGCATTCTAATAATCAAATCACATCATGTGGTCACTGATGCTCGGCATTCTCATTATTGGCTTATATAATTTGAATAATGGCAGATGTGCAGTGAATGGACCCATTCTTAATTTCAGTGCGTCCTAGTCGTGGTGCTGCGCTTGTCCTTCAAACCGCTGTGGATAAAAAGAGAGTTGCAGGAGAGTGTGGGAGAATGAATACAAACTGAGTCAGTCACAGGGCTATGAATTGCACTGATAGTTCAAAACATGATGCTATTTCTGCCAGCTACTGTTATTCACTCAACCCTAATACAATCAGACACTCCAACACAACGATTATGCAGGGGGCGAGATTGACCTCTCCTCAACTCCCAGCAGCCTGTGCTAGAGTTTCAGAATCATTTGTGAGATTTGGTTGGATAAAGAGAGAAACATAAGGAAGTGTAACTCTGAATTTCAATAAAATGTTTGTTTGATTTCTATCCTTGGTATTTGCACACATTCTGTTGAATATTAAAATGCAAACATTCATTATTTTTTCTATCATGTAACACCTCTCTTATTACCGCCGCTGAATTAATTTGTGATAACGTAGCTTCTTTTAAGAAAAAAGGAGTAATTTGCACCTCTGGGCGGTCGTGTGTGATGCTAGCAGGTGGCTATTAATGCTATCGCCAGCCCTGTTGACAGTATCTGAAAGGTCTCTTGTTCATTGTTACAACCTGCCATAAACATTTCATTACAGGAATCCATAACCTATATTTTAGCCGTCCCCACTCCCCACTATGCAGTCAGAACAAGTTTGTCATTCGAGGAGGGAAACGGAGGGAAAATGGAGCTGGAGAGAGGGAGGTGAGGGTGACAGGAAAACTCTGAGGAGCTCACGCTGGAAATATTGAAGGAGCGGAGAATGTTGAAGTCAAAATGAAAAGAAAAAAGGTGGATGATGGATGGCGGTGAATAGCAAAGGTTATGAAGCAAAGTGAATAGGAACCAACGTGCCAGCTTGAGCATGCCATCTTTATTTTAAAGAGCAGGCTTTTACAGACAACAAAGCAAACTCCTACATGTGCCTTGCAGTCGATGTAATCTAGCTAAAGGTGTCTGTTGCTTGAGTGAGCGTGAGGTTCAAGGGTGGGCCCTGCTGCATTGCCCTTGTTTTGTTAAGCAACATTGCACAGACTCCTGGGCTTCTTTTCTTAGAGCTGCAGAGAGATTGCCTTGCCTATTGATCCATTCGCATGTAAACAGAGCATCTCCGGTCTCCGGCTCAAGGTATGTATGCACAGGAGATTTCTGACAGAGGACGGCATATACTATACAGGGCATTCCTCTTCTTCTATTTTTGCATGTGGCCTCTGTGATTTAGAAACCCTCTTGATAGCGTCTAGTGCTAAAAGCGAAAGTACAGTACACTTCCTGAAAAGGAAAAATCCACCGGTCAGCTTCAACTTGCAATCTCTTGTCTTACATTTTCCACATGCGTGTCGAGAAAGTAGATTTTTTATAGTGTAATAACACAATGACAACAATATAATTGTTACTGATTGTTGAAGTGAGCCATTATGTTGATTAGGTTTAATTTGCACACTAACAAAAGCTGTAGCATGAGTCCATAAAAAAAACAGGCCAGAGCAGTTTGATTTATGCTCGCTGTGATTGTGATGCCATGACATCCATTGACCGTATGACAGATAATCCAATCCCTACAGTCATTAGACCATAAGCATGAGGTCTTTTTGGTATACTGTACATCGGCCTCAGGTTATGTCGGCCTGACTGGTGCAGAGACCATTCGAGAGGCTTTGCACGCCCTGTGTTCCCTGCTCTGGGTACTTCTGTACGCCTGGCTGCTCTCTCAGTCTTTTTTCTCCCTCCTCAGCTCCCCCCTTACCATCACCACTCTCTCCATATACGACTGGGCTGCTACAAGGGGTCAAATGTCACCCACTTGGGATTCTGCGTCTCCTTTTGTCATTGCTGAGCCTTATGATTGGTGTGTGTGTGTGTGCGTGTGTCTGCGAGAAAGAGAGACAGAGAAATAGGCCAACAGAGGGAATCTGAGAGTATGCAAGAGAGGGCTGGAGAGCACATTTTTCTGTGTATGAAGGAGTTTGAGGGGATCGGGGGTGGGTTAGGGACAGATCTCCTCTTCTTGGTGCTATAAAAATAGCCATTACAGCATGGGAAATCACAGCTTGCCTCTTGGACACACCACATCTGCACTCGGTTCGGCAAGACGTACTGTAGGTGTTGGGGGAATTGTGTTGGGGGTATCTTTATGGGCAACCAGGTGAGACCACATGCAAGGAACATGCTAATTGGTATTCAGGCCAGGGCTGTGACAGCTTCCCACACAGTCCTTACCGCATTGCTTTCTGTTGCCACGGCGCCCAGCGAGCCTTTCCTCAGCGACAGAGATGAACCTGTCCACTAGACTGTCCACAATAAGTTCCCACCAGATCCAGCAGTTGACAATTAAACTACAGTCTGCTATAATCTCTCTTTAAGCCCCTTTGTTCCGGTTTAGTCCTGTTCTACTGCGGTGTCAGTCTCTCTTGATGAGTGATCCATAACAGATAACTTAATCGGATGTCAGCTTTCATTTAAAGAAGCATTGTTATACGCACACCCCATATGGGTGCAAGTGTAAATCAGCATCAATGGAAAGAGTAATGCCTGCACGCTGACTTCAAGGCATGTTATGTACACAATTTGGATGTTCCTTTCATGGAACTTTTAACTATTTTGGATATTTCTTTTGATACTTGATATATCACTTTAGACTTAGAATCATGGCGTCGCCTTTGTCACTGTTAATTCACACTAACTCTAACTAAAAAAATATTGTCACCATTACTTAATTTGTCCATTATCTGAATATTTTTTATGACTTGTCGAGTAATCGGTTAATCAGTATAATCAGTATAATCAGAAAACAGTGAAAAGTTTCTCCGAGCCATCTGCAAATTCTTTATTTTGTCAGACCAACAGCCCTAAACCCGAAGATTTCAAATTTACAGTGATATAAAACAGTAAAGAGGCAAACCCACAAACCGGACTTGTGTGTGGATTGTGTCTTATTTTCAGAATTCATGTTGCAGTTCATCACATGCAATGGCAAACTATGCAAACAAAATGGCACATTTAGACTTTTCCTAAGAGTTGCTATGTTTCTTTATACCTGCCACAATCACATGGAAAGACTGAAGATCTCACTTTCCACTGGAGTCTGACATGGTGTCATACATGCTGGTGTGACAAAGAGAGATATATCAACAACATATCATGGCTGTGGACACCTCTGCTGCTCTCACACTACCTCTGACTTTTTTTTTTTTTCTCTCAGTCTCGGTTAACACAATTGTCTGTGCAAAGAGACCAATAAGCTTGCGGCCCTTTCGGCAGTTACCACACCTGGAAATAACATTTTTCTGTTTATATGCAGCCTTGCTCCTCTCCCAGTCCCTAGATATAACAGCCTATATTAAGAGCCCACTGTTTGGCAACACGCAGCTGTTGAGATGCAACAACTCCGCATTGTTAATTCGTCTGACCTTTTGTTTTGTCTAGCTGCAGAGTGGGAGGCTACCAATCTGAAGAAGGCAGAAGAAGACTATGAGACAGTCAACATGGAAATAAGGTAAGGGAGGAATAACAAAGAAATAGAAGCAGGGGTTTGCTTCCATTGTCACATATATTTTTTTGGCTAAATCCTCCAATCAGCTTGCACTTCGTGTGGACGCTGCATTTGCTTCTCACGTTGCTACAGTATTGTAAGCAGGGTGGCATGGTATGTAACCAGGCCTTAAAATAGACGCCATCCTTCTGTGCTAAAGTAGTGAGGAAAGCTGCACAGTAATGAATTTGCACTGTGTGATACCTAAGGCTAATTTTAATGAAGAAAAACAAACGCTATTGGTTGCCTAGTGTGCCTGTTCCAACTGACTTTGAGCTGAAGAGTGTCTGCCTGGGTATGAATTATCTAAACCTCTTTGTGCTATTTTTAAAGACATACATGGAACTAATTAGTGTGGCAAACATTGCAATTATTTTGTAGTAAAGGAACAAAAATAACTTAATGTCATAACAAATTAGCTACGTACTTACATTTCCATCCAGAACCCCCTAAAAATTTGTTATACTCATTTTAAAGATATTAAGACATTCAATTGATTCTGTAGCCTTTGTTTCAACTTCTAATTTCTTCCTAACATTACAGCATACAGTCATACAACATACAGTCATACTCCACAACAGCTGAGAAAAAGAAAAAAATCTGAGCAGGTTTGGATGAGAATTCCTGTTGCATGCTTTTGCTCCCTCTCAGATGTTTTCACAGCGCTCTGAGCCAGCCAGCAATAGCCGATAAGTAGCTACTGCGGCCCTTAGGCCTGCAAACTGTTCATTACAGTAGGAGAGCCAACCACAGAGTTAGCAGTTACCAAAAGGTCAAGATTTTTTTCCCCCCCAAACAAATGCCTGCATGAGGGGAAAAGAGGTAAAAGGAGCTGGTATGACTTCAGTTGCTCTATTCCTTCATTTTCCACCTTGCTTCAATTGCTTCTGGTCAAATGACTCACTCATTTGTGTGTGCTGGAGCATCCCCCCACTTGTGCTCTTCAGGTCATGTCCTTTGTCAGTTTGCAGATAGAGATGTGCTAGTGCATTTGTGTCTTCATACCTAGCATAAAATTAAAGCATCATCCTTATTAGTCCATACCTTTTATTCCTTTAGCGTGTTGTAAAGGGCAATTTGCACAAAAATTGACTCTCTGCATGAATTTTGTGACCCCTGCCCTGCAGAAAATCACATGGACACACAGTTACGCAACCTGCATTGCTTCTCTGACCCCCTATGCCGCCCTACCTTATCAACCTCAAGCGAAAAAATCACCCTCCCTAAACATTTAACCCCATTAGCAATTCTGGGTTATGAATATGGAAATAAGGGCCTGTGCACCGTTAGAGATAGGACTCCCTTCCCTTATTTGCGATTAGTGAAGAAAAGCAGCCCTCACCAGCTCAGATAATTGGAGACAGTGCATAGAAATGGGCTTTAAAGGGCCACCTCATCAACGCACAATCCAAGAAGTCAGTCACTTAAAGCAGCAAGGAAAATAAAGCTACATTGTCAGCACAGTTAGGAGTCATCTAGAAGTGATTAAAGCAACTTGTCAGGGACTTAAAACAAATGGCCTGCATCCAGACAACTTGTTTATTACATATTAAAAGCAGATTGTTGTTACAAAACTATAATGGAATTTATGTTTAGGCTTATTTTGAATCCCTTTCTTTGTGCTTGGAACTATACCACTATTGTAATTTCTGTCTGTTTTTGAATGCCATTCTTTCAACTGTAACTGTTAATTGTCGAAAATCTTGCATGGTGTAACATCCGTAATATCCGTAATCAACTAAATTCCTTAATTAACAAATAAAGTGGCTCAAAGTGTTCTTGTGACCTAATATATTTATTTTGATTTCCTCAGCGACCTCCGGAAGAAGCTGGCCATAGACTATGGAACAGATTGGGAGTTTCTGTTTTTGAACAGCCAGTGTTACAAGCTGAAAGTATATGAGTAAGTAGTGACAGAATTTTCATTACTTCTTTTTATTCACATGCTTATTTGTGTCTGGCATCAATATGGAAACTAGTCTTAAAATGTTTGGTTGCGTACAAAAAAACACTTTCATTATAAAAACAGAAATATGCATTTCAATGTTTTTGACAAAAGCCATTCAACTTTATAAAATGGTGTTGTCATGAATTGTTAAAGCTTTTAATAGTTATGTCTATTCTCAATAATAGAAATTATGCAAAGCAATTACCTGTGCAATACCTGTGAACTGCAGTTGTGAAAACCGCTGGACAGAAAAGTAAAACAGTTTCAAAGAGCCATCACAAAAGCAATGTGTTAACCAGAGGGTGGAATCTTATTATTATTATTATTTCAGCAACTGTACTAAAACAAACTCTATCTGTAGCAAATGTGAACCATCTCAGTAAAGATCCACCATTTAAAGTTGATAATTTGTGAGCTCCAAGTCACCCTGGAGAAAGCCAAGCAGCTAAATCAACTAAATTTAATCAACAGAATGAGCTTCTTTTACTCTCTCCCGCTGCATCCCTATGGCCCCTGCTGGGGTAGAATCTGTTCTCCTCAGGATTGCTTGCCAGCTGGAGCTTTAGAAGCCTGTGGGTGGTTGCAGTTTTGAAAGAAAATTATCCGAGATCTGCACTGCAAATACATTTTTCAGACATCCTTGGAATCAGTGGTTTTCCCATGCCCTTATACACCAGTGTGATTTGTTTGCTTAGTTTGCCATTTAGGAGGCAAAATCTGAAAAAGGAAAGTTGCAGTTTTTGTACATAAGCCAGAAAAATCCATCCCAGTCTGTAGCCTGTAGACAGTATTAGATAACAATATTGCACATTGGTTGCAAGACTGTTTAATGTCACAATATGGGAATGGAGAGCTCACTCCTATAATATTAATTTTCCTTTACTTCTGGATATGCAAAGACTTATAGGTCCAGTGTGTAATATTTAGGAGGATCTATTGGCAGAAATGGAACATGATATTGATAGGTGTGTTTTCATTAGTGTATAATCACCTAAAAATAAGAATTGTTGCGTTTTTGTTACCTTAGAATGGGATGTTTTTAGCTATAGAGGGAGCAGGTGCTTTTCTATGAAGTCCCCCAAACACCATCTTTCTACAGTAACCCAGAATGGACAAACCAAACACTGGCTCTAGATAGGGCGATAGATAGATAGATAGATAGATAGAGTTTTGTGGTCACCGTAATTTCTTCTACAGTGGTATTCAGTTGGTTGCAATTTGCAACTTCACCGCAAAATGCCTCTGAATCCTACACACTGGTCCTTTAACTGAACAAATTCACAGGTCATAGAGACACAAGCGGAGGAAACCTGTGCAGATTTATGCCAGAGCATGCAAGCAACAATAATAGATGTAATAAGAATGTAAAAGTAAACCCCTCCCTCAAACAGTCAAGTTTGGATTTTTCCACATGAGGGTGGCGGATTTTTTTTCCAGGGCCATGCAGCTTTACCCTCAGTCTTTTAGCACATTAGCATATATGTAACTATCAGGTGTATATTTACAGCCTTATTTTAGTCATCTGTTAACATAAAAAGTGGAGCTAACGTTAGCTTAATTAAGTTAGCGATGAAGTCTTGCACGTTAACTTTAGTAAAACCAAAACATTTAGCTGAACCTCCGCTTTTTGCACAGAAACACATACTGTACTCTGAAACCTCTCTTTCCCTGTCCTATTGGAACACTCCATGTTATTTTTCATCCTTCACCTCACTCAAGAGCACAATATCCACTAGCGTCAACTCAGTTGCAGGTTCTTTGACCTACCAGCACCCTCTCAGCAATGTACCAGTTCCCCTCCCTGCCCCCCTTTATCCTTGCTGTTCGCCTTGAACCGTGATCCTGAAAAGACATGACATTGACAGACACATAAACCAAGGGCTTTCTATAGCACTCCCTCCCATGCCCCCGAGTAGTGAACTAGCAGAGCTACAGTTCCTCTCCAATAATGGAACAGAATCACACACTTCTCTTTCCAGCTTCTTGATCATCGGTTGAAACCATCTAACATCCGCCCTCCCTGGTGTTTAGATCGCTCACGTTTGATTAAATTGCTCCCTCTTTTTTTTTTTCTTGAGTGGAAGCCAATATTGGAGAAAAGAGCCTGGAGCTATAAAAGTTTGCTGAGCTGAAACGCTGTCTGTCTGTAATATAACTAATAGCTAATTTCAATGAATGGAATTCAACCGGTGCTGGTGTGTGGGGTGTGGCAGAAAAAAGGTTCCAGATGCTGCCAGTTGAGGATAATGTGATGACAGTGACACGTGTGGAGCAGCTCGTATTAGACAGCCCTAATGGAACAAGAAAATAGAAAGAGATGATTGCTTTTTAGATAGATAGATAGAGATTCACAGAAAATATATTTGGTCCTGTTTACTCTTATATTCTGCAGGCCAAACTTGTTAACGTTGAAAGTGTGCTTCATTTCTATCTGAGGGTGTCAGCTGAGATTTCTCCTTTTGTCTTTGCGAAGGAGGATCCCTTTCTCTGCACCTCTTTGTTGCGTTATTTCTTCTGCCTTGCCTCATGATGGTGTGAATCAGTTCTGCAAACTGGGGCTTGAAGCCTTCTCTTGTTTGTCCAGGGAAAAAAATATATAATTACTTTGATTTCAAAGGGA
>NW_023339984.1:9152727-9238373 GCF_004916995.1 Morone saxatilis | reverse complement strand
GGGGGGGGGGGGGGGGGGGGGGGGCAGCCTTTTGTTGTCGAACACTTTCAAGTGGAATGATTAACGGCAAGATTAGAAGCTAAATACTGGGTAGTAGCGTACTCTTTGCTTTCTCATCAGTTTCTTTAAAGACCATAAACAACATGAATAAAAGCTTAGTGAGGGAGCTTGTTCTTGTTGCATTATCATTTAATAGCATTTATTCCTATTTTCTACGCACCTCTCTCCAGCCCAGAGTTACCTCTTTTTTTAACATTGCATCACATTTGAGCTATTAAAGCTCACCTCCAAAAATTCACCTATTAAAAATCCATGTATTTCCCCTGAAATGGTCTTTAGGGTGCTGGTGGGCCCTTATCACGAGTCGGGAATTTAAAACGCAGGCTTCTGCCAGTGAATCAGAAATAAGCTTGGCAATTCAGTCAACACAGCCTGGCACAGCATGAAGGAAGACACCCCATAATGAGTTCTCAGAGGCGGAGCCCCTACCTACAGCAGAGTCTAATATTCCTCCTGTGGATTTGTTGACACTCCTCAAAGCAACTTAAATCGAAGGGCCGTGATTTATGCAAGACTGTCAGGTCAGATTGACTCAGCCTCCGCTCTCGTGTCATTAGAAAGTACAGCACTTCAGTGAGTCATGCCCGCCACTGTGGTTCAGCTTTGACAGAGAAGAGAGAAGGATAATGCAGCACAAGTGACACTTCCAACTGTCTGTAGAACATCACATGGCCTTAGCAGTGCGCTGGGTTATTCTAGGGAAGAAAGAGACTCCATCAGGATAGCCTAGAGGGAGCTGTTTCAAATTGGATATACTAAACCATTGCAAGGCGGGTGGTGTCGGAGTCCTAGATGTGTCTGCTGACTGTCGTGAGAGTAGCATGGAAATGAAGAGCCATATATATGTAGTAGATTTCTTAAGGGCTGTGCCATGAATACTGTAGTTGAAAATTTGACACAACCTTTGGGATCCTTAGACGTTATTTGCTGTCTGCATGTGAATGGCAAGTATAAAGTATTAACCCATTAATGAATAATGACTATATTTAGTATGCTAAGGAATAGCCCCACAGAATCTTTTCTGTTAGAGGTAGAAACATAAAATATGCTGTGGAAACATGACAAATTAAAATGTTTTGGTCACGCCTTAATTAATCATTGAAATGTTAAATATTAAAAATCAAAGCAAATATTATTGAAATTGAAGCTGTTTGAATCTAATGGTATCAAGAATGTGATATAACTCCAAATATAGCCCTTTCTGTAA
Source organism: Morone saxatilis (assembly GCF_004916995.1). NCBI lineage: Eukaryota > Metazoa > Chordata > Actinopteri > Moronidae > Morone > Morone saxatilis. Next base: position 9,237,106 of record NW_023339984.1, on the reverse strand, counting down.
CATACTAGTTGTTAGGGTTAGGTTGTTACTCATTTTATCCCATAGGAATACATTATAAAATTCCTAACCTATTCTTACTAGCGACAAACAGAAAAACTTTAGTTTCAAACTTTGTCTGATTTGAAAAATTTAGATGGACTTGTGCTTAGCTCAGCTAGTATTTAAATGCTGTAAAGGAAAATGAAAATACAATTTCACTATGGAAATTAATGAGTAGAACTCTTGCTGGTCATAATGTCTGTTTTCATATTTAAAGGCCCAGTGTGTAACATTTAGTCTGATCCATTGGCAGAAATTGAATATTATATTCATAGGTATGTTTTCATTAGTGTATAATAACCTAAATATAGGAATTGTTTAGTTTTTGTTACCTTAGAATGAGCTGTTTACAGATAAAACAATCGCCTTCCATGGAGTTCGCCATTTTTAAACCATCATGTTTCTACAGTAGCCCAGAACGGACAAACCAAACACTGGCTGCAGATAGAGCCTTTTATGTGTTTTCCAAGTTGTGCGGCCACTGTAGTTTCTCTTGCACGCTTCAAAGCCTGTTCTCATTCCTAGGTCGTCAAATATAGACATGAGCGGTGTTCAGTTAGCTGCACCACTAAATCCTACACACTCGTCCCTTAAAAAAAGGAACTTAGCTTGCAGCGTTTTGCTATTAGAAATTGATGTAATGCCAGAAAACAGACCGGCTAACAACAGACAAATGCAGGCATGTGCACAAATGAAATGGAACCTTGTTTGCCTGGGTTTATCGAGGGGACAGAAAGGCAGAGGGCCTGGTTAACCATAATTGGAACGTTGTTAAAATAAGTGGTTGTGCTGCAGTAGCTGTTTATGCAGATCCATGCCTTCGAGCATGAGCACTTTGTCACAGGCAGTAGCTCTCAAATTATGATAGATGTGGCACAGACACTGTTGTTAAATTAAAGCATGAAATTTAGCATTACTCTTAATGAGCTGCTCATGCAATTAATTAACTTCAAAAGGTCACGTTTGGTCATTTGTCAATAACAGAGATGGCATAGGGATTGCATTCGCCAGGTTTAAGATATGCATCCTGCAGTGTCAAGGAGGATGTGACATTGTTAAAAGATGAGGATGGAAATATTCTGTGTCAACATATTCCAAGAAAATAAAGAAACGTGTTACTTCCTCTCTCCATACTTTCCGACTGCTTAACCCAGTTTGTGGATCTGAGCTCTGAGCCCATTGGTTCTTATTTAAGACATAAGTCTTATATAATGTATTATGTTTGCATACTTTGATTTAAAGAAAAGGATTAAATATTTTCCTAAAACAGGTGTAAATAGTGCATTTGTTGGAGACTGCTTTTAGCCACGGATTTGGCACGCTAGTGAGTATTTATGGCAGCAAGACTTAAAATAGACATGACAACAATGAAGATCTTTGGCACGGAGGACAGAGCTGTATCAGGCTTTGACTACACGATAATTCTTGTTAGTAAAATCACTCAATTGTTGGTTTTGGTCTTTTTAATGAGATTCATTGGCCATGAGAAAAAATTAGAATATTACCAGACTTATCCTTTAAAAAAAAATCTAATTTGAGTCAGCTTTTTTAATCATTAACTCTGTTCTCATTTGCAGTGAACTTAAATGACCGCAGATTTTAACATTTATTAATAAAACGTAACCCTGAAAAAGGGCATTTTAAAGGACATTTTACATAATCATGAATAATTGTTTTATATCGAAGAAAGGACCAACCGTTTTGAAACTCTGTAACAGTCCTTACATCTACTATGGCTCTGTGTTTCTGCACTGTCTATTGCATCTGTTCTGTACCCATTCTAACTATTTCATTTTCTAAACTTGTACATTCTAATAGGTGTTTCCTAGATGCCATCTTGAAGAGCACAGTCAGTTTATTTTCCTGTTGAATCACTGCCACTCTCACCCAATTGTGATTCAGCAAAACCCTTGGCTTTCAAGATGCTGGTCCCTTCCTGTAAGCAACTGAAAGCACGTGGAGATTCTGCCCATTCCACAGCAGGGGTGGCCATCTGAAGTAGCATGAGTTTTTTGTTGGTCCAGTAGACCTGTGGGCTGGCAGTGAGTGCATGTGTGTCTGGTGGGGTCATAAAATCATCACATCCCATTGGTCTTTGTTATGCTGCCAACTTTATGGCCAGCGAAGTGGGCAGGAAGCAGAGTATTTGTGGGTTGGTTGTGTTGAAACAGTCTGGGTCCACTTTTCAGATTTTAGTTTTTTTTGTTTGTTTTGTTTATCCCAGCTTGTCACTGTTTCTAATTCCGAGTGAGGTGATTTAGAGCCAGGTTAATCATCTTTATTGTCGTCATTATTGTTAGTACTCTACCAGCTCAAGTTAAATTTTCAATAGCTTGCTGTTACAGAGACATCACACTTATCACACTTTAGTCAGAGAGCACATAACCCTTCAAAACACCAAACCTAGCCACCAAACATGAGCTGCAATTATGCCTATTTTACTCTGCATCGCAGAAGCCATGAACCAACAGTGGAGCCTGCCTGTGTTATGTGTGCCTGGGTCAGCTTAGACAAAAGGTTTTTATATTTAGGAATTGTATTTTTGTGTGAACACAGCACAGTAGTATCACGCAGGCACTGGTAAAATATCCAGTGTATTTCAAATGTATCAAAATATGCCCTTTTAATTTGGAGAACTGTAGTCTACTAGTGTTATACTCACAGCATTAATAACCTGGGAGTATTATCTGATGCCATGTTTTAGTCTGAAGGTTGGCAATATCGCCATGATTCTAGCATTTACATACAAATATCATGAATCCTTCAGCTTTCTGTGTCTGTTATCTTATTCTGGATGAACTGTTTTGAATTAACTCTGAGGCTAAAGAATAGGATTGTTGAGTGAAAGCTGATCTAAATATGCAAATATATATTTGTGCAGGCATGAGCTTTCTAAGGATTGACTTGCTACCACTATTCCCTTCAGCTTTGTATACGAGGTTGAGCAGTGCTGTTGAATATTTTTGAATAAAACAATTTAAACTAAGTTAAGGTCACTGTAAAACCGCTGCTGGCAGATACATTGACATCAGTCACATGAATTTAATACAGAGCTGGGAACTGGTGGAAAGATTTTATTTTAGTCATTTTCCTTACTATGCTGAATGTTTGGTTTGAACCTGAAGGTAAAACGGACAATGAAATCATCCATAGGTTTAACACAGAGACTCAGGAGAGAATTAGGCATAAAGTAAAAATCAATAAAACCCAAAGGTGAGACAGGTGTCTTGGTTTATAAAAATTACAAACCCTGTGTTAAACACAGTTTATATTATATTTATTTTCATGCTGTGTCTCATTTACTGTTCCTGCTATGACAGCCTGGACTTCCTGGTGAGATCAATAGGGTTTATTTTATCTGATTAAATCTAATATGATCTAATTTAGTAACTGTAAGAACATCATTGAAAGTTGAAATACTTTTCTACACATGCATGTTTTTCTTTTGAAAGATGCATTATAATGAGTAGTTTCTACTCTGCTTGCATAAAAATTGCTGCCTCCACAATAGCATGTAATAGTATTGAATACTTCTGAAATATCTGAAACAAAGTCTTGAGTCAAAGGTTTCAGTTTCTGCAAAGCGTTCAACCACATGTTCAGACCAAGCTAAAGCAGACTGTTCTGGTCTTGTTTATACATTGTCTTTATTAATAGATACAGTGAGAACAAAGTATGATTGCACAAACATATTTATCAGCTGTAAAAAAGAGCCACCTACTTTTGCTACCCTGTAGGACATTTATGTCTGTATTTACCAAAGAGTTTGTGGGTGCATTGCTGTGGTGGTTCTGATCTACTAACCTGTTACCCCGAACATTTTCTGCATGGAAAATGGGCCCGAGGCTTTTCGTGCATTTGACCCATTTAATATGTATTTTGAGGAAAGAGAATGGTATTGTGTAAATTGGAGCAAATTGTTGAAATGGATCACTCCCATCAATTTACTTCACCAAAACACCTATAATTGAGAATGATATTTAACAGGCAGAGGAAGCACATCTTAACTTCTCACCCTGAGAAAGTCATTTCTGCTGTGTTGTTCAAATGTTCAACACGAAGAGACAGAAAATAAGACTGTAATAGGATGTAAATGCTCCATTTGGAAATTACTCTCTTTCAAATGTCAGAAGATAAGATTAAGTTATGGAAAGCAAAGTCATATTTCGGCATACATAATGGTGTTATCTCATCACCTTTAGACCTGAAGGGATGATATGTATTTTTCAAAACTGTGGAGACCCTTGATCTCCCAAAGTCTGATTTTATATTGGCGTCAGAACGGATCTTATTACAGAGATTGGCTATTAGCCCAATGTGGCCAATCTACACTGAATATTGTTTACAAATCTTCTCAACCTATATTTTGTAATTTCATCTGTCTAAGCATAAAATAATGTTGGCATCATCTCCGCATGTAGTTTGACAAAACAATAACGTCAATGTACTGGCTTGTTCTAGACCTTTCAACCACATCTCATGCCCTTCATCAGTGAATGGAGAAGATGTCATCATGTAACCTCAGTATATCGAATCATCATCTCCATGACAACTGGCTCCATCTGCTGAGGAAGACTTCAATTTGTGCTTGAAAACTCCGGAAAAAAATAGTTAAGGGACCTTGAGTCATGATATCATACTCAAACCATGAGAATATTTAAACATTATAGCAAGATGTGATTATTGAAAAGCTCTTTCTGAAACCATGAAAATTATTATGCTGTCAAAACACTCCTGGGAAAGGTTTCCACAACATTATGGAACCTAGCTGCAGGCATTTGCTCCCATCCAGCCCCAAGAGCATCAGTGAGGTCGGGTGGTGATGCTGTGCAATAAGGCCTGGCTCTCAGTTGGTACTCCAGTTTATCCCAAAGGTGATGAATGGGATTGAGGCCAGGGCTTTGTGCAGGTCAGTCAAGTTCTTACTCACCAAGCTCGGGAAACCATTTCTTTATGAACCTCACTTTGTGACCAGACTGTTCCAACAATGTTAACATCATGCTATTGTCTAAAACTACACTTACCTTGATTGGAGCTAAGGGGTGCTACCCTAACCCACGAAAAATAGCCCCAGACCAAACGTACACACACAGTTTCTGTATCGGAATTGGCAACAGGAGGAGTGATTATGGCCTATTTCTCATTTAGAAAATCTGCACCTACTTTATTCTACAAACTGTAAGTGAGGTTTTGCGCTCTGCTGTTTTTAGCACGTCTTAAACACAGCCAGTGCAAAAAAGGAAAACTTTTAAAGTGAGCTGGAGTGCCGTGAGAACAGATGTTTCAGTCACTCTCTAAGTTTCAGAGCCTCTGATTATTGGCTCACTTCTTCTTTTTCACTTTTTTTGTGTGGGAACTCTAATTATCACCTTAAGTTATGTTGAAGTAGATTTCCTAACACATTTTAGTGTTAAGAGCCATTTTCTTACACCTTGAGGAGGAAAAGTGTAATGTATTATTTTGAGCCAACTCGCTCCACACCTACGTAGGACCCTTTACATTTTGTTATATATATATATATATTATTGATAATCACTGCATGGGAAAAGTCCCTTTAGGCATGTCAGACATTAAAGCCTGCAGCTATTGTTTTTGCTTACATTTCCATTAAATTTTACATTAATTTTGCTGCTATTCAGAAACTCACTTTATGTTGGATTAATTGGAAAACTGTAGTATTTAAACCGAAAAGAAAGCACAAAACAGAAATGATGGCTTTGCTTTCTTTGAAAATGTAAAGAAAATGACTCCATGAATAAATATCACTTAAAAATATCAACATAACAATACAATCTAATTTTACTGTATTGTTGCGTCAAATTGTAATAATATAAAAGATTTCACTTCCTTTAATGTGCTATTATTCTATAATTCAATTCAATGCGGTTTTTCAAACATTTGAAAGACCCATAAAGACCAGCTGTTGCACCTTACTGCCTATCATATCTTCCACATGCCTCAACCTTTACCTATTTTGAGAAAGAAAATAGCAGCAATAACAATGCAAAATCTTGAGAGATGGCAAGGAGAATGCAGCTTTAAATGATCTGCCAGAAGCTATTTGCCTCATTGCCCTTAGTGATGGCTCTAAAAACTAAATTGGCTTCAAGTTTGGCTTGTTTTGTTTCCCATTTTTCGCATATAAATTGAGGCCTCTTGTGAGGGAGGCTGTGTATTATTATAATTTTTTTTTCTTCATGTAATTTATGTGGGAAAGTGGTCTCTGCTGTGCATTCACCTTCCCTCATCATGTTGTTTCACAGAGATGAAGCTTAATGTAAAAGAAAAATCTTTCTTATCTTATGCATTTACTCTCAGTGCTGCATAAAGAATTTCAGGGCCAAAATACGATAAGCTGTCAGGAAAGTGAACTTCAATCAGACTCATAGTAAAAACCCTGTACGGCATTTTTATTCAGACTTGCATTTGTGGTTCACCATGTGGAAAATGAAGGTAAACTGAAAAATGGCCTACTTTGAGTATGTCTTCTTTTAAACTGGCTCTGGATGGATGAACTGGCATTGGGTCTTTGTGCTGCCAGCAAACCCTCTACTTGATTATCAAGTGAAAGGAATTGCAATGACCCAGTCTCACAATGATCATGATGCTCTTTTTGAAATTACTCCTATGAAATGGAATTTTAAATAGTCTTCCTAATATTAGTTCCACTATTGGAATTTGATTCCATAATTGCACTTGAGGCCTAATGAGCTGACCATTCGATTTCTGAAAGCAAAGCTCTCATCACGGCTGCACTTTTATGCTTTTACTGTAGGAGAGAGATCCAAACACTGCAGAACTTTTTCACCACCAAGACATAAATCAAAGTGCCTCACTCCCACCTTCATGTTCTACAGTAGGTGCTCTTATATTAGATGCACTCCTGGAAGACAATCCACTGTAGTACCACAAGGCAATTGTTCCTAAAATAAGAATAGGCCTCCCCTTATTACTTAATAAAAGCACAGCACCTGCAGTTATGACAGTACAGTGATTGTAAGTATAATGGTGTAATAGAAGTTGCATTGAAACATTATTTACTTTTTCTGGCTGTAATACAACAAAAATATAGCTAGATATGCTTATTAATCATACATTACACAGTATGTCTATAGCCATGCAGTTAAATAGCAGTCTACTGCATGTACTTTCTGGGTCTGGATTCAAGACACTACATGCCTTTGTGCTAGTTTTATTTGTACAAAGGGCTATATTCTTGCTGCTTTAAAAAAAAAAACTCTAAGTGAGTAGTGTTTTTGGATAGGAGCCTCTTTAACAAAGTTTGATCGAAGGCATTTTAAAGATTAATACTGAGTCATCCGTATTTCAAAAAGCACATATATTGTAAGTACACACATAAATGCTTTTCTAATTTTCTGATGTCATATTGATTCTCTATAAAATAAAATAAAATCCTAACATGAAACTCATGAAACAGCAGCAGTATCAGAAAAGCAGCAGCCACAAACAAGCACAATAAAATATGTTGTAGCATTACTAGCTCTGCATTTTTGTAAGTTAGAAAAACTCAACTCATCAGCACTTATCCGAGTTTAGTCCAGGGAATGCCCCTTTTCCAGGTGGCCATTTTAAAAGAGGTACACAATGTGCAATGCAGGTTTTTTTTTTTACAGTCAGGGGTATAAATTAAGAATAGCTGTTTGTTTTCTGTTTGGTCAGTTAGCATCAACCTTAAAGGTGAGATGAGACAGCGCATTGCAGTCACATATAGAACTGGTATTGTTGCAGCTGTAACCTGCTCCAGAGGCGTCTCAGCAAGGTGTAGACTTGTTGACACAGGGGCTTAAAGCTGGATCTGCTGATTAAAGGACAGACAGGCGCTAGACAACCCTGCAGCCTTTACAAGCAGGTCAGGTGATTCACTATTGATTCAGGTTGTGGGAAAAAACACCTATCAGGTGTTTCCATCTAACAAAATGTGTGACTGTCTGAAGATTTAATATGTGAATGTGATTTCTAAAATGAGTTTCACAACTTCTACTTTACAATTTCGAACAAGTGAACTTGATAGTCAAAAAAGCCTCTAGTTACTGTAAGGCTATGCTATATTCACACTTGATACTGACTGCCAAATCCTCTTAAAGGAATACTTCAACGTTTTGGGAAGTTGTTTTTTTGCTGAGTTTGATTAAAAGATACCACTTTCATATCTGATGTATAGATGATGTATGATCTGTATAAAATATGGAGCTACAGCTAGAACCTGATTAGATTAGCTTTTCACATATACAGGAAATGGAGAAACAGCTAGCTCCCTAAAAAAGCTGCAGTGCAAAAATACCAGGTTGTGGTTTTACCGGTGGATATACGCAGGACGGTTTCTTGCAGTGACTTCCTGGAGTCTCGTCATCAACAGGAGACTTCAAGCTAGGCTATTTGTTCCTACTTTTGTGCGTGTGTGTGAGGTTTGATTGGTTTCATTATCGTACAACATTATTACTGGACAACTAACATTTAGCAATGTCATCCAGTAGTAGTGACTGCCCCTCTCTTCTGTTCATACACAACACTGTTATTTATTTATTTTTTTACCAGTTTGAGTGCCAATAACAGAGGCAAGAGAATAAATAGCATAGAACCAGACAACATTTTTGCCCAAAATGATCAGCAAATTAATTTTATTTGTTTTTAGGCAGGTGTTATGAGTTCATATTGCTGCCTTTCTTTCTGTGTAAATGTGACTGTTATTAGCTATTATTTATAAAACACCGTGTGGATTGCATGAAAAAGGTGCAAAAGCAATTATTTTTTATCTCTCAACAGAAAGAAAAACCTATTTCTTTTGGAGATTGTAGCGCTGTGTTTCTATGGTATATTTTTGCTCCATCTTTTTAACAATAATACAAATGCCATGTCATCAACAGCATTAAAACAATTAATAACATAAGTCTTTAAATATAATCAACCAGCATGAAGATGAATAAATCAATAACACTACCAAGACTAAAACCTGGTATGCAACATTGAAACTATTTTTGAAACATGTTCTACTTCTAAATGTCTGACCCAAGGTTGCTCCATGTTATCAAGATGGACATTGTTGGTTTACCTTAAAGTTTGCAACTAAACAATTAACCATGTCTTTTCATACTGCTAAGTCACCTTTGGCCTATGACATGCCAGCCGAGTGTACACAGTGTTACCTGTAAACCAATTAGCTAGTGTTGACGTTGCTGCAGTTTGCAGTGTCACCCTGAGTGAACTCCACCCACGCCGTCACATAGCAGTCTAGTGGGAGAAGGGCTTAATTGCTGTCTCTCTCCTTTTCCTTCTCTTGACTGGATCTCAGTGGACTGAGGAATAAATATGCTTATCCCTCTTCTTCCTATATAGCCCTTGTGACTCCCAGTTGGGTGCCTGTGTCAGATCTGTAATTAACAATAGACGGGTTACATAATAATTAGCTTTAACAACTTGGGTCTCATTTTTAAAGACATTGTACTCACCAAATGAATTTATATGAGATCTGTGAATGCTATCAGTAGAGAAAAGTTTGGGACAAAAAGTCAGATTGTCACAAAGATTTTAAACAAACCTTCAAAATTAAAGCAAAAAGCTCAGTTTCCCCCACTTTTCTTGTATACTACTTATCTTCTATTCTACTGTATGGCTTCTTTAAACTATGGTACATAGTACATAGGCAAGCTGCTCTAGTGGTACATGGAGGAATCTCTGAAATATTTCTTGTAAAATTAAGTTAGCTTCGAGCCAAAATGTGATGGCAAGATTAAAATTAATGGAAACATGAATCAAAAACACTGTGGCTCTAAACAAGAACTATCTGGAAGAGAAATGTGGTCCAGGAGTATCCTGTTTTTACCAAATTAGCTCTGGTTGTTCAACTGGTTCGATTTAACAACAGTCAACAATAAATTATCTTCTTATTAGGAATAAACCTGCCTCCTGCGTCCGTAGCGGAATATATGCTGTTGTATATTGACATTGGTTAACATTGGTGGTACTATTCAATTCAGTTCAGTTTTATTTGTATAGCGGCAATTCATAACAGGACACACAAATAGAGCAGGTGTAGACCGTACTCCTTAACTACGGTACTAGGAGAGCCTAATATTTTCTGAGGTGCTATGCAGTGTAAAAAAATTGAGAAACACAGTTCTGCTGTACACTAGAAAACATGTTTGCCTGTTACCATTTATCTAATATCATTAGCTCAAAATGGAGAGTACTCGGTTAAGAGTTAGTTTCTCTGAGTTCTGAGTGAACTGAGCCAGCAGTCTGATCCAGTGAAGCATAAAATACTGCCTGAGGGGCTAAGTGGTTGCATCTAAGATATTTATTCTGTAACTGTGTATCTTCAGGCCCCAGAACACCTGCCAAAGATTGACACAGTGGTATAGTGGTACTTATTATGGCTAGTGTCAGAGCTGCATTGTCAGACGGTGACAGATTGAACGTGGGGGACGGACAGAGACGCAGTGTGGAGTTCAGGACCCGAATGGGAAGACCACTGTTGTCATTTTTGATCTGCTGCTCATCATAGGCTTCTAATTATTGTCAGAGGTTGAATCAGTGACCCATCAAGTTTTATCTTCTCATCTCTTTCTCTCTTATCCTTTGCATCCTCCGCCCAGTGTCCGCCTTGCTGCGCGTCATCATCTGTCGTATCCGCGGCCTGTTCGGTTGGTGATTCATATGATCAGCCTCACCAGCAGCACACTCTGATTGCCTCCCACTCTCTTTCGCGCACTTTTATTTCTTTTTATGCTTCTGTCTTCCCCTTTCCTCTGTCTTTGTCTTATATTTCCATCGCTGTCAGTCTCTTTTCCTCAAAGCCTTTGTCACCGCCATTCCATCTCAGTGGACATTTCTTCCTTCGTGTCACACTGTGCTCATTTGCTAAGGATAGCTGGGGACAGTTTGTATAAATGTGCCTGTTTGACCTTTCTGCTGTGTCCTATTTATGCAACGCAGACGGCAGAATGTGAAGTGTCTGTCTTGGAGACAGACAGCTAATCAACCTGCACCTCCATCCGCATGTTGGGCTCGGCATTTCTAATCTCTCCTAACTTTTCATTTTTTTTTTTTCTTACACGGCGACACATTTCCTGTGCCATGCCTTGCCTGCTTTTGTTTTCTCACAAGCTGCCACATGGAGGCGAGCATCCAAGGTCAGATCGCAGTGCCCCCGCACACAAATAGCCTAGCTTTTATTTATTTATTTTTTGTGCAGTGCTGGCGTGTCAGCAAAAGTGGGCAGGGATGGATGGCTTTGCCTTGAGGGTAAGAGAGAGGGTGATAGAGAGGGGGAAGAGAGGTACGGACATACAGGGGTACTCCCTTATGGGACTCATTTGATTGGTTTTTCACTGTTACCCCTTTTCCTTCTCCCCTTCCTCTGCTCACTATACCTCTGTCTATCAGGTGCCATCTGTTTCAGGGCTCAGATGAGGATGTTGGTTGCTGCTGAAACACCTGCTTTACAAACTTAATGAATCTAGTGGCTTGTATAAGGAACAATAAAGCCAGTGTCGAGAGGGAATTCTCATTTATTTATTTTATTATTCATTTATTTAGTAACGGAACCTATTATCATATTGCTTTATTTGGCATGTGACTGTACTTTTAATGGTTCTGGATGGAAATTTGTTGCACATCTTAACATTTTGGACCAAAGCACTGATAAGTTTAAAATCCAGTTTCAGATACTGTATCATGCAGCAGGTCCATTGGTCCTTCAGGTGTGGGTGTCCTGCTAACTACATCGTATAATGGTGGAGCTGACTGAGAGTGTCAAGTCTCCTTGAGAGAGCCAAGGCCAGCTGTGAAGAAACCTTTAACCAATTTATAGCTCTTCTTGTGTTGTTACTTTCGGCTAAATAGTAATAATAGCATGGCAGCATGCCTATAGTTTCAATGATAACTTATGTTTGCCACATATATTGTATACCATGTTCACCGTTTTGTTCACATTTGTTAAAGCACTAAAAACTGGGGTTGATGGGTCTGTTATTTATTTTCCAGGTATTTGGTCATATACCAGAGTATTGGACACATTTGATCTGATGAGGGTGTGAGATAAAAAGTTAAGGGATCATCAAAGTTATAACAATTTCATCCTGAGAGGTACATGATTGTCTGTATCACATTTCAAAGCAATCCAGCCTGTTAAGATATTCTTTTCAAATCACTCAATAGGATTAATCCTATAGGGACCATGAACATCTGTACAAAAGTTTGTGCTAATACATCAAGAAGAAGTAAAAACTTTGAGCTGTTGGTGGCACCACAGGAAACATTAGGAGTCAGTAGGACTCATTTTCTGGGTACCATAAATGTCTGTGCCAATTTTCAAGGCAATCCATCCAAGAGTTGTTGAGACATTTCACAAAAAATAAAAATGTCAACCTCATGGTAGCATTATTTGGGCGGCTGTGGCTCATAGGCAGAGCGGGTCGTCCCCTAATCGGAAGGTTGTTGGTTCGATCCCCGGCTCCTCCCGTCACATGTCGAAGTGTCCTTGAGCACCCAAAATTGCTCCCGATGCTGTGATTAGAGTGGTGAATGTGAATGAATGAGTTGTGTCTGTCGAGGACTTTGAGAAAGGCGCTATACAAGTACAGCTCCATTTACCGTTTACCATTATAAAAAAAAAATGGGTTCACCAAAGTAAGTAAGAATCATTCCTGGGGAAGAATAATAGTCAGTACCAAATTTCATTCCAATCGATCCAGTAGTTCTGAGCCAACCGAGTGACGGGCTTTGCCACTAGCATGTCAGACTAAAAAGTACACAGTTTGAAAAGGATACAAATAAATAAGAAAACATCCCAGTAGGAACCTTGCTGCACAGTCAAATTTCTTGGAGGGCAATGGATTTTCTGAAGGCTTAGTCATGGTGAGACACATTTAATTCTACTGTAAGCTGTACTGCTTACTCTGCAGTCAAAAAAGATGCTTCTGTTTTATTTTTCCCTGTCCTTTTATCTGGTGGATGGGGGAAGGGGCATTGCCGTCGAAACATACAGTAGACATGAAAGTATAAATGCCTAAATTAAAGTCTCAGAGATGAGAAGCATTTAATGCAATCGGCAAACAAGCGCATGAGAAAAAGAAGTCGGCAGCCAATCACTTACCTCTCTCCCACTATCTTCCTTTCTCTGATGTTCATCATTTTCGTTTCTTTCATCTTTTTTTTCCGCTCATACATCTTTTGATCCCCCACCCCCCGCACTTCCTGGCCCACGTCTACTTACGCTGCAGCCATTTTTTTCCGCCCTGCAAATTCTCACTCACTCATTCACTCTATCTCTGTCTCTCTTTCTCGTTGTGGTTGTCTGGGCATCCTCTGCTCTTTAATAATAGTCAGTGTAATGGTTCAAATGTCAAGGAAAAAAAGCCCGGCTGCTTTTCTCCCTGTCCGTTTCACCATCCAGGGCTTTGATCAGTTTGTTACTGGAGCTAGTGATCGTGCCTCTACTCTCCAGCACTATCCACAGCAAGTACATTAGCGATAGGCTCTGCTAATTGCTAACTCCTTTAGACTCCTCTTTGCCTTAGTAGAAGAGCTGTGGGTGGCAGGGTAACTGGTAGCTCCTTGTCAATCTTCTGTTCCAGTAGGTAGCCACTGAGCCTAGAAAGAGTCTCACTGTTCAATAATTCTGCTTTGTAAGGCTTTGGTACTTGACTTTTACTGTCTTCACTATAGTTTGCTTGTCTGCAGTGTAAGTTTTGTTTATCATAGAGACTGACTGATACCTATATGACCTGGGTTTTTTGGCCATCTGGGTCAGCGTAAAAACACAACACAATAAAGTTGTTTTGACTTATGCATTACCAACTGACAATATTCACTCTCCTTAAAGCTCTGTTTTTGGTCTCTACCAACTCCTCAGGGAAATATTTGGCTCTGTAACCACTAAATGCTCCGTGTTCACCAGCTAGCCCCTAACTTTGTCTCTCTGCTGTTTGTTGCTGGGCAGTTTGCATAATGTTGGTCTGTCAAAGCTTTTTTTACTATAGAAACACTTCTTGCTGCAACTTAATGAGACAAGCGAAAATTAATTAAAAAAAACATTAGTTGCTGTTGAATCACTAAAGAACGTAATATAAAAGTATTGTGTAGAAGAGCTTTAATATAACAGAGGATCCCTTAAATGAGAGAATTATGAATGTGATATTTAACGATTGAAAAATAAAGTTGACAGTGTTCCCTTTGTGGGATGTAATGGCGACACAGTTTCTAAATTCCCTCAAACATCTTATTTCTGTAGTGCAATTTCTTGGCTCTTTTCAGCTGAAATAAACACCCATAACAACCATTCTGTGCTATACAAGTTCTGTTTTTTCACCATAGCCCGGGTAAAAGAGCAAGAAACAAAGCACAGCTTGAAAAGAACTGTTGTGAAGAAAAATAAGAAAAACAGGGCACCTGTTTTCTCAATGTGGACATTATGCTTTCTTTTCTGCAGGTATACTTATACCCTGTGCCCATTCAATCAAGTCACTCAAAAGAGCACTGCAGGAACAGAGGTCTCATTAGGGTAAGTACCTTTTGTCTCCATAGTTAAAATCTCAAACAATGACACGCCATGGTATGTCAGGGACAGTTAAAATATTCTAAATGCGGTACCTAGAACTAGATATTAAAGTCACAATTTGAGGGACACTTTTTACACACTTTACAGCCTTGTGAGTACATTGTGTGCGGCGACATTTAGAGTCTATGGCTGAACACATTCGCACCTCTAATAAGAAGCCACAAAAAAGGTCTTTCATCACACAATAAAGCCAGAAAACCTAATTTGTTCTTATTTATACCAATTAGATAAATTCACATGACAGAATTTCCCATTTCATGAGTGGACCTGCAACAAATCCTACCACTGCACTCCTATGAAAGCTCTTTAATCATTGTTACAGTGCTTGTACAATGACCAATATTTGCGCTATTGATTAAAAAAAAAAAAATCGTATTCAATCTCTGTTAGGCTTCATACGACCTTTAATCAATCCCTAACAGATCTCTATTATAGTTTTAATACCTTTTGATCAATGACAAACGGTGAGTTTCATATACTGCTGGAACTGTATTTCCATCCGACTCAAAGGGTTTCAATTTCATCTAAAGGATTATGCTGTGGCCTTTTACCATCCCCTTGGGATTGGCTGTGTCGACTGCTGGACATTGGTGTGTATCAAAATGCCTATGTTCTATGAAAGATGCCACTCAGTCCCCATAGAAACAGACCCTTAGATGTCACAAGATGTGTTCAGTTTTTTTTTTCATTCTTTGTTCCCCAGGAGTGTCAGTTTACTGATTGGAAGTGAAATTGCTTTAAAGGATCAGCAAAAACACTCCCTATAGTATAACTATAACTTTCTTGGTCAAGTATGTGATTTTGTTACTTTCTACTTGAAAAGATGGGGAAAAAACTCATGTTTTCTTTGTTTCTTACTTTTTCTCTTTGAATTTTAAAGAAAAAAAACATATATCATACTGATGTTTTCCTTACTTTTTCCTCTTCTTTGAATTTGAGGTTTTGAGGTGATAATTACGGGATGTCGTCTCACTGTCCTTTTTCACTCTCTCATTAGACTTAACCGTCAGTGATTCGACACTTTTATAGGGTGCAATTATGGAAACGCTACTCCATTGACATAGACACCTCTCTGCAAAAAAAGCTTTTATGATTCGCTGCAACTCCTCCCCAAAGAGGAGGACTCAATTGCAGTGCTGTTTTGGTTGGAGCGGGCACATAGGCTAACGACTTGTTTTGCGAACAGACAATATAAAGGCATCAATGACCACGGAAAATTTGCGACAACGTGTCAAAACATTTTGTCTCCTTTCAGATGTAATGCCATTAGGCTTGACTTGTCTTCTTTTTGGCAGTTAAAGTGAGACGTTAAACATAATTTATTAGCAATTATCCCTTTTCTGCACATGTAGTTTTGCTTTCAGATGGCAAATTAATTGGAATCTGAAGCAGGGCTGTGTTCTTTTTGCACCGCCACCTCCCACACTACCCACTCACTTTTGGAGCGGAAAGTGCAATGCTTCACCATGTTTTTAGCGCAGGAAAGAGGAAGAACAGAATGCTAACTGTGAGTAATGTGACCCCAGCGCTTCTGCCTGCCTGTCACTCATGATGGTATGGAAGGGCAGAAGGACCAAACAGAACCAGTGGTCAAACACGTCTCCGTCTCATGTGAGTTGGTCACTCTGTTTGGAACAAATCGCTGCCAAACAGAACTCAAGGGAATGATTTCAAATATATAATATATTTATGTTTGAAATGTTTTAGAAAGGACTGATGTTACTGATTACAACAGAAAATACTGAGGATGGCCATGTTCCCTTCCCAAGAAAGTCGAGAAGGACGTTTTCATTTACCTCACCCCGTTAATGTAAAAATAATGCTAGTTTGATGTTACTTGGTTTATGGCATACACACACAAACACCTTGTTGGTATTTTCCAGATATAGGCAGGTGGTGGAACACTGTATGATGTACTACGCTGTTTCTAGAGAGTCGTGTAGTGAAGGTATATGTGGAATGGTTTTTGGGGAAGGAGGGGGAGGGGAGATACATGAATCATAGCTTGCACGCTGGGAATAAAGTTCATTTTTTATCCAGACAGACCATCAGTCAGCCCTTGCAGGATATGGCCGGGCCTCCTGATATCAATCTGCATGGAGGCATCCTCCTTCTCCCTAGAGGGGGTGAGGAGGGTGAGGGGAGTGCTTTGATTTAAACGGCAGCATTTATCACACCTGCTTCGGCATCCTAAAGGACAACCATGCGAGAGAGAGAGAAGAGGGTAGAGAGAGGGAGAACACAGCATTAACATGTGTGGCCTGTCAACGAAGTGTGAAGCTGGAACTGTGACTGCTGTGGCGATGACATTGCTAATACTTCCTTGTACCATTTCAACTAATTTGGATTAGTTATGTTACGTTTCTGCAGTATTAAATGGAGGATTGTTGTTGCTGAATTTTGATTACCACTCATGGCCAGCGCTCAGTTTGTGAATTGTGTCAAGGCTCATAAAAGTTAAAATTGTTCCCAGAGTCCTAACCTTCCTTCATGCTTGGTTTTGCAGCATAGTTGGTGTTAGACCATTAACTTTACAAATGTTCTTAAAGAACAATAAATCAGCCTGGGAACACTTTCTTTTGTAGCTGCTTGCTCTTATATTGTGGCCACACGCATAGCCATAAAGATTTCATAAGGCACAGCAGTCATACTGTATGCTTCCAATTATCTGTAAATGTAGATATTATACAACTCATATTCACCTCCTGAATTCCAATGTCTCTGTTTTCCATTTAGCGTTTTCTGCCTTTCGTCTCAGCAGCTCAACCGCTTCCTGAAATGGCTATTGTAACAATAACATCAGCCACGATAATGATAATAGAGTAGAAGAAAATGCTTGCATTGCGACAAACACCATCCCACTGTGACAGCGTCGTCCATCTTCATAATGTCCCCTCATACCCACCCTCACCCAGGGCAGACATGGTGGCTGACAGGACAGCAAACACGGGGTTTACTAAATGCAGCCCACCACACAAATCCACGCAGGTAAACCCGTGATGTGTAGTAGCATTCGTGTGTGTGTGCTGTTTGTTACCGTCTTGTAACATGAAAGAGTTGACTTTGCACTTTGTTTGAAGCAGATACAATACACACGTACTGCGCATACTTTACATACAAACAGAACATTGATCACCCTTTAGTCACCAGCATGTCACATTCATTTCCCACAAGCCTCCATGGTTTTATATTTCTCTACAATATCACTGAAGGGTGTGTGCTAGTAGTGATAGTTTGTTATATAGATTTCTATTTAAGCTCTACTTATATTTATTTCTGAGGGAGGCCACAGTTTGTGTTTTTTTGTATTTAAGTGTCCTTCAGACACTTAAATACACACTATTGGTCTTTGCCATTGTAGTTTTGTGTTGCTTCAAATTATCATTTTCTAAATTTTTCCCTTACTTTCTTTCCCTGCCTACAGAATATTGTAGTTTACGATTGCATTAGCAGTTCAGACATCAGCTTACTAGCCTTTTTGCACACCTGTATGTTGCCTTGAAGAAGATTAAAAGGAGTAGATGCAGTAAATGTTGAGAGTGAGAGTATCAGTGCGGTTCTCATTTGTAGTTTAAATATGGAACTAGAACCATACGGTTAACTTAGCTTGAAATAGCATTAAGACCTAAAGCAGGAACCCTGCCCTCTCCAAAATTAGCCTAAAATTGTCATATTCTGGTTTAACAAAGAGCTATATACCACACTTCTTTCTTCTTTTTTTTTTTTTTGGCCGGGAGCAAAGACCAGCCTTTTTGCTAATCCAAGCCAATCACCTTGTGGTCCTAGCTTTATACTTAATGCACAGACATTAGCATGGTATCAAACATTCATGGTCACACCTTTCAGTATGGCTGACACATTGCTAATTTGTTTTCAGCTTGATATGACTCACTTTTATGGCCCTTTTTACAGATTTTTCAGTCATTGTTGCCTTAAGTTCTGGGCAAATGTATGCTTTATGGTTGCCAAGTGAAGCATCACGTGGTTGGGTAAAAAGAAAGGACTGTTGACTCCATGTGCATAAATAAGGGACATGGTAGTATATACGGTCCCAAAGAGTCAAAACTGAAGAGGAAATAAAAACTGCATGTTACGTGTTATAGATATGGTAAATGCACACAAATAATGAAGATACTCAGACATTTATTTATAGCTATTTATCATGGTGACCACAACCTGTCCTTAATATTCTATTAATATGTGACAAGAGTCTTTGTGATTTGCCTTACAACCTACAGCTGATTGGTTGTTTTGGTAATTGGGAACAATCATGGGTCAGAAGTCCGGGTTGAAAAAATAAAAGCTTTATTTTTAAAAAAGGAAACTAAAACAACATTAAACATAGAGCAAAAAAAAAAACAGAGAAAAGCAAAAGTGTGACAGCCTTTTCTTGTTTTCAAAAATTAGAGTGAAACAGTAACACCATAATGGTAAACCACAGGAACATAATTGAACGCACTGACATTATACCACTGTTGTGAAAATGATGACAAAGCACAGAACAAAGTGTAGTTTCAAATTTTCATTGGCAGAAACACAGGGTGTGCAGTCAACTACAAACAAGAAACAGGTTCATACTAAAGTGATATAATCAAGTATATAACACAAGACACCAGCAGCAGTTTTTTTTTCCTGTTAGCACTGAGCACTAAATATATAACCTCATTTTAATTTCTTTCAAATGACTCTAATGGCTTAAATACACGCAGCACCACAGCTCACTATCAGTCTGATCCATTTAAGTTTTAAAACACAAGTCCCTAGGAAGTACATTGTCAACATTCAGTAATTAGCTCAATGTTCAAGCCATTTCCTGCTAACAACCACAACAGCTACAAAAAACAACTCTTTTAAAGTATGCCCTCACAACAGCGTCTGGCCATAATAACCTTACACCATGAGCAGAAGTGCATTTGAAATATTTATGTGGCCCTTTTCAGAGTTAGCTTAGGATAAGCACATGGAAATAGCTCCAGCTGAAATGATATGGAACAGTCAAGACTCAGACAAGAACAAGAACCTTTATTCTTTATATTAAGCCAGAACTATTTTAATTGATGCTGTCATAAGGCCAGTCAAAACAAAAGATGTAAGAAAAGTGTAGATCAAACATGAATCTATAGACTTTATAGATTGTGGCTAGACAAATATATAAAAGAGGCAACACTGCAACAATAATAGCATCTCCACCTAAAATAAAAAGCATATTTTTCTCTAGACAGAAGAGGGTGGGATGATTTAAATGTAGCTGTGGAGGAGGAAGGGATCAGTTGAGGGGTCATCCAATGAGTTTTTGTTTTGGGACTCCAGGGAAATCAGGAGGCCACGCAGTTGGGGTCACGGGGTCGACGGCATGTCGCCCTGCAAAGTTCAAGGAGCTAGGCCTTCTATTGTGCTGGGGTCAAACTGCTCTGCTCTCGTCATCATTGAGAGCTCACCAGGAGTGAGGAAAAGGCAGTGCTGAAATTGTGCAGGGCCCCGGCGAACAGCTCGCTAATTCAACCTTCAACCTTGCAAACACTCTGTGTTTGACAGTCCAAGCTTGGAATATGCCCAACATCCAAATCTGAAAACAGGATAGACAAAACAGGAATAATAATAACTCCTAGACACCGCTGGGCGGATATGAATATACCAAACCATAAAAGAACAGTGGAAGACTACAAAGGGAACATTGTCACCACTCCGGTTATGACTCAGATTGTACACTTTTAAAACAGGAAAATGTAAACAGAAGGTTATAAATGTTCTGATGTATGAATATTATGACTGAACATGGGCTGTAGAGGTAGGCACAGATAGTGCTACTGTGCTACCGAGTCAAGGGAATAAAGAAAAAAAATATTGGGAAACAAAAAAAGGCTATTAGTGTTGTCAGTTACTCCTGCAGGTTCATATCACTCAGTATTCAAACCCACAGGTCTCCCTTGAACTGCTTTATTGAACAGTAGATTTTCAAACAGAAAACAGTGGAGAAGTGAGGTAGCCTAGCAACATTGAAACCACAGTGAATGACTGTGTATGCCCACTGCGAAGGAGCCAGGCAGTTGAAATGACAGTGCAGAGCAACCCCAGAGAGAGTGGGATGTGCTGGCCACCGTGGAAAATACAAATAGGTTGGCTGTTTGTAGCTGTAGACTGTAGACTGTAGACATACGCATGCTGTTTACAGATCTGCCTTTTTTGAACTACATACCGACATAGCTTAACTATGTTTTCTCACACCAACTGCCAGGCTCACTTTCAAAACCAGCACTAGTGACCCTATATTGTTTTGCCACTGTGCAGTTCTTGTAGCACTCTAAATAAAAGATCTCCAAAATGTAACAGAAAAAAATCCCCAGGTGCTGAGAGAAAGAGGTGCAGTGATGTGAATGCCTCTAGGCTGTCAAAGTCCTTTGAGGGGCTTGAACAATCCGGCTGAGCAAATTTATTGGCGCAGGCCAGAGAAAGGACAGACTCTCTGGCCATGGTAATATGGAAATATGTTCATTTGATCAATAACAGTCAATTTCTCATGAGGGCAGCTGAAATGCCCAACGTCTTTTTTAAAGTATTAAAAGGAATGAAGTTCTGATGGGAAATATATCACGTCCCTTCTCCTTTTAAGATTAATTACTGTTCACTTGCAGTTTTCTGCAATCCCTGCGAATGTATAAATAGGAGAAAAGCACTGTAGCTAATTATCTCGATAGGTGGCCATTTTTATTGCACAGCAATCACAAGGGAGCTGTAAGATTATTACTGTAAAACTACTCAAACACAAGCAGGTTACAAATGAGCACAAAGAAACTGAACATCAACCTGAGATTGAATCAGGGGATGACACCCTTCAACAACTCTTGACAAAATAGCCTCACTTAAGGGTGGCCGATATAGGCTAAAAATACAATCAGAATGTTTTCTGGCATTTGGACAATGTTGATATTTCACAATATTTTTCAGCTTGCACTAACTCAGTGCATGTCAGCAAACAGTGTTGGATGAATAGTAAGAACGTTGGAGAAACAAAACTAGACAGTAAATTGACTTGACAATATTACAGTGTAATATTGTTGAGCTGATTGAACTGTGTATGCTGGTTACAGGAGGATAGAAGTGATGAGTATTTTACATACTGAATCATCGTGGCCAAGTGAAACCGAAGCACTATCTTAGTATCAAACACCTTATTTGTAATTGCTAAGTGTGTAAGGCTATATGTATGTATCACCTCCATCCATGTTCTAAGACAAATGGGTTACCTACTACAGCACCTTCATCTTCAAAGCTGGACTGCCTTTAAGGTTGGGAAACACCATATGTTTCTTTAACTGTCTAAATGACATCAAATCTTGCATGGAGAAGAACTTATTTCAAAATGTCCTTCAAATTCCTTAAAACTAGATACCACGAAGACAAACAATAAATCCCATGTAGTTCAACATACACTTCTTTATTGAAAACATTTGAACATTAAAAAAACAACAGTGGCATGTAGATTTCAAGGAATACACTTCAACGTACTCTTTCCTATTTGTTCTTCGTCTTCTGTGATATGAAAGCATCAGATTTCCACACAGTCTGTATGCATCCTGCTTATAGTTTAGTTCTAAAATCCCGCCTTCCGTTTCTATCACAGTTATAGTTTTGTGGTCATTTTAAGACTCGGAAATAGTAAACATTACGGATGAATCTACAAAAAAAAAATAATGTATATTTTTAACTCTGCTTCAGAATAAATGCTCTGTTGCGTTACTGTGGACACAATCCATTCATATGTTAACAAGGCTTTTATTGTATGGTATTTCTCAAAGGCAAACTCAGTATAGACAGATAACGCTGGCAGCAGCAGCTATGCGCAAGCCAGATGTAGCCGTCACGTGCTGCTCAGGTCAACATTGTGACTCAAGTGTTAATGGCAAATTCAAGCTGTTTGAAGCTGATCTGGAAACAGTTATCCAGTTATCACCTCTCTGCTCGATTAATATATATGAGGTTGACCCACTCCACCCTTTCTCGACTTCAGTTGGTTCAGAATGCTTCTGCTAGACTTTACCTAGAACAAAGAATAGATAACAAATTGCTACTTGCTCACCTGCATTCGTACTTTTTGTTTTTAAAAGGTCATCCTTACAACAACTCCTCTCAGTTCCTCACTCATGCCTCAAAATCAAAGGTTACCGAGCTCTGTTGCAGCTCCCAGGCTCTGCTCGGCTCATTGAGTCCTGTCCCACCATTGACAATTTTAAATCAAATTTAAAGACCCATCTTTTTTCTCTTGCTTGTAGCTCAGTCTGAAGCTGTCCCATGGTTTTTGTCAAGTCCCCTCCTAACTAACTTATATTGTTCTCCAATTGCGGTTTATTCTATTCAATAATTTTATCATGTTAGTTGCTTTAATTTCTAAATTTTTAGTCTTGCTTTCTCCGTACCATTATTGTACCACATTATGTATTATAGCCTTTTTTTGTATTATTCCAATCCATCTGCCTCGTTTGGCAAGCACTTTGGCTCAACTACTGTTGTTTTTAATGTGCTATATAAATGCACTGACTTGACTAGTGATATTAATACATTATATACATTATCTTGCTGTTCAGATTACATTTTTAATCAAACTGTCATGTTGTAAACAAGCACATCACATTTCCATGCACATTTCTTTTTTGTAAAAATGACTAATGGCTGCGTTTGTTGCTTTACTCTCCACTGTTTTGCTTTTTTGAATGTGCTCACTTAATGAGCACAGTGATGCTCCCTTTCATGTGTTCATATCAAAGCCAGTCCTGTGCCGTAATTGTTTTGATAGGCATTTGTTAAAAATGTGTTTCTTTTATTATTTCTTTTTATTTTATTTTATCTTGCCTAAGCCGTAATGATTTAACCTACAGAGTAGTGACAGTTCCACTGGAACAAGTGCATAATTATACATTTAAGTGTTCTACTTAATGTGCTCATTTTCAAGCTGTCAAGGTCATTCGCTGGAGTGCCATTAGCAAAGAGAGGGGCCCTCTTTACCTGGGAACATGGCAGCCGCTTAATGCCCAACGCTCAAGAGGAGCATGGCACAGTATAGTAGTGCAGCCACCGAAAGCCAAGCAGACACAGCAATTCATTTATATAACACACTCTCTTACATAGGAAATGTAACGCCTATATATTTGAGTTCCTAATGTGTTTGTTGTATGTTCCCTGAACCCTGAACAGCCCACACTTTATCTGGCAATCAAGGCGAAAGGGTAATGACTCTTGTGTGTCTGAGGAGAGGGTTAAAGTAGTAGGGAGTGGAGAGCGGGGGAGCTGACACTGTGAACCCCTGATGGCCTTTCTGCTGGGTAGCCATGGCAACATCTAGCCCAGTCGTTAATGAGGCACAAGTGAGCTGTTAACAGAATACTGATTTTGGTTTGACATCAGCCCTGATTCATATCTGTCAGGAGGTGTTGATGAAATATGCACCCTGAGTTTCTTTTATAACTGCACATAAAATGGCCTCGGCGTTCTGTTTATGCAGCGAGTGCAAAACAAAATGTGCCATGGATGTTACTCACTGATTTAGAGTAATTATGTGGGTCAGCGCGCTATACAAAAGCAAACTGGCCAACAGAATGGTTTGCGAGACACAAAAACATGCCACCTGCAATTTCAATAGTTGACCTGTTGAAGATTTATTTATATCCCCATATACTTTATGTATAATATATAATTTAGTTCTGTGCACCACAATTCATAAAAACAAAGAAGAAAGAGGATGTATAAATACCCTCTTTGTGTATCAGTCATATGAAATGAAGTGAAAGCAAAGCCCTGACTGAGCATGTGCCCTTCACATGTTCCTATGCGTATGAATTATTTATTAAGGTGCTGGGCACAATGGGTGGTAGGAGGTTGAGAGGAGCATCAGTGACTGGCACAGTAATGACAGTGTCTGGACACGTCTCACAACGCCGCTCTCTGATTGGTGACCTTACACGAGTGGCAGAGGTTAGAAATGTTCGGCTATGAGAGCCGGGCCTGTTTTTTTTTGTGGCGCTGCTTCACCAAATCCAAATTAGCCAGCGGCTCCCAAATTGCTCTCTAAACCTGCCAGTGCAGCGCGCCGTCTCATGCTGTAAATGATTAGCGCATTAACAGCATAGTGAGGGGACTAACTTGGTGCTCCAGACCCCTTGTTAAAGCAGTGAAAAGCATAGCTGTGAGGTATAATTCATTGCAGTGGCAGCTAATGAGTGGATGCTACAGTGGGAAAGATGATGGTAATAAGCACAGACTTTACTCCATCTTAACACAGGTTAGGATTCAGGATGAGGAGCTGGTTGTTAGAGAAGTATTTACAAGTAATCTAAAGCTGAGTTGGCACATGCGGTCGCTGGCAGTTGCTGGAAATGAATGGAGTGTTATGAAGGACCTGGCTTATTGTTGACGTTTTCTAATAACAGAAACTGATGGGAGATAAGTCTAACTCTAGAGCTGGGTATCATTTGAAATGAATACCGGTGCTAAACAATGTCTGAATTTTAGCACCTCTGAAGATACCTCACATTGATAAATATTGACAATGTTTCTTTTCTCAATTTGCTTTTAGTTTAAGTTTCCAATTAGCGCTAAATGGTGTAAATTAAAGACAGCCTGTGATGTGTTTTCTAGTTGCCTTGTAAGCTAATTCAGTTCATTCAGAAAATGTCTACACCATTTGAGCTTCAGAATCCAACCATATTTTGCATTAAAAATCAGAACAATTGGCTTTAAGGACTTTAAAATGGCGGCAGTCTTGGCAAACTATTAATAAACAGCACACCCCCACCGACGCAGCCCCTTCCACTCTTCAGTGCAGTGTTAAATGCATGGTACATGTAAGAACCTAACCAAGCAGTCAATGACACCACGGTCACATTTCGGTCAATACATCATAAAGTATTGAAATGAAACACCTAGCCATGTGTTGCCTCAGTGCACATGCAAGTGTCTCTCTTTGCTTGTGAACATATTGGGGAAATATAAATCTAATTCCTTTACATGACACATGAAAATTTGTTTTAGACATGAATATATGCTGGTAGTTTGCTCCTGTGCATGAGAAGCAGATACGATGACGCTTCAGTGGAGTTTACGTCAGCTTTCTAATGTCTACAAACATACAAAGAGGGCACTGAAGGCAAATGAGCAAATTTATATTCCGTTTTCTTGAGGAAACCACAGACGTACCAAACGGGGCCACCATTGTGTTCTTTTTTTCCCTGTGGTTTTGTTCATCCATTTTCTCTCCAGTGAAGGCCCAGGGTCTCAAAACACACACAAACATACACAGACTTACATCAAGGCATGCACAAATACACTTTTGGCCCAGATTTTCCACCCTCGTGTCTGCGGGGTGTTTAAATACCAGAGTAGAGTTGTCTAAATGATAATTGCTTCTGAAAGGTTGATTTGTGGCTATATCAGAGGGGGTAACTCTCTTCTCAGTGTTGAGCGAGATTAGCCATGGATCTTCGGGATTTATCACTTGAGGCATACGGATTAATGCTGCAACGAAGTTTAAAACAGAATCACTGGCGACCGCATCGTTTTAAAGAAATAAGAAGAGCTTATATCAGCTCAAGACATTATCAGAAGAAGAAAGGGAAGCTAATCAGCTTTTTTAATGCTAATTATTCCTAATGAGGATTAGATTTTTTTTTAAAAATAAGTAAAACAATACTCTGAGACCTATTTTGTCAGAACAGTTACAAAAAGTATTTTACATTATCATAAATTCCTAAACTTGTTTGGACATGTATAATACAACATGTTATATAGCATTTCCATTATTCTTCAGTTCTTTATTTAGTCTTACAGTAAACTTAGCTCTGAAGGCATTCAATGAGCTGAAACTGCAGTTTTAATGGTCTTTTTTGTCGGGTACTGGATCTAATTAAGTCACAACTCCATCTGCTATTCTGTGTGTCAATAGAAATCACACCTTAGTGATTCAGAGACAAAATTAAATGAGATTGCCTCCCTAATGTGTGCGGTTAGAAGCATGTCTGAGTTCTCTGAGACCCATTATCTCACCCACAATGCAAAGTAAATGTATGGATAATAGGTTTAGCTGCCTAGATATGCTTCTATTACAGGTTTATCTATGATGGAAGGTGCAATTTATGGCATTAGAGGAGGCCAGACAAAGAATGAATCATAACCCAGATATCTGTAAATAAGATTCTCAAGGTTTTAAGCCTTAAAAGGAGCACGTGTTCAGTATCTTCTGTCATTAATCATTAAAGGAAGTATGCATTTGTGGCCCCTCCCTTGTCTCCATATGGTCAGAAATTGATTTTCTACAAAAAACTAAGATGCAATTTACTCGCCGCTGCCAATGTTAATCTGTTTACATACTTTAATTATGTTCATTCATGTTAGTTTATTGGACTGAAAACTGAAATGTGTCTGTTTACCCTGCTCTAAT
Source organism: Morone saxatilis (assembly GCF_004916995.1). Taxonomy (NCBI): domain Eukaryota; kingdom Metazoa; phylum Chordata; class Actinopteri; family Moronidae; genus Morone; species Morone saxatilis. The sequence goes on along the minus strand of NW_023339984.1, from coordinate 9,210,062 downwards.
CTTGAGAAATGTATCTATTCTCATCTGAATAGTAATAGTTGGGTGTGAACCACTTTGTTGGGCAGGCAAACAGGAGCAGGTGCAGCAGATATACATACATACAGTAACCCATATCATTTAAGCAGACTGGCCCTGCTGATATGAGTGCAAGTCAGCATCATGACTGCAGCTTAAGGCCAAACTGTGATAAATTGGATGAGAAAATGAACATGTCATTGAGCCAGGGGGATCCATTTTGCACATTTGGGTTGTGATACATTGTCAGTCACAGGTTTAGACTAACATAAAGGAATGCTTATGCACCCTGGTGCCATGAAATTAAGCAATGAGGCACAATGTGATGTTTTCCAGAGGTGTAAATAACTAGCTTTGCACTAGTCTGGTGATAACTGCAGAATGACTGTAGAAAATAGCCTGCCAATACCAAGTTCAAGAAGGTATTATTACGGGGAATGGTCTGTCAATAAGATCCCATCTCGAGAGTCCAAATGACTGGAGTGTGTTGGCTACATCTCAGTGATAACTTTAACCTAATTGACAGGGGCTCCGCTGCCTTCTGGGGCGCAGGAGGACTGACAGAGCGAGAATGGAGATTAAGGAAAGGAGTGAACAAAGGTGAGGCGAGGGAATGAGGTGCTTGCGTGCATTAGGGGATGAGGGGGTACAGCGGAAAAGGAGCCATGGAGTTGATGCGCAAGGGATTGCTGGTCAACTAGCAGCGAGAGCCGGAGCACTGTCACTTTTTCCGCTCGCCATGTCTGCTGGCCCTGACAGCAATCCATTTGAGGGGCTCATGGTACTAAGAGAGTGCTAAAACCCAATCAAACAGGCTGGAAGGAAAAAGGCGAGACGCCAGGGCCCAGCCGGCTTCCACTTGTGTGAGCAATTCACCCCAGACTGACCCGTTCAGGCATCTTAAATAAGCCATGCGCATCATGGATGGCAGAAAAGCCACACTCGGGGACCTGAAGACAGCCATGTATCTGTAAAAGCTGGAGAGTGCTTTTTGAAATCAAAGAAGACTCCATGTTTGCCCTCATCAAGGTCAAATGAGAATGAAACAACATTTAAAGAAATGTAGAAAGAAATTTGTTGGACACAACTTAATGCTACCAACTAGAATAAGTTGTGTGTTTTTTCCCCTACTACCTCCCATATTCTGTCAATTATGGGTTGACCTATTCATTTATGTTTGTTGTTGAGCTTTAGAAAAATTGACAGATATAAAAAGTATAATATACTACCAATTAAGGAACCAATAAAAATATCATAATGGGTCATGAAATATGGCAGATTAGCTTCCATAATACTAAAAGCAGCACTCAAAGAAAGGAGCAGATCTTACTACTTTAATCCCCTGTTGAAAGGTCAATGTAGGTGCATTGATCATGTCTTCATCATGCAATCATGTGACAGAGCTGGCACTGGTGAGAAAAGCACTCAGGCAGATTAAAAGAACAATAGAATAGAATTTATAGCTTTTTGTAGCTTTTTATCCAGAATGATTAACAGAACATTGACAAAGCAGTTTCCAGTTACTAAAAGTGAAAAGATGGATTTCATTATTTGTATTTAGTATTGCAGACAGAAAATAGTTAGTTAGTTAATAGCTAAGCTATGTAGGGCAAGAGATCAGGGCAACACGCATTTCTGTAAACATCTTCAATCAACCATGCACTAAATGCAGAAAAGATTTTCCTCCCTAACAGGATTACATTGTTTTACAAAAATCAATACTTACCAGCAGTGCGACTGCAATCGACGCCACCTCAAAGAAGCTGCTCAAGTTCAACAAAAGATCAGAGGAAGTTAGCTGGTGAAAGCGTAATCAAATGGCATCTGTCAGTACTGCGAGCTGTGTTGGACAGTGTCTCCTGGCACCCTGGTTTGCTTTGGTTTTCCAAATGTTTGGTGAGAATGTAATTAGCTAGCACTGGGCAGACACAACCTCATTTGAGATGGGCTTCACTAGCGTTGTGTGTTTTTCTCTTCTCCTTCCCTTGTGTGTTATTGTACACAGAATTAACTCTGACAAAATGGTAATTAATATTTCCCCTCCATTGTTGAAGAGGAGAGGGGACGCAAGAGCACTGGTGCCAGGATCCAAAGGAGGGCACTGCCAGACTGGCCATCTTGCCAGCTTTTTATTTTTGCTAGGAGAAAGTGTTTTTCAATAAGCCAACCTAATGGTGTTTAAAATATATATGTGTATGTTTCTGTGATTATTTTGACCCAACTGTTTACAAAAGATCAATAAATAACTGGTTTTAGTTTGGAGGCTTAGAATATTAAAACTGACCATTTATTTGTATGTATTTTTATTTCAGGAGGTGGGGGATGTGGGCAGGAACACCAAAGAACCAGTACAGTCAGATGGTATATGAGAATGGAGAACCCTGCTGGCAAGGAGGTTCACGCAGTACTACAGTAAGTGTTTCACACAGAACCATACATACAAACCTACATTAGACACACTCACAGTAGTGGGAGCATATGAGAGTACAAAGAATAAACATGAATAAACTAATAGACAGACAGATGAACAAATGGTACGAACACACTGACCCTCTGTCAAATACACAGATGGGTAGATGATACAGTAAAGGACGAGGGAACAGAAAGAAGTCGTTTGCACAGCTCATTAGAGTTCTACCCTAAATAAAAGATGTGATACACAGACCCTGTTTGGATTGTAATTCATTATGGCAGATGTGGAAATTTTAGTTTAATTATGGTTTCTATCTATGTAATATTATGTAGTGGTAATGTTAGTCAACACAAATCCAGTAAATACTTGCACCACAAAACCAATTCACTTGCTATTATTATTATTATTAATACTAATTCACCATTGTTATGGCCGTTGTCATCATCGTTGTCGTCATCATCATCATCATCATTATTATTAGTCATTTCTACTAGTAGTTGGTGCTATTGTTGTTGCTGTCGACTCTGTCTCTGTATTTCTCTCTTTACCATCCACCCCCTCCTTCTCTCCCTCTCTCTCTCTCCAACCCCAACCGGTCGAAGCAGACGGCTGCTTTCTGCTTCTTAAAAGGAAGTTTTTCCTTGCTGCTGTCGTAAAGTGCTTGTTCTTGGTGAGAAGTGTTGGGTCGTTAAAAATAATTTCATAAAATTTATTTTAATAAAAAAGTGTACGGTAGAGTAAGCGTACAGTCTAGACTTCTTTAGTCTAGAGATTGTGATATGGATCATGCTGATTGAATTAGTACTGTGACAACAGGTCAACACATAGGAGGTTTTGACTTTGCATTAACTTGGGAAATTATTTATAATTAACACATGTATCTAATATAAGTTTATTCCAAATAAAGACCTGGTTCTCTCTGTCCCTGAGGCAAATATATTTAAAGGAAATTACAGTAGTTTGGTCAGGTTTCTGCTGCCACTCCAAAAGGTGGACAGGCTTTCCAGAAACAATGTCCTCATTACTCAAGATAATCCACACAACCCACTGTCAAGCATTTTCATAGAGATTACTAAAGTGGGCCTAGATGAGCAAGTCCTCAGAGGCTTTTGACACATTACTCATAGGTCATAAATGATGCCGAACCCTCTTTTTACATCAGCCCACAAAGATTCTTAAGCTACACACTTTGGAAAACCCTCCTCCCCCCACAGAAACCAAAAGATGCTGTCGATAAAGACTTCAAAAATCCACCTTACAAATAAATACAACTTAAGTTAACTGTACAAAGAGGCCATGCACTGCTTATTTCCAGAGGGAAAGCTAAAGAAAACAGCCAAATGAAGCTCCTCTCACCACATTCATCAGGGACAATTTGAAGCCTTCTCGCCCAGTCTGCTCTCTGCATGCCTCATTCTGCGCATGTGTATTTCAACAATGGGGAGTTAGTCAGTCAATCAGTAAAAGACATTCAGTCCTCATGGCCCACTCAGCAGCCTGGCAAAAAGATGTTTTGTTCAAAGCCAAATGATGGAAGCTGACTTGCTTTCCCCCCTCTGTCAGTCTTCATTGGTTTTATGGTTAATGTCGCTCCGGTTGCATTCTCCTGCAGCTCTCTCTTCTACTGCTCTTTCTATTTTCGCAGTATTCCCTACTCTTTCAGTCCCTTTTATGAGATTCATTTACATTTTTGTGTGAGAATTTGCTCAATTAAAAATGCAGCACATTTAATCATCTTATATTCTGTGCCTGGCCCCCTCTTCAAATCAGAGTCCAATAAATGTCGTTTGCAAATGTATGCACTCAAGCCATCCAGGGGCCCCCCTTGAAAAGACTAAATTGAATTCCTTTGATACGACCCCCTAACCGTGTGCAGTCGGCATAAATGAAGTCTCGTCAGAAGTCGACGCTCATTATATTTGAAATGCTGAACCTCGTCTCTCTTTCAGCGGTGAAACACACTTTATACTTGAGTAGTGGGACCAGTGATGTATTGTTTCAGTGGGGGATATTGAAGTAATCCAAATTCAAGCTTCTCACAGTGTATCTTAAGACTCTGTAGGGAAGGGTGAACTCAACTGTTTCATTTATTAATTAAATGCAAAGTGTTGGACTGTGACTGTTACATGTGAGCAGTGAGTTCAGCTACAGCTAGCACAACTGTGGCTCCAGATATAAACCAGCCTCTCCCATTGTTTAAATTCCAGTATATTGGACATTTCTTTGTAGATTTGGCCATTATTTCAAGAAACATGAACCCTCATACAAGTTTGAAACAAACCCCCAGGTTTACCAAAATTGGAAGAGAAAACAAAAGCGAACAGTAAAAGACAAATCACCCAAAAAGTTTCTTAGTTTCTGTAGTTGTCGACATATAGTTTTCCTGTGAAATGAGGGGATAACTGACGACATTTTGTGTGCACTCACTATCAGTTTTACCTCCAGAGAAAACTTCTAGACTGTTCGCTTGTTTACAACCTGTCATGTTTCCTGCCCTTTTGTACTTTTTTGGGGCAACAGATCTCAGCCATTAGTTTTGGTGAAAGCAGTGTTGTCATAAGCAGTACAAACGCTACAAAAATAAGACCCATATTGTAATATACCATATCTATCTTTTGATGTTATTTCCATTATTTTTCCACTCAACCTGTAGTCAGATGTACCCATTGTAGGGTGTCTTATGGGACAGAAAGATGAAGACAAAGAACCAAATAATGATGCAGCAGAAACCAAGACATTTTGATTTAGCTCCAAAAATCTAACCAATGCAACTCAGTAGCATCTTTCTTTAGACCCTCCCTGCCTGTTTGTGACTCAGGCTTTTTGTTATAAATGAGTCTCCATGCTGAGACAACCCTGATGATGTCACTATGACATCATCTGTTTTTTCACATGAGTAGTACTAACCACAGTGTGTAATCTGATCTTCATGTGAAATATTGGTGGAGTGTCTCTTTAACATAATAAACAGAGTCAATACAAAAGTACACACAAAAGCTTTAAACGTAAAACCACACAACCCCCCCAGCACTGATCTCTGGCACCTGCAAGTCAAAATTGAATTTCCATGTGCACAAGTACATAGGAAAACACTTGGTCTCACCAAGCAGCACACACCCACTTAATATCTCAGTGCAACAAGATACTAAGTGACATAACAAAAGACTCTATTTTTAATCCAAGTACGGGACAAAACCAAATCACCACTTGTACCAGCCTGAAACTTCAGCACAATAATACCTGTCAAGTTCCCGTCTCTCTCCCTCTCCAGGTGCTTTTGTTCGCCAGAGGGATCTGTTCAGGGTGCAGTATGATGTGAGGGGTTGCTATGGAAACCCTCTAGAAGTAAAATAAGTTGGGTTTTTTTCCCTTCCACTCTCTTGCAGAGGGCGTCAAAGTCACCTATTAAAGTCATGACAGTGGTAATCGCATCCTCGCATGTCCACACGTGGGGAAGACAGCGGTGATGTCCCATAATGCCACAGTGTCCCGCAGTCACAGCATCACTTTGGGTCTTGTAAAGTCTCTGATTGCAGGCTAGGCAGTGATGAAACTCCTCAAGTGCAGTACAATCCTTTTATTTGACAAGAGACCTGATCATGTTTGATTCACTAGTTCTGTAGTTTCGGCATAATTTATAGTAAATCCCATTTCTTCACAAAAGTTTGAAAATCATTAAAACAAGAGGTAGGACAGCGTCTTCAATCAGCCCCCTTTGGGAGATAAAACTGACATGGCTCTTGACTCAGGCTAACTATGGCTCCTCTACAACACCACCTCAACTTTCCTTTCTTTGTGCTTTTCTAGGTCACACTGACATGCGGAACGGAGACAGCCTTGCGATCGGTGAAGGAGCCCAGCAAATGCCAGTACATCATGGACTTTCAGACTCCTGTGGCCTGTCAGCCGGTGCTAAAGCAGCGGGGCATACACAGTGAACTGTGACCTCTTCCCTCACTGGCCTAGCCTAGATTAACTTAGCCCCCTCCCACTGCATCCCCTTGGCTAGCCTGCGGTGACAGGCTGGGGTCCTGAGGGTCCCCTGTGACATCTGTGTTGTCAGAACATATATACTTCCAAGTAAGTCTTGCTAAGGTCAGAATCAGATTTTCAGTAACACTGCTCCTAGACAACTTTAGTTTTCATTGATTGTTACAGTACTGCTTTACATTGGATATTTGAATAGAGCATTTATTGAATCATTACGTCTACACAAGTATTCACACTGCAGTATATTTCTTATACGTGTTTACACTTAAGGCGATATTCAATATTTGTCTTATTGTCAATAAATTCCTTGAAAAGACCAAAACCAAAACTGATTTGATCCTCCGAACAAGTATTGCCTGTTTAGCCAAAGCCTGATATAGCTTAGCATAGGCTCCATTGAAAACTATTTTAAAACACATCAGTGCACATGTTTCTTCATTACCACGAACATGAGAAGTGTCAATCCTCTATAGCTGATTGTGTATTAATCCGCAGCTGAAAATAGTCTAAAACAAATAGTAAATAGAGGTAAACAGGGCTATTTAATTGTTTGAGTAATGTTAAAAACAAAACAGTTCCCAGCTGTTTTAGGGAATTATTTAGCTTCTTTTTAGAGAATGTAACTATATATTTGTGACCCGTGACAAGAACAAATAGACTAGGGTAAGGAAGTCAGAAAGTATTAAGACTGTTGGCTTAAGTACTGTTTTCATTATATGTATTCCAGTGTATTTACACTTAAGCCTCAACAACATTACTATGTAGATAGTCGAATAAATAAAGTGACACTGCAAGTAATGTAAATGCTGTATCAAATGACTGCTCAAGCACAAATAAAAGGACTGTCCTACTTTACAACCGTACTTTAGTTCTTTCTTTAATTCTGCTTTTACTGCAACAGTTTTAATGGCTCGTGTATTATTTCCTACACAGTTCCACAGTAAAACATGCTAAAACGTGTTTTTAAATATTAAAAATGTACAGTGTAGGCGTTTGTAAACTACAGCTACATAATATATAGTCTCACAACACTTTCACAATATTTACACACTTTCAACTATTATTAGTGATGCATTGTGTACTGAATATAACATATCTTGATTTCACAGGATTCTGCCAGCGTTAGCAGTCTGCTGTGCATGCTATTTATGATGTTGTTATGTAAGAGATTGTGGGGTTTCTGCAGCAGAGCCCTCTGCTCATTAATGGGGAGCTAAATCAGCTGTCAGGTATCCAATAGGCTGCCTGATATATTCCTGCCCTGCTGGGGCAGCTGGGTGGCTGTTTGCCTGCTAGCAATGCAATAGCCTCGGGCCCTGTTGCCCAGGGACTGCTGTTTTTTATTTATCTGGCTTCAGCTCCCATCCACATTCTCAATTTGATGGCGAATGTAACTTTTTTTTAGGTTCGGCTTCGGTTTTTGGAATAATAGGTTTGTTTAAGGCGTCAATAAAGTCGGACGCAAGACATTCCTGCAAGCAACTTCTCTAAACTAACCTCACATGTAAGTCTACTGTAGGTTTGAGCTCTTTTAGCTTTCTTCAGTGGAAGTAATCTGACTCCACAGAGACGTGTTAATACAGCAAAATCTGAAAACACATGCTGTAATTATCATGGTTTTCATGCATCAGTGAGGCCAAACACATCAATTGATCAGCTGGAAAGACAAAAACTGCTTTTTCTGAGAATCTAATCCATTTTGATTCCTCACCATCTCAGCAACAACACAATATCACTGTATATTTTAATCTCCCCCTCATTCAATGTTTCAAAGGCAACAGATGCCAAAGCTGATGTCAGCATAAAAAACACTAAGCCTTCACAGGCTCCTAACTCTAGCAACAGCTGGAAATGCTGCCAATCACACAGACCGTGTCAAGAGCAGCACTCTGTCTAATATTACATTACTGGCATCTGGACAAAACTTTATATTGCATCATTGCCATATGGAGACCATGTGATGGTGTTTCATAAAAAACTTTTCCTTGGATAAAACCTGCTTCCACAAAGGAACAGAATCAACAATCTGCAGGGTATCAACAACTCCTCACTTTACTGAATGATCATCATGTGTTAAATTACTTGCGTGCTTCACCCCATACAGTGTGGGTGGGAGCCACGCTGGAAGACTGCAGTTTAAATGGACAGTTGTTTGGAAAAAGAAGAAGAAAAAAAAAACTAGCACTGCTAAGTTTCGGTATCGTTTTTTTTTAACTGACTGGCCATTGATGTGTTGCTGCGGATCAGAAAAGGTAAGGAGGGAGTTGTGGGAAGGATTCAGTAGGGAAACTGAGCACATGCTGAGCACACACACACACACTAACACATACTTACACACCTCCATTCAGCACATTTGCACATGAAGGGGCAGGGATGGAAAGTCTTTCCAGTTGAGCGTGGGCGTATTTGTGTGTTGACTCCAAATTGCTAAAAAGGCCCAGAGGCTTTATATTGCATTAAATCTCCGACTCAGCTTTGTAGAAACTAGTTCAGGCTACCTGTTCTCTGGAGTGGGAGACGCCGAGGCCTTCGTCTGACTGACTGACTGACTGACTGACTAGTGAGTGACTGACTGGTTGACTGACGCCCACCACAACCCTTTGCCGCTTTCACTCTGTGGAGATTGTTTTTAAGCTTCCTCCTTTGAAGGCAGGCCAGTTATACCCTCAGGGCTGAGAGGGAAAAAAGGGCGCTCGCGTTGAGTCGGCGTGCGACAGTCACATCCATCTCCCTCGTGTCCACGCTTACTCCAATCTATTCAGTCACGATACTGACGCTTCACAGTCAGCCTCTAGCCTACATATTCTCTGCAAACAACACCATTGAAAGGCGTTTGGTTTGTGAGAATACAGTACATACAGTATGTACAGTTTCAGGCCTACACTCACTGCTCTATCAGGCTTTAGTACCGTTTCTATTTCTGTGACTGATATGTTGACCAGCATTATTTGCTTTTTTCGTGTCTAATATTAAAGTTAATTGGATTCTGTTTTTCTTTAGAGTAGGTGAAAAACTAAAGTCACTGGTTAGCATTTTCTTCCAGTATTGAGATTGGTCATAGTCACTGTTTGATTTAGCAGGTCTTGTCAATCATATTATTTATTTCTCTTTCTCAGCCAAGTAGTTTAAATGAGCTTTAGAATAACATTAACACCTTTTTTATAATCAGTAAATTGTGTCAATTTACTAAAAAGGAACTTTTTTCCATAAACCTGCAACAACAGATCATTTTAGTCACTTGGGGGCAGTAGAAACAAGCTTTAAGCACAAATTGATATACTGTATTACCTTTAAAGTGTATGTATGTAAAACAGTTTGCTAACAGCTTGTACATTTTAGCAGATACCAAAAAAACATTAGCATTCATTTGGAAGGTTTCTGGCCACCTAATAAGTCCAATATTCACTTTTCTTTTGACTCTGTTTTGGTCTCCACCAACTCTGGAGGGAAATATCTGTCTCTCTTTAGCAGCTAAATGCTAAATGTTCACCAGCCAGTCGCTGATGTTAGCTGTTCTGTCTGTCAGATTTTTAGAACTTTTTCACTCATGGACACTAATGAGAGCATTGAGACACTGAAACAAAACAATAAAGCTGCGGCCCGTAAAACTAAACTAATAACAGGCGCTATAAAGCTCTGTAGAGCTGAACTGCAGAGTAAGGTGATAATTCTCTGCGTTCATCGCTACAAGAGACCCTCTTTACATTACATGTTGTCATTTGATCTTTTGTGTTAAAATACTGATTGCACCAGCTTTAATGTTAATGCTAGCCTAACAGTAGCACAAGCAGAGAGATATTTATAACGTCCTGTGTACAGTGTGTACGGAATTAAGCATAGCTGCATTTATTCCTTATAGTTTTCATTTACAAGAGGCAGCATGTTATTTCTGGCTTTAAAGTTGCTCCATTGTGTCTTAATTAAGGTTTCTGAGAAGCTGAGGGCTTCTTCCACACAGGCTTATTCTGTTTTACTGTGCAATATTTCAGAAAAGCAACAAGATGTAATAATGGCAAAGGCTAATAACAGTCTGAGGCATTACCTCAAAATCTACACTATGTCAAAACACTGGTAGATATACTGTAGATTATCAGCTTCAGAATCACACCTTGCGTTACTCAGTGAGAGAGCATGTTGACACCATATAGGAACGAAGAGGAGTGAGAGAATTAGAGATGCAGATGAACAAAGACTAATATTGACACGAGGATGGGAAAGAGAAGGGGAGGGGGGGAGATACACAGACAAATAAACAGAAGCAAAAATGACAGAACAGGACGAAGCTTGAGGGAAAACTGCTTTGAGAGGAGGAGAGACAAACTGACTCAGTAGAAAACGGCAATGGGAGGAGCAGAGGGAGAGAGAGAGAGACGTGAAACTGGGAGAGGGAGGGAAGGGAGGAGGTATAAGCAACACTGCCTATCTAGCGGAGGGTAAATGTTTCTGTGTTTGTGCTCTCACGTCGGCGAGCGAGGCTCAACACTTCCCCTGTGGAGTGGATGAGTGTAAGCGTGTCGCGGTTGGAGGCTGGAAGGCCGAGCTGTGATAGCATGTGGTTACCAGGGGCCTCCCGCAGTTGGCTTCTCCCACTTACAGTAGAGGTGGCTGTTTAATAAATGGGCACGTTTAGAATCCCCTTAAATTACATAGAATAACTGTAATATTGCCGGCATATTCAATTAAGGACAATTACTAACATTGCCTCAAAGGTGAGTCATATTTAATGTCAGCTTATAGCTTGTTTGTTGCCGGAGCTCGGCGGAGGCCAGATCGTCCGTGCCCAAAGTGCAGGAGCACTGCTTAAAAAAAATTAATTGTAAAATGATTTCTAATGCCAAGAGGAGCAATGTGAGTTATGAAAGCATATATCAAACAAAGACAGAGACTGTGCTGACAAAAAGGAACAGTGGTTACAAATTGAAACTAACCAACAGGGAAATGACGGAAATCAACAGCTTTGCGAGCGGCTGCTAATCTAAAACCTAATAATGTCATACCTTTGTCGCGGTGTTTGCAAAGGGGATTTAGTTCGCTCAAAGACTGATTTGCATTTTAAAAAATACGGCTTTTTTTTTTTTTTTTTTGAAGGGAGATGATCGGCAGAACCCCCCAAAAAAAGTTGTTGCCTTTCCTGCTCCAGTTTTCTGTTAATAAAAAGTTAATTAAAGAATGCAAAAGAGTATGCAAATGAGCTGGTGATTATATAGCGGAGTCCCTATAAGTTTTAAAAGTGTTGTAAATTGTTTTTTTTGTTGTTATTGTATTTTTTTAATCCAATTTTCATTTATTTTTCTTCTTGCAAAACCAAACTGTATCTCAAATACCTTCAAATAAAAACCTAAAATAATGAGCTCAGGGACCCGCTAACAGCAGATAATCGGTTCATTTTTGCTGCTTTCAAACATTAGCTATAAATAAAAAGTTGATATTTATTTACTTTCATCCATCATCAAAATTTTAACTTAATTAAATTAATTAGCTCAGTTTGTCGTATAGGAAAATGCAGACAGTTCTGTCTTGGAACACACTCAGTAATATGAGAATTTTTAAATAAATGTCATTTAGGTGTTGGTGTGTTTATGTGAATGTACAGTATGTGTACTGTTGCAGATGATAATTTCAGCTGTTGTGGTCTGGTCCTGTGCCCATCAGCGTCACATATATAAACCCGTTGACATGCTGGAACTTGATCAACAGTTGCAATCCAAACACTTTCCTCGCCCTTCTGTGGCTGTTTCTCCCTCAGCAAATTGTTGTTTTTTCCCTCTTGTAGCCCCCATTAGGATGATACATGAGAGGAGATGCAGAGGGGATGGTTAATCTTTCAGGGAGAGAAAGACCAGAGAGAGAGGGGGGGAGGTAGAGAGCGGCGTGCCATGTACATAAATAAACAGGATGTTGGGATTTAGCAGGAAAATGTGTGGAGGGAAGACGCCGCTCACAGATAGAAAACAGAAGGCCAAGAAAGAGAATTGTGGGCCTGAGTGAGGAGATGGAAAGTGATTGAAACGGAACAACGTGGAAAAACAGATGGAATGAAAACCAGACCCCGGATAAAGAGAAAGAGGGAGAGAGAAAGTGGGATATAGCGAGAGGGAGAAGGAGAGCAGCGGTATCCTGGTGGGCGAGGGGAGGGGATTCTGGAGGGCTATATTAAGCTCAGTTTCTCCACAGGAGCTGCTTAATGAGCACAGAGTTTGTAAGTAATTATTGGTTATCAACCTGATAATAGTCATTGCTCCATTTTGTGTAGCAGTTTCCACATACTTATACAATTATGGCAATTATTAACGAAGCAGCGTCTTTGCGTCGCCGCTTTGCATTTCAAACAGTGTGGACAGGCTGGGCCATTTTTTTTTTTTCTTTCTTGCATATTGCGGGTTCCAGTGGGAGGGGCAAGAAAAAGTCCATGCATTCTTCTAAGCAATAGGGTAAACAATGAGGAGCCAAATAAGCTTTCAAAACAAATACCAGAATTTCATTTGGCAAAGGAGGAAGCCAAGACTGTGGATCAAAACCTCGCTAGCTTTAGCAATGGCTAATATTTGCTGACGTGGTCATCGCTTAATGCCCCCCCAAATTTAGATCCCCTTGCAAAAAAACAAGAGAGAAAAATGGTCAGAATTGAGTGTTAACATGCTGCAGGGAGGGTTAGGGAGGAAAAGGGACGAGGAAGAAGAGTGATGGGGGAGCCAAGTGTGCACGGCAGCCTCCGCTGTGCGGGGAAGTCATCCATTTTAAAGGGCTGCAGCAGAGTACCTGCTAGCTTTTCATTAGCAGGTGAGACACACTGATAGGATCGGAGGATGCGGACGGATGGCCAGCCAGACAGACAGATGGCTCTCTGCTCCATTACCCAGGGACACAGCGCTGCACTGGACACATCATACTCTCCACTCCACACACACACTGGATTGCAAGGCACACAAAAGAAAAGAGCACTTGACTCTTAAGGGAAGAAAAGAGGCAGAAAAAAAGCATGAAGAGATGCATTGGGGTGCTCTACAAATCTGCAAAGAGCTGAACAAGAGATGTGAACACTGACAGCGTAGCCTCAGGATTTATAGCTACAGAGTTTTTGTGAATGAAATCTGTCTCTTTAAATAATAGAGCTTTTTTTCCCCTCTTTTGGAAGTATTGGATTTAAATTTGAGATGAGTGCTGAGAGGGAAAAGATACACGATAGGCTGTTCAGCTGAAAAAGCAAAGAAGTCAGCGGTTACTTTTCCACACTGTTTGATTCAGTCATCAATTACTGTACAGCAGCAGCAGTCGTGATAAATAAAAGTCAACAACTGACTAACTGCGAAGCCCCGTCACTGGCACTCATCCAGCACCCGCTGCAACATATTGAGTTATAGAACTACAGTATCCGGCTGCCTGTATACACACATCATTGATCTCTATAAGTTCTTCTTCAAAGTCTACACATTTGATCAAAGGTAGTGGAGGGTGGATGGCATTTTTCGAAAGCGAAAAGACCAGCCATACACCTGAGGAAAAATGTGGGGGGAGGGCGTCTCTTCTGCCACGACAGCTCTGGATCAAAAGTACCTATTGCAGAATCAAAGTCAGCGCCATCAATATTTCATCACAGGAGAACCTGCCGGTCGTCGTGCACACCCCCCCTTCCTGCAACCTTTCCTTTTCTGTCCTTTCCTTTCCTAGCCCACTATATCAGTCTTCCTTCAGTCTGTCATTGGATCCTGGTTACTGACAAATCTTATAGATGATGCCTTAGCCTTTGGGACATTTTTGGTAAACTGCGTAATACCTTTAAATCTTAAAGGGGCAGTACTGCAATTTAGGGTTACACCTTTACATCCATTACCATCTTAGTTTAGCATGCTAACATTTACGAATTAGCCGAAGCAAAAATTGGGATTTTGCTCTAAATGTGGAGTTATAATAAAGCACAAATGCCAACCTCATGGTGGCGCTATAGAGTCAGAAGATCACCAAAGTCAGTCGGATTCATTATGTTGGGAATGCCTATACAGTATTTAATGGTGATCCGTCCAACAGTTGTTGAGATATTTCAGTCTGGACCAAAGTGTTCTCTGGACCAACGGACAGACCACGTGCTCTTAGCGTGGTTTAAAACAACACAATGATCAACATGGAAGCAGCAGACGCCGAGATATCCTGTCTTTTTGTATGTATGTAGGTATGTATGGATCCTACATTTCCCATAATTGACAGTATCTTTTATCATTATAAACCCTTATAACATTTTTATTTTGGGGGGGTTTATACTAGACAAAAACTGTTTTCACTGTCTTGGTCTATTGAGTTTAATCTCCAATACTGGAAAAAAACTAAAATAAAAATTAACTGTTGCGAGATGAAACATTTCCCTTCTTTGTCATCTCTTTGTTATGAAGGGATGCTGTTTAATATGGAGTAAATTTTTTAAAAAAGCCAACAAAAGTTACATTAATGGCCTGATTATAATGATCTGTGTAAGCTCAGTTTTAGATGATATGGGTTCTGTTCTACTTGATAATAGCAATGACTACAAACAGGGCAGAACCGGCTTTACTTGATCTGTTTTAGAAAAAAAAAAAAAAACATACAGACATCCCTTGGCCTTCACTTGAACAACCAAGCCTCCATCACACAGTCTGCTAAATTGTCAGCAGTCTCCAGGTTTAGTCTAATTAAGGCCAAACGATACCGACAGATCCAGCTGTTCGGTATGGGAAACAGAATAAATAATTACATTTTGTGTCGGTATACACAAAAGATTAAAACTTATGAGAAATCTATGCAAATAAAACTCCAACAAGTTAAAAGTACTTTAGCTAGACAGTATGTCATATTCATGAATACAACCCCAATGTGTCAGAATTTGGATTCTTCTCCGATCCCAAAACGGGGAGGGAGCAACGTTCACGCTGTGCAGAAAGTAGGCTATGCTGTGCTTAACATGGCACCACGCCGACTAATACAGGAAGAGGTTAAGTTAATGCATTCGGGGAGAGAGAAAGAGAGAGCAAGTGGGGGAGACTGTCCCCCCCACACAACGGTATTAAGGGAGTGGAGGGAAATGAAACTTTGCATTATTTTTAGAAGGAAATTATGTCTGTGCATCTCAGTAATTATAAAGCAATTCAGAACTGACTGATAGGCCTCCGGTGGACTTTTTTTTTCTCCTCCCTACTCTCGCAGCCTTATCTTTTCCCACCACAACTGCACAGACTCCTACATGCATTTTAATATGGTAATTATCGAGTGAATTCTAAACATTAACCAAAAGGAAAGGCTGGCGAAAGCATTTAAAATGGGATTCAGCCACCAGTTTCCTATATCAACACAACTCATGCTTCTCGCTTCCTGATTAGGAGGATTTATTCAGGGTATTTATAGCCCCTATCTCTTTTGTGTCTGCTGGCAGGCGTGCTATTTACAGTATTTTGCTGCCGTCATTTGGCTGATTTGCAAACGTGATAAACTTAGTCAATGAACGAGGGAGCTTATTATTAAAAAGAAGGATATCATTGTTGTGCACGGAAGAGCACTGGCCAGTGTGAGGCATCTATTCAGTCCACGTGCATTGTTGCACAACAATAAAGAATACTCGTGGAAAGCTGAGCAGATTGTTATTTGCCTTTTACCTCCCGTAGACGACACCTCAGCTGGGGAGAAAAGTGCTGTTTGACAACCTCGGTCCCAAAGTTGTTTTTTGCCAGCTAAAATAAATGGAAATAGAAAGAGAGAGAAAGAGCGAGAGGGGGAGGCGAGGACCTCCCTACGGACTCCTCTATCTCCAGGCAAGTTTTTCTCTTGTTTGATGGAGCTCAACAGACAAGAGTTTTCTCACTGAGGCAAAGTTAAGGGGAAGCGGCAACCGTAGTGCCAAGGCTGAAAAACATCTTAGCTCACAGTTTACCAAAAATCGGTTGCAGGGGAAGTTGCTTCTTTTCCGCTTTGTTTAAGAGGTTGTGGAGGCCAATAGATCCATTTGTTTCAAGTTTATATTGGAGTGGGTTGGACCTGGATGCTCTTCTTAGAAGTCCTCTCTCACTGGAGCACACGTCTGCTGTCAGTCTCTTTCGCTCTCTACCTGCAGCGGTGGTATTCACTTATTCCATTAGGAGGAAGTGAGTGGGTTTTTAATATAATAGTAGTAGTATAAAACCTCAAAATCTGAAATATTCTCTACACGGTGTAGCTTGTAGTTTCTGAGAGTAAATTCCAGGGTGGTCCTATATCACTTTCTGAATTAAATTTCACTGTTCAGCTGTGTGACTTCTATATTTTCTTGCAGAAAACACGGTGAGTCTCAACTGAAGGAACTAATGCAGAGGTCAGACAGCACAATATCAGCTTGACTCGACAGACGTGACGGGAAAAATGACGGGAAATGAGCTTTGGCCACGACAATAGCTCCTTTTTTATCCATGTATTATGTGTTTATTCTACTCAGGGGTATTACACCAAAAGAATGTCACACGCTTAAAATGCAGTATGCACCCATCTGATACCACATAATTTAGAAGCAGCTGGGAAGTTGTTTTTTCATGGCCCACCCTACTCAGACTCTGACAGAGGGGTTTAACCTGAGCCAGGCCATACAACAATGATAGCAATCATACAGGCTTGGTAGTATACGCTTATATGTAATGTAAAACTAAAAAAGTCCCAAATAGACGCAGGTCTCCTTTACTAGCCTGGTGTTATGTTGTGACAAATAAACACAGGTCTCCATTAGAGGCCTGGTCTCCATTATATAGTAATTATCAGGATGTATGAAACCTCTTAAAGACCCCCGGGTCGTCCACTTGAGTCAGTTCAAAGGTGCTTAGATCGCCTACACAAACATCAATGTTAAAACTTTTGTCAATATGGACTTGCTACACATTGTTAGATCAGTTAGATTCTCCACAGTTCAAAACATCAGCACCAAAGTATAATTCATTGATGAACAAGAGATGGAAAAAAGTGCAGACTCCCAACCTTTGAAGCGGTCATAAAGTCTGCACCATATGGTCCATTCCTCGATTATTTATATTCCGTTAGTTCATGGGGGTCCACCAATCAAAAGAATCAAATGAATCCCAGTTGTTAATATAGTCGTGTGAAGTCTGTTGCTCGCTGTTTGTATGCTGGGTGCCGTAAATCTTGAGCTGTCGCAAAACAATGTTCACGTTCAAGTTCCATGACGCACAGAAAAAAGTACGACATGAAATTCAAGCTGTTAGTTATTTTCTCAACAAAGCTCAGGAGCAGCAGCACAATTTGACAGTATTTCCTATCTTTGCTGAGCAAAAGTTTTGTGCTAAAGGAATCAAACACCTGTCCCTAATAGAAGCCTGTCCCTAATAAAGGCAGAGGGAGTTCAGTGATTTAAGCAAATAAATGCCCTTGGCTATTATTAGGAGTTTTGTGAATATATTTTTAATGCACATTTATCAGATCAGTACTCTGTATTGGAAAAGGTATGGGAAAAAGAAAAAATTGTCTCTACTTTCTATGATTGGTTGGGGTCTGCCATGTCTCTTGGCGAAAAACACTATGATCTCTTAATTCGACAGTGACCATCTTTAAAGATGGAAATATCCCGTATTCTGATCTTGGCAATAAGATTTGATTAAGATGGCTAATTCAGCCGTGTCAGTATGTCTCAGTTGTGTGATCCCATTGTGTTTCCTACAGTCCTGGCATACTGTAGCCTTACTCTTCACACTTCTATCCTCTCTGTACATATCTACGATTCCCACGCATGATTTGTCCTTTCTTCCGTCCCTTTCTCTGTCTTCCTCTCTCTATCTCTTCCTCCCTCCTGGGTTAGCTTTGCAGCCTAGCCTGTGGGCCCAGGGATGTTGTATTAATTAACTCGCCTCACTGCACTCTCATCAAGCTGCCGGTAAATGGCCCCGCTCCAAGTTTTCCTCCCGGAGCGCACCAAGATGGCAGCATCCGTAAACAACTTCAAATTTACGGTACTGCAGTCACAGCGGCGAGGCCCCTGCTACTCCTTACACTGAGGGAAGGCAGGCTGGAGCGTGCAATTCAAACAGAGCCTCTGCATGCTGCTGTGTGGTTTAATATGTAAATGCATTTTCGTTAGACACAAACTGCCATCGCAGTCATCTATTTTTCCTCTACCTCTCTGACGTCTGTGATTTGCAATTGCTGCTCGGAACAAAGTGCAATCTTCTTTAATGTGCACTGCAGTACAGAATGTGCCTATTGCTCAGCGGTGGAGCAGTCATAAACAACTTTGTATACCTTTTACGTGGCATGATTAAAATGGGAGCAAATCTTTGTCAATATTAACATGGTTTGACAAGCAGCCATGCAAATGACTCTGCTCCTCAGAGAGAGTGCAGACTGTAATGAGGTAAATACTACGCTGCGTTTCTGTAGCATTCAAGCTGAGCTGCTGAGGAAACTAAAGGTGGATAAATACAACCCACGATCCCAGGAGGATTTCCAAGCCCAACTTTTGCTTTGAATAGCCGCTACACATAATAAATTCTAATCAAAATGGACATTTTTAATAGTGTTTGTTAGAAAAGCTAATTAGTTTAAAGTGTTCCCTTTTTTGGTTTGTTTTTTCCCCTATGCCATGTTTACCTCATCGTCTGATGATTAAAAATTATTTAATTCATTTTTGGAGCTTCACAAAAACAGGTCATTATGTTTTACTCACTGTCATGGATGGATTACTGAACAAGTCTAGTAGGCACAGGACTAGGGACCCAAGGAGTCGGGGGGACCCTCGGCAGAAAGTGACTCCTCATTTCAAGTTTGACTGCAAACAGAGAGAACACCTGAGAGTTTAGCTTTACCTGAGAGTGAAGCAAAACGACTACAAAGAGATGCAAAATGACAACAATTACACAAAAATAGACACTAAACGACTATAAAGAGATGCAAAAGACCGCAAAGAGAAACAAAATGACTACAAAGAGATGCAAAATCACAAGAAATGTACAATAATAGATGCAAAAATCCCTACAAAGAGGCTCAAAATTACCACAAAAATATGTAAAATGACAACAAAAAATATAATCGACCGATATAATGGCAAAACGGCCAAAAAGAAACATAACAGCCTCAAAGACTTATGGGAGTCTTTCAGTGGGGATGTCCTACCCCTTTGTACTACTGGAGAGTTGTAGGGCCTTTTTACATGTCTTTGTCCACGCTTACTGTGCTATTGGAACAACTTTTCGATTCAGCATCTTCACATTGAATGCAAGCTGAGATGGTCAGGAGCATCTAAGTGAAATGCAATAAGCTGAGAAACTGAGTGTGAGTCACGCTACCAACAGTGCAACACAGCAGCTCCTTATTCTGAAGGCCAAGTACAGAAATACACCAACTTAGCATCATCTATAAACAATGATCTGAGGCTTCTTTTTTTCCTGCGGACATGGCTTCTGTCTGTTCTCTCTCTCAGTGGCAGCAGTGGATGAAAATAGCCCTAACAGAGACACACCCAGAAGAGAGTCAAATCAAACATCATTATTCCCTGGGTAAATATTGTGAAGAGATCTCATCTCCACTGGCTGCAGAGGAAATGAGGGACGAGGCACTATTCCTGGTGTGCTCTGGTCAACCTTAAATCAGACGTTATTACAGGAGAACAGACGCTGGCGAAGCAGCCGGCAGCTACCCTCAGCCTAGCAGACACGTAAACACCGCAATGCAAAACTCACATTGCATAAATGTATGGACACATCTTTAACATGCAAAATGCATCCAGATGTGCAACACGCTGAAACTGACTTCTAGGACAAACAGGCACACTCATGCTGAGCTTTCATCAAGGCCTCATGCATATATCAGCATGCACAGTGGGGTGTTGCAATCTGTCAAGAGTGTCCAAAAAGCCTCTCTGTGTCCTCATACATGCTTTTGGTCGCTTTGTTAAAAAAAACATTGAAGGAGAACAGAGAGGAAATCCATGCCACTGCTGCAGTCAAAGGGAAAATTAAATTACTGTAGTAAACCTGACAGAAGGTGCCCTGCATTGGCCACCGTTGTCATTCATATCATTGTGCTGCAGTGGTAGCAAATGGGCTGAACTGCAGCAGCTCATCAGATTGTGCTACTGATGAGAGAACCTGACACATGCTGAATCCAGCTATGGCTGCTACACAACAGGAGCACAACACAGTGACACGTATCATCGACATTATAATAGAGGAGAAACTCACAACAGTGCAGCGGCTGCAGCTACGATATTTTGTTCTCAATGATAGCTAATAAAATGTTTAGTATTGTTTTATGGACATCAGTGCCAGATTGGAAAGCTGTGTTAGTGGTTATAAAAACTGTAAATGTTTAATTAACTACATGACTGAATTTGCACAACAAGCAAAAGTCCTTGAATCCACTCGTGGACTTAGCCTTGCTAGGCATGAGTGTGCCTGTTTGCCCTTGCTAGAAAGGCTTTCATCCGTTTGCTTTGATTGGCAGTTTCATGGTTAATTGTGTTACAGTGTCAGCACAGAGGAGTTATCCAAGGGTCTCTTTTTGGTCCTTTCCTGTTCACTATATATGAATGAAATTGAATCCCATTTAGGTATAATATTACAACTGTCATCAGCATATACTGTAATGCTCAAGGTATACACCTGGCTATCGAAAAACTGTAGCTTGCTTTTAATAATATTAAAAATTAAATAATCTTAACCTTCAAACTAGCATTTTTTGATAAACTTATACTGAATTAGCATGCTTGTGCATACAAACTGATCTATGTCAAAGCATTAACTGCAATAAATGTGAAGCTAAATTCTAGAAGATAAGCCCACTTCCCCATCCTTTAAATGTAATAAGGTGGAAGCCATCAGTCTCTCAGTCATAATTTCACATAACTTATGAACATGTTTTACTCCAAAAAGCCCCAGATCCTATCAATCAATATCCGGTTTGTGTAGATACACACATTTTTGACTTGCAAATTGGACACACTTTGTAAACTTTGTTGCTCAGTGAGTCTTTTCAAATGTAAATTTTGTCTAAAATGAAATATACTGTACATAATTCTGTATTTGACCTTTAACTGCAGGACGGTATGGATTTAATCTTTAAACTTATTTAGAAAAGCAAACAGTGTTGACCATTTTACCAAAGAGAAGCTGACCTGAGTTCAAAGTCACAAGGGGTATTTCAACATTCACCACAAAACTTTTCAGATTAACTAGTTCTCAGTGAAAAAGTGTTTTTATTCTCTTTTGTTATATCAGTTTTACTTAATTTAAATATTCTTGCACATTTTCTCATTGCACCACTGTGTAAATCTATAGTAAATCTGCCTGCTGTAAATTCTTTTGGCCAGCAGGGGCCCCTCGTGAGCACTTTCAGCCAGAAATGAACCCATTTTCAAAAACTATTGGCTGGAAAGCCTCGTTGATTCAAGAAAGCATTACTAAAGAACAAGACTTATCGATAGCAATCACTGGCAGAACAGCCTCTGCCCCTGAGATGGGGACTGGAGTCCTCATTAGTTTCCTCCGAGCTGAAACTCATCTTTGATTTCCAAAGTCAACAGTCAGTGGCATGGATTTCCTCTCTGTTCTCCTCAGACTATTGGCGGGAGCTGAGAAAAAGGAGAGAGAGGAAAGAGAGAGACAGCAGAAGAAGCTATGTTTTGTTGATTGCCGTCCTCGTGCCGGCGGCTTGCCACAGCAGCTATTCTTGGGGCTTGTTTTTGCGTGGGGGTAGAGAGAGAGAGAGTAGAGATTTTGCCATGGCACTGCAAAATGAGAAATGACACGGTTCCCCCAAACGTGGCGCCTCATCGGCCTGTTATGGATTAGTTAAGGCTGTTATTCTAATCTGCACCCCTTTTCTTCACTGCCTCATTATGGAACGGAGGTGCCAAGGCCTCATAGGGAGAATAACATGGAGCCCTGGTAAGAGTCGTTAGAGAAGATAGATGGAGCCTTGTTGATGGAAGTCGGTGCTGATCTGACAGGGCTGGAGGAAGCCAAGCTCCATCCATTTGTGATGTAAGAACTTAAATCCAATCACTGAACATGTTTGACCGTGGACTACAAGAAATAGGAAGACAGCAGAACAAGGTCCTGTTCTGAGCCGAACGTCTTTGATGTCTGAGAAATGGAAATATGATGCAAAAGAGAAGCATTCAGCATTGTATATGACACTATGTAAGCCACATGGAATTTCCATTCAGTGGCAGCAAGAACAGAGGGACATTTCTGCATGCTGTACATAAAAAAGGTCTCATTTCCTTTGAACTTCAACATTTAATTAATTTCAAGCTGGACAAAAATGCTACTTTAACTCCATTTCACTCGTTTTGAATTTATGCGCAATCAACAAGGACTGCTCATCACCACTTATCCTCTTAAACAGGTGCAACATGTCTAACCCTCCATCACCGCTGTTTAAAAAGAATATTTTTAGGCCATGCTTAATGGAAGAACCTCACACAAAGGAGAAGGTACTTGTGAATTTACGTGTGAATTATCCATGACACCGGGCCATTAAAGGGATCATATACAAGTCACATAAAGGACCACTATTCATCCACTCCACCCCAATCAGCTTAAAGGCCTTTTCATTTAAAATGCTCAAGAGCGTTTCATCGGTGGATGAAAGACAATGTTCTACAGGGGACAAATACTCCGTGAACAACTGCGCACGGAGCACACTGTAAATCAGAAGAAAGAGACGAATGACACAAATGCAGAAGGGTTGAGTGGTGAGGTTTGTGTACTAGTATTAACCACACAAACAGGACGCTGAACTATATGTTGGCAACTGGTTTACCGGCTAGATGCCATGCCATTTACCATAGACATAGAGGGTTAAAGGTCTTCACAACAAAATATAGCAACAGATTGTGTCCTGGTCCTCACATTATTTTCACATATGAGAAAAATTATGTTCGATACTGGTCAGTGTAGTGAAAGGAAATACATTTAATCTAACCCAGTCCTGCCCCAAAACTGTAGCTACTCTGTTGCAGGATGTGTGTGACTGATTGGGGATTGATGCATCTCGCCATGTTTCACTGTTTCAGAATTACTTTGGTGGACTCCCATTTAGATACATTTGTAACTGCATTAGGTCAGAACTGTCAATCTGCCACAGTGAACACACAATAGAATAGAAGATGTTTGTCTATGGCTTAAAGGAGACATTTTACTGTTTGTACTGTTACTGAGAGTTTGTTATTAATGCAGTGTTTGAAGTCTAGAATACGTTAGCTTTACTTCACATACCCCCCATATTTGTTTGTTCTCAACACACAACTGGAGAAAACCATGAGATGAAAGAGGGCCTTGTGTCTTACTGTGGAATCCGAACAGGAGGGTAGATGCAAATTATAAATGAGCCTAATAGAAAACCTGGTGGGCCATAAATCACATCAGCAGACAGACCGTATGCAAATATGTTTACGTGACTCTGCTGACATCAGCAGCTCTGGACAAAATGTACGAGCATATTTTATTTATCTCCTGTCCCATTACATACCATGCTAAAGTATGTAGCATGTATGTTTGTAAGTGCAAGGGGGTGGTTCTGAGGGAGGTATGATAATGGAGGGACCATCCATGTGACCATTTTCCTCATTAACACAAAGTGAAATGTAGGGTAAGGAAAAACGTGGACACACTGCTGGAGTGCAAATCTCTCCACATACTGGCCATGTGGGAACTGCAGGTGAAAGCTACGTCACCTTACAGCTACTGTATCTCAAGGGCATACAGGATAAAGGATTTTATATACCCTAGAAAATGCAACCAATATGCAAAAAGGTGAAAAAAGCTGAAATAGCATAGACAGCATAAATAACATTTTACTTTAACCGGTTATTTCTTATTTCTATTAACTGGGGTTACTTGATTTGATTTAAAAAAATAAAATTAAATAAAAAAAACGTCCTAACCGACCCAAAGACTGACATTATAATTGTATGAAAGCTGTAGAACAAATATTTACTTCTCTATTACAAATAGTGCCAAATAATATCCAGTTTAAGAAGATGAAGATGGCTGTTGGAGTACTCGAGCTCATCTGACAGGGGGGTGGGGATGCGTCTGACAAAAACATTTGGGAACCAATGCATTAGACAGACCAGATGGTGCCACAGCAAGGTAATGAGACTTTTTTCCTTTATGGTCTTGGTTAGTTATGATTTGGCAGTTTCCATCAAAACACAATTTAATATTTTGGTCTTTGCATAGCAAGCACCGAGACGTCACTCAAGATAAAAAGTGTCCCCCTCTCAAAGTTTAAAGCAGATTTCGGTTCCTTGTACTTCATTTTGCGATGTTAAAGACAGCTTGTCCAAAGCGTTCAATAAGTAGTCAAAGTAATTTTCAAGCGGCAGTCAAAAGCCCCAATGATTCCTTGCACTGCACTGACTGAAAAGCGGTTTCTTTACGTCAAAGAGGGACGTGACCATCAACACACTCATCTGTGATGGCCATTAACCGCTGAAGCCTAATCCTGTTTTTACTAGCAGCATGTAATCACAACATATAGCTAAACAATGCTTAGTCATATAACTTGTCTGCCAGGGTAAGACCAGTTTCAGCTGGGAGCCCCAAAACATGCCAGATAAGAAACAAACACGCTGTCAGTCAGCCAAAGCTCCTCACATCGATATCTGTTTCCAGTAAAGCACAACAAACCCCCTCAACCTTAACATTGACACGCGGGATGCTTTTAAACTGCACAAATGACTTCTTTCATAGTAAAAACTGCTGTCAGGAAAGATTACTTCTGGTCTAACATGCAGGCTAATGGAACAGTAAATATCAGGGAGACTCTGAAAGCTTTTTAAGCAGCACACAGATTAGCCTCCTTATCTTCTGCTAGCGCTGTGCTAAAATGACTACATGATTGAGCATGCCATAAATATTGTTTTCATTAAACTGAGCGACGTGCTTTTTTACCCAAACAGTGAGTGCTTTAAAGCTTTCTTTACAAAAAAGGCCGTGTGGCTGCGTCCTTGCAATGCCCCTAAAATGACAGTCGGGCAGCGTGAGGTGGCTGCGCGGTGGGGAAGCGCACTTCAAAGCAGGCCATTTCATCTTCAGCGAGGCTGTCTGCCTCAAGTGGAGCATGAGATAAAAAAAAGAAAAAAAAAGAAAAATCAATACTCTATATCAGGCTTCTTCCTTCAAGCCGTGCGCTGCTCTTTGTGACAGCACCTTCAAACCAGCAGATGAACTCTGCCCCAATTATCTGCTGTGGTAGAATAGGTGAGAATGTTTCAGACATTTGAAATTGAAAAGCTTTAAAAACAGTGTATTTAAAATACTGCACATTTGTTTTTCCTTGAGCAATTAAAGACAAACAAAAGCTACGATCTGCGAGCGCAGCTTTTCACTATAAAGTACATGTCGAATAGTGTAGCCACAACTACCAAAAACTATCACAGAACATGAGTTTTTGTTCTAATAGCTGATTTAAACAGTACCAGATGATGTCTGACAAAAAAAAGTTGCTAATATAAACAATGGGTATTGCAGGAACTAGAACAAGGGAAGTCAGTACAGTACAATTCAGTGTTTGACATTATGTGAAATAAACTTATTTGCTTGGTTGCAGAGTTACATCAGAAGATGGATGTCTC
The DNA here is from genome assembly GCF_004916995.1 of Morone saxatilis. NCBI lineage: Eukaryota > Metazoa > Chordata > Actinopteri > Moronidae > Morone > Morone saxatilis. Next base: position 9,184,071 of record NW_023339984.1, on the reverse strand, counting down.
AAGCTTAGAAAGAGTAGCAGCAAGGGGAAGCTGAGCTTTAAGCAAAAGGTTGCAAAAAAGAAACAACTGGCAGTGAGCTCCCAAGCTTATTAATGAACGCTACAGCGCTTCGGTTTAACCCATACCAAACTACAAAGTGTAAAAATGACAATATATGGTTTTAGCGTTGGACCGTTTATTGGCCGGGACCGGTGACTTCCTCCGCTAACAGCAACAAGACTCCAGTGGATTTTTGTTTTTAAATCTTCAGACAGAGCGAGGCTAGCTGGCTGCTAACGCCTCCTGGCTGCAGCTTCATATTTACTGTACAGACAGAGGCACTGATCTTCTCAACTAACACACTGAAAGACAAAGCAAATAAGCACTTTTTTTTACAAAATGTCAACTATTCCTTTAAATTGTGCATTTGAAAGCAGACAGTATGTGAATTAAAGACTTTTTAAGAGCGCAGAGCCGTTAATAAAATAACGGGTTTGCTTAAATACATAAGCACAGTGATAAAAAAAGTTTAAAAAAAATTACATTTATGATGATGTGAAAAATAGGAATTGCTGACATTTTAAACGTTAAATTGGAAAAAAAACATTTTTCCGCAGGAAAAAGGGAATGATGGGATCCATTCACAAAGCTGCATTGCCCTTCAACTTATTTATTGATGTACTGAACATGGAAAAAATCCAAAGTATCCAAACACAAAGTAAAGAACATGTACATCCTTTTAAATACTCAAAAGATATTCTATTCCAAAAATGCTGTGAACCAAGTTAGACTTTACAACTTCAAATAAATAATCATTCTCATATTTAGAATTGAGATAAGAGGGGTGGGAGGCAACATTCTTTCATGCCGGACCATCAGCACAATTTGTCAAGACCAAATAATCATGAGGAAGTTAGAAAAAGAAAAGTTATTTTCAACAATGACAGGTCAGGCATGAAAAATGTCGTCTCTACCCCACAGCAGCAAGTATCACAACTCATCTAGACTTAAATTTAACTTTTACAAGTAACACAAAGAAGGAATAGATAAACAAGAAAAAGCAGTTGCAAAGATAATTATATAATGCATAGCACACTGCTCATTTAAGGGGAAGCATGACTAGTAATTGGTTTAAATACCAAGCAGGATGCAGGTGCAGTATTCAGTGCATCTAAGGCTCCACTGGCCTCCATTGTTTGTTCAAGATGAGTTAGATGTTCGACAAACTCTTGCAACCAATTTTGCTATCGTTAATGGAACTGCTTCACTGACCTTCCCCCAAAGTGAATAAAGCAATATACACCTTTTTACGATTTTAAAGACAGGTTATATGCATTACGGATATATATGAGTATGAAAAAAAACTAATCAAATAGTTCAAAACTGTGGTTTATATCCATTCTTTACCACATAAATATATATCTATAATGTTTATATATAAAAAACAAAACATATGTCTATAGTTTAATACCTTTTTTTTTTTTTTACGAAGCAAGACTATCTACAGACCAAACAACCAACAAATTTGATGCACTGTAATGCTAGTCCATAGGACAACAAATCAAGTTTTTCAACTGAAGGCAAACTGAAAATGAAAAAGGTTAATATCCAAAATGAAAATGCCTTACATACTCCATAAAAAGAAAAAAGATATATATAATATCACACTTTCCAATGAAGTCCAAACTAGAACCAAAAGAAGTCTGCCAAATACTCAACATAAAAAAGGACTTATTTACATAGCTCAAAGCTCAGGAGTAATCCGTTCTATTCTTCAGACTAGGTTATCTTAAGCTGCTGCCTTCATTGGCTTGTCCTCAATCTTTCATACAAAGTATGTAAAAACCCTTATTGGTTGATATTAAGACAAAATCAGTCTAATGATATATTGTAGGTACACCACAAAACACCATGAGCTCCGTCTGAAGGGAATCCTTTAGGAAGAACTGATTTTTATCCCCCCCATTTACCTTTTAAGATATCTCCACGTTATAATTTTGCATGCACTTTTTTGCGAATAAACCTTTGTATTTTTGTCCGTTTCCAAATCAAATCGGAAAGCCAGTTGCTAGTCATAACAACCAGGATGACAGGGGACCCACAGATGATTTTACAAATGAAACCAGCACTGCCATTGATTCTATAATCTAAAGATAATACAAAGATCTCAAAAGGTATCTTTTACATCATAAATCTCCCCAGAAATTTCAACCACTGCAAACTTTCCTGTAAAGTTCAAAAGCTCACAAGGTGTCATATGAAGATATTTCTCAAAGTATCCAAGTCAAAATATTTTGTTCCAGGTCCAGTAAAAAGTTTCTCCAAATTTTTCTTTTTATAAAAATAGATGCTTTTTAAACCCACATCAAAGAGGTTCTTAGCTCTTTGGCAAGGTACTGCTTTAAGAATTTTTTTTTTGTCTTTTATCCGTTAAGTTTACAATAAGCAACATTATGCAGCCAACCAATAACCAACTTATATTACAATAAACGGAATACTTACAAAATCAACATAACTGCAAATAGTTCAAAGTAAGTACTTGCTAACCACTGAAGGCATAACTCACGTAAGGCAAATCAGGACACAGAGAAATACAAAGAAAATCACTACACATAACCTTACAAGACTTACTGTTTCAAAGCAGATGTGCAACAAAATGACAAAACCTATAGTAACGTTTTAGATGGTCCATCTGTAAAGACAGCAAGAGAATTCAACATCACAGGCATTAAAACCTGCAGTATTTTTTTCCTGTTTTAAAGTATATTGAGAAGATTCAAAGCGTAGCAATGAAAAGAAAGAAAAATCACATTTTTGGACGCTAAATATTGTTTTTCTTCGCAACACTGATTTACAAAGCTGTTTTTACTAATGTAGAAAGATACGGTCGATGCGCTTCCATTTTCTGTTTCCATTTTCTGCTGAGTTTTCTAGAAACAATCTCAGTGGGTATTAGGCTTTGTGTGTTTTGTTGGTTTTGAACGAGACTTGCAGCACTCTGTCCCCAAGGCGGTATCCATTCAAGCTGGCGATGGCCACGGCTGCCTCGTCGTAGTTAGTCATGGTGACGAAACCAAATCCTTTGCACTTGTTTGTGTTGAAGTCGCGGATAACCTTGACGTTTGTGACGGCACCAAACGGCCCAAACATCTGCCAAAGGATGCTTTCATCTGCATCTGGAGCCAGATTGTAGACGAAGATACACCAGCCAGTGCCTGCGTGCCCCGGGATGTTGATGCCAGCCAAGCTGGTCACCCCGTCAATGGCCATGGGGGAGAACCTGCTGTAAAAGACAAAAGGTAACATGGTTCAAGGCAAGAGCCAAAATGAGGACAAAATGGGCCTTTTATTAGACAACAGATCGTGCCAACAAGCCTAACACAATCTGACAAGTCTCTGCAGAGATCAGCGCTCGCCATGCTTCTTTCTGGGCAGTGTTTACTTTGCTTCTACAGTCAGCGTTAACGCCCTACTTTCATTTCAGAAGCCTCTTTTTCAAACTCCATTCGATGATCAGATGAGATATTCTTTTATAAGTAGCAATAAGTTGGGCAATAAGGTATCAAGTAAAAGAATTTTAAAAAGCTGAGCTGTCAGTCTACACAGATAAGTCACCTGCATATACACATTCTGATCCGATACTAGAGCTGGAGATTATAAAGCCAGCTTTTCACGTTTCTTTTATAGCATCTTTTTGAGCTACAAATACAGCAGCACAGATTTCTTCAAAAACAAAAAGTGGCAAATTATAATGGTAACCAAGTATCATTAAAGCTGAAGTTTGTGCCAAGACTGGATGAAAAGGCATGCAAAAAGCCCTGGCCTTTTGGTAAATGTGGTTTTGCAGTTTGAAGAAACAAAATTCAAAGTGCATGGAAAGCCTATGAATTATTGCAGCAGGTGTCACATAAGATTAGCTGCTCCAGTTGGCCTCTCAGGGAACATCCACCATGACAGGTGTGCTCCCAGCATCAAGGACACAGAGAGATTTGGCAACGAAGACGTCAGCCAATGAGCAGGGCAGAAGAGAAATCACAAGTCTATTGTCGCTGGTGATGGGCCTTTGAGCTTTCAGGGGATTGGACATCAATCATACTCGAGGAAGGCATTCTTATAAAACTGAACTTAGACAAACTGGTATCCTGGCGAATCCTGAAAGACGTATGACGCAACAAAGTTTAAAACAGGACAGGGCTGTCCATAATAGATCAAGGCAAAAGTATGGAGCTCGAAATACAAGTATGCAATTTTGTGCAATAGCAAGTAAGAGATTGTAAAAGTCTGTCCTTTGTTATGTAGACAAGCAGTGTAGACAATGCTTTAATCTAGACATGTGACATTATGTCAAGATTAAAGCACTTGACTGCATCACTGTCACTAACCTTATTTTAGACAGCAACATTAAATAATTACAAGTCAAAATTAAAGTGCAAATGATTGATTGTACCCACAGAAGGAATTAAAGGTACAATTGTAGAGTCTGGCCAATATGACAGAAGGCCATCATCACGGCCACTGATCAGACAAACAGTAGCAGCATACATGTTGGCAAGTGTGCAATAAAAACTATGCTTGAGGTAATTGACAATGTGTTGTTATTATGCGATCTTTGTACAGCAGCACAGTCTCTCTGCAGCTGAATGGCTTTGAACTGTGAAACAGGCTGCCTCAGTCAATCTATATAGCCTGGTGGCTGAGTGCTTAAGTCTGCAACCTCATATTCAGAAGGTCCTGGCTCTGAATGCCACTAAGGCCTTGTTGTGTGCTTTGTTCTCCCGGTGAATATCAAGGTAGTTAAGTAGTTACGGTGGGTTCAATGTAGGAGAAATGCCCCAACAATCCAGCATTCATCAGCTCTGGTGTATTGAGGCAGGGAAAGTGACTGCAAGTGGTCTTTAGTGGCACCCATCACTGGTTCCTACCTAGGAGCATGGGTGGCACCGGCCCTCTCTTCTATACTCGTAACAATCTACATTTCAGTCAATATTTACATCACTTGCTGTTAGAACAAACAGCCTAATTCACTCACACCAACTGGATTATGTATATATATATATTTGTAGAGAGAAGCACTAATGCATGCACACAAAAGCATTTTTCTTTGATCAACAACCTCATATTGAATCAGTGCTACCTTATGCAGTGTTAACTACCTACGCAATGTTGCCAAGAGCTCATGCAGGAAAATATAAACAAAGGAGAAAGAAAATGTATCCCTCCGGATAAATTAAAGCAGACTAGGAAATCTAAAAAAGAAAATCAATTTACCTTTTGACTCCATAGGCCATGTTCAGTAGATTGTCCAACCTAAAAAGAAACAAACACAACACATATACATTAATATCATTATAAAGAAAGCTTTTTATGGGGTTGATGATGCGTTTTGACAGGATTACAGAGATGAGTAATATTTCCATTCAAGTGAATCCCAAGACTATCATGTCCTATTAACTTGTTGACTGAACTTGTTCATCTCTGTTGAGACTACACAACACAGCAAACAGGAGACAAGTGTTTCATATAGAAAGCCAAGTTTAGGCTGGAAATACTGCAGCTTTTTCATTTCCACATTTATGCTCACTAACTAGTCCGATTACAACAAAAAGAGAACTTTCCGACCCTCTACTGATTTATCCACCAGAATATTCCTCATCTCATTTTCATATTTGTCAAAATCTGCTCAAACCCAATTGTGTTGTAGGCCTACATCAGCAACAGGAGGAACACAGCAAAGTTAAAAATGTGAATATGGGGATGAATTATTCTGTCCAGAGTGTTGATGAGCTCCATCACAGAATATTTTCATAATACTGCTGTGAGACAATTTAAATGCTAATTTCAAAAAGCCTCAGACATCAGTTGCAGTATTAACTAGGCTTGGCTCTAATCAAATTTGTTTTGGTGTGCCCCTTTTACCTGAAGCGTTGTGCCTGCTGTGCGAGGGGTCCTGGGTACCTTCGATTGGGCGACTGATACAGCTGGGACAGCAGTGCCTGGCTGGTCTTCTGGCTCGGGTTGTTCGCAAACTTCACTGTAATGGGTTCGGTGGCACCAGGCGGCTTCTGACAGTTAAGGCCCTTGATGGCCTCCTCAGCCTCAACTCGCCGATCAAAACGAATGAAGCCAACCCCTCTGGAAACACCTGAGGAGAGAACATGATCAGTTATAGGTTTTTTTTGACAGCCATGAATCAATCATCTGCAGCATGAACTTCACTGACACAGCTTAAAGAGTAACTTTAAAACATTTATTGGGATGTGCGGATTACAAATCTACCTGTTTTTCCTCCATGGTTATTTTACCCTCTGCTGTGAAGGTATGTCACTGCAAGCCACTGCCTGCAATGTTAGTTTGTAGCTAGTCATTTCTGTGTGCAGTCATAGTAACTCACTAGGTAACATTAGCAGGCTACATTACTTTTCAGTGTGGTGGGCTAGCGGTTTTGGGTAAAACGCTCCACTTCAGAAATCTTTTACATAACAGAAAAGCCAACTAAACTTATAAGTTCATTTAAACATTTCCTTTCTATTTATTTACCTCTTACTGCCCTCTTGGGACATCTACGCATGTCTTTTTGCTCTTAGTCTTCTTTCCTGCTGCCTGCCAATCAGCCTTGAGCTTTAGTTTCAAAAAAGTAAAGTCAAAAAGAGGTCTGTCACTCCAGTACTTCATCTTGCTGCACATTTCTCATTGATATTTTCTCTTGCTTAATAAGTGCATGTCTCTCAACATTTGATCTGGAGTGCATTTCCTTAATGTTTGTGCTTAAATTCTTGTATGCGTTTTGCCCTTGAGAGCCACTGTATTCAGAGGTCGCATTAGACTTTGTCCCTCATTTTAAAAACTGCGCTGTAAAACTGACAGAATTTATTAGTATTCTTAACATTTAATTTTCACAAATAATCTGATCACAATAATATTTAATATACTGAACTGACTATGTATTTAAAGGGCACAGAAAAAAAACAGACCTGTGGTTACTTTTTATGGCAACACCACGAGAAGCAGATGAATGATTTTTACTGCCTTGCTGCCACTTCCCCCCTACAGTTCATTAAAAGGTAACTCAGACAAAGGCTGCACTGAAGCAATAAACACTGGAAAGAGAAACTCAAGGCAAAAAGATTACAGGGTTTGCCATTTTATACTTTATACTTTTATAATTTTTATTTATGCCTTTATACTACTGTGTAAAAAAATTAAAAGGAACATCTTCAATGCAGGTTTTTTGTTTAATGCAATGCAGAGCTATTCAATTGTCAAGCATAGACATTGGATTGATTTTAAGAACGTTAATGTACTGGTTGCACTGTATTATCTAAAAGAAAAGTACAAGTATCGGATCAGTACTCGGTATTGGCAGATATTAATTAACTCGGATCGGGGCTAAAAAAAAAAAAAATAAATGGGGGACATCCCTCCCTGTAACACTAGCGACGGCTGGCTGCTAAACATTCAGTACTTAAGGGGGTGTGTGTCTACTACAGGTGGTCTACTCGTGGCTATTGACATTGAATTACTTCACATTCAAAATTACTGACAGCCTTCAGATTTTTCCTTCACTTTTGAAAAAATTCTGTCAATGAGTGAAAGGCATCAGAAAGAATGAGTAACTTTTTTATTAGTTTGTTTGTGAAGAACAGCAGGATTTGCTTTGGATTTTGGTGATTGAATTTCCTCTTTTCTTACAGTTGAATCACAGATTGTTCCATTAATACTCAAGTAAAAGCAAAAGTGAATTCTCCAGAAACAAGCGTTTTTTATGTTTGAAAAATAAAGACAACCATTCCCATAATGCATGCCTCAAAGAATATTACATGTGTCTGCTGCACACAGAAACAGAACCACTGGGAAATGTCTCAGTGAAAGATTCTGTTTATTAGTGTTTCATAAGGGTTCTGCTTCCACATGACAGTTGAGAAATAGAGAATATAACTGCTCTAAATGCATTTCAGTTCCTGCCATGAAATGGGCATTGCATGTACACCTTGGGGATGGGAAGAGAAAGGGGGAGAAAGCAAGAGAAGGCGAGTGCAGGCAGAGGGGAGATTGGACAGAAAAAGGAATTATAAAGCATTGAGTCCTGCTACTTTACACCAATTTCATATTCTATCCATCTATGCATATTTATGAACACCTCTAGTGGAAAATTGCATTTTTGGGGACCTCATACCACCAACCTCTGATGTATTTCTCAAGCCTGGATGTGTCATTTTGTTAGGAAGTCACTGGGAGAGGGAGGGGGAGAAAAGAAGCAAACTAAAAAAGGAACAAAAAGAAGAAGGAAAAAGCGAAACCGTGTGACAGCTGTCATGTCCTACTCACCAGTCACCTGGTCCACCAGAATGCGTGAGGTAATGATGCGTCCATACTGAGAGAAGAGCTGCTCCAGTTCTTTCTGAGTCATGGTTTTTGGCAAGCCACTGACGTACAAATTTGCATCTCTGATGGAGGCGGAGCTCGGACGCGCATAGGAAACCTACAGGTGGAGACAGTTCAGATGACCGTTACATTAAAGCCTGTTTTAGAACATGCAGTAATGAACTTGCATACCTGTAGTACAAAATTGTGTTCGATCACCTTCTGTTACTTTTGTTCAAATTAACAGAAGAACAGACGCTGCGACCCACACTAAGTCATATTTAACCAGGCTGAGTTTACTTTAAATATACTATATATGTAATGCAGACCGCATGTTACAATGTACGCAACAAATACTGCATTCAATTGCTGATGTAATCACATCTAACGGGTTATGCAATTAAGGGGATGGGACATGGGCCAAACAAAAACAAAATGCATATCAAATACATTTTCGCCCAAAGATGGTTTCTGTCATTTTAGGTAGTTCTCACACTATTCTATTTTTAAGTGTTTATTTTTCTGGAACATGGTTTTGATAATTTGATAATTACTTGAAGCTATAAAAAGGAGGTTTCATGTCATGTTAACAGCTCAGCCTGGCTTGTGATTGAGTCGACCGGGCGTATGGGAGGAACCTCAACGTCAAAAGCGCAAGATGGCACCAGCAGTATCTGGTAAATATTGGCTTTATTTTTGTACAGGAAGGGGAGACGCAACAGCTATCTTATGTGTTGAGGGTTCAAATGTTTGTACCATACTTTCAATTTCTCAGGATGCAGTGTAATTGTTTATTATCATCATTATTACTGATTTGCTCCAGGTGCATGACTTGAGGCAAAAAGTTTCTGCTCAGTTTTAGAGTGAGACTCTACAAATGTACAGACAAGAGGAAGAGGAGAGGGTCAGACAAATATGGACTGGCTGACATTGGTTTGTTGCTCATAAACACAGAATGACAGGAAAAAAGGTCAGTGGACAAGATTTTTACAGATTTGTTGACTTGTTGAATTATGAGCTGTGCTCATACAAATTACAGGGGGGAACCTCTATTCATCCCATTGCTATGCCAGGTTATCTCCATTTGACTATTTTTATAATAATTTAAGTCATACAACAATAGGGTGATGCACCACAATAATTTGTGTGCTCCACAGTCCATTTGTCACCCTATTTTTCTTTTCCCCAGTGCATGCTTAATAATGACTCATCGGATAAATGGACAGTGACAAATCAGTCTGTCTCGAAAAAAGTTAAACTGGCACATTTTATGTCCATCAACTCAGTTGGAAACCTGACAGAGATGGATGCCGTATCAGGCCTGTCTAGACAGCTCTCATTTAAAGTAAATTTATCATTTCTTGAAAATTTCTATAGACAGAGCAGTGTGGCTGCCTCTTAAAACCAATCTCACCCCTTCCTGTCTCTAAAGTAAGGACATATTTGGAGAGCGCCCAGCACCAGGCCAGATAGATATGCAGCATTAATCAACATTTGTCCATAAACACAGCAGAGTAATAGAAAACAGAGGGGGACCAAAGAGTCATCTACCAAGTCCTGTGGATCAATACATCATTACACCCATGAGTAGTCATAAATTCTTTTTTTTTTTTTTTCAGTGAACCATCCCATTTTCAGTCATGTAGACATTTATACAATAACATGCAGAAGGAACGGCTTGAGGATGGTTTTGTAGACTAATACTACGAGGTGGAGAAAAGGGAAAAAAATCTGTCAAGATCCTGCTCCATCTTGCTATTCCCTCAGTCTGGTAGCTCCAGGCTCTTGTGACACGACTGTCAATTGACTGAATAGTATGTGGTAATGTAGTAGTAATGCATTTAATTACCAGACATGTTGAATGCTCCTACACATATATTATCCCTCTCTGCAAGGAGGAGAAAAAAAACAAACAAAAAAAAAAAAACAAACAACACCTCACTTTAATTAAACCTTCAATAAAAAGGATTCCTTTATGTGCTCTCAGATCAATAAGAGCTCCTCTTGGTCACCCCACCTCAAAACTCTACCTGTTCCTGCCCTGAAGGAAGGCTGACAAAGTAAACGTGAAAGCTAGAGCTCCCTGCCCACAGCCAGGCAACTCCCTCGCTTCTACTCATCCCTGCCTCCGTCCCAGTCTCACCTTCACACTTCATTTGATGCTAATATTTGCAAAGTATATTCCTCTACCTCACTGGGGTTTATTTGCACTTCTGACAGAGCAGCTAGAGAGTTTTGGATGTGTGATAAATATATAAAAAATGTTCCCATGTTCTACTTTCAGAGGTATGAACTGAGGAAGAGAGGTGGAAAGAAAAGAAATGTGTTCTGTTTGATTGGTCTGGCTCATAACACGCCTCATCTTTAACTGTCAATACAATATTTAAATGGTAAATACATTAATAATCAAGCATACAACTGACAAATCTGGTGCTATTCAAGTATGTATTTTCAATCACAAAATGTTGCTCAGACATTTTCATTAATACCCCTCTGCCCGATGTGAGAAGGGATCTGGCTAGCTCCTTGTAAGACCACTGCGAAAAATATCACAGCTAATAATCTGCCTCCACCATCCCCAAATCCTGCAGCACTATATGAAGCAAATGAGTTTTTCCCACCAGCACATTGAGTGCTACATTGCCTGATGAATGCTAATGGTAGCCACCTCCCTGTAAAGGCATAAAGCAGTGCTACAGCACATGCAACCATAGAAACAGTTCTGCTCTACTTGAGGCCCAGGCAAAGCCGCATGTGCCCAGATTAACAATAGGCTCTCATTCCACCCCACATTTCTCCAGCCTCATTATGCCTCGACTCCAACCTAGGGAGCTAGACATGAACGGCATATCTGGGATTTTTGCAACCGGTACAGAATGGTAACATATTTCAGTAGCTTATTGGAGATAAAAATGTACATGACGATGCCTGTCTGTGATTAAAAAAAACAAAAACAAAAACAAAAAAATCCTTGCACAACATCTTACCTTGATGGTTTTGGTCTGAAGTCTCAAGCCATTTAAGGTATTGATGGCCTTCTCTGCGTCCTTCGGGTCCACGTAATTAACAAATCCATAGCCTAGGCTCTGCCCTGCAACCACAAGACCAGAACATACATAGAGGGTCACGCTTAATAGAAACTGAAAAGGGACAAAGATCAACAGTGTATTACCACTAAATATGGACAAAACTGCCTTTTATGAATCATTAGTGAATACAAATACAAAAGTATCAAAAGTGTCAGTAATACTTTGACACACAGATAAACAGTTGATCTTTATTTCTTATTTGGCAGAGCATGAAGAACACAGGAGGTCACAAGCCCATTTCCAACAAACATCTATTTGGCTTATAACCTACAGTAAATTCTCAAAGCGACTATTTGACGAACATGTCTTAAATTAAAAACGACAGGCAATTGCTCTGCTTTCACACCAACTCATCTCTGACACAGTGCAGTAGCCGAGGCTCAATGTGTTCCCCTCCCTCTACAGTTTATCTCTAAAATGTACAATAGATTGACACCCACTCTTTATGTGCACAGAGGCAATTCAATTTCCTCCACCCACACTGCTGGGTCTCTCTGCAATTCCACTGCCGGTCAAGTTCACCAGCTCAAGCAGCTTCAGCATATTAATACAGTCTATAAGAAACTTGAATTTTATCTAAAAACTTTAGATGAGATAAGATGGAGTTCATATTTTCACAAACCACACTATCAAATTTAAGCACAAGACAGGTCCAGAGAGACTGTTCAGATTCTTTAAATTCAAGGTGTTTTTCTAAAGAGGTCATATTAGCTGCTTTAGTTGTTTACTGTGTTAAGACTATAAACTATATTAATTTGTGTATGACATTGTGACAGTATACAAATTTGATATAAATTGTATTAGTCAAACTGACAACCAACTGTCAAATATTGCCTGCAGCATTGCTATTAACTGAGCTTTACTGTACATCTGAACACCCTGTATACATCCATACTGGCTTTATCAGTCTTACCACCATGAGTCACTGCTCTCATGGGTTGTTTTGCTGTGATCAACTAAGGTTCATAAACTTAATTTCACCTTGCATCTTAGGGACTGCCATAGCTAGAAGAAACTTGCCAAGCCTTTGAAATTAACTGGTGAAATGACACTTTTACTTAAGCCTGGAGGGCAAACCGCCTGCCTCGCTGTGTTCTACTGTACGTATGTGGGCACATTACGCCCCTATACTGATATCTTCATATGGAACATCTACTATCCGCTACATCTGCTGTAGAGACTGGGAGCCCTTCAATGTTTTCCTGTAATGAGCAACTTGCTCACTTTCAGCTGTCATTAAGGAGTAGGGGAGACATGCTAGGATGCACTTTCAGAACAGAGAACTGCACCCAGCTTCCAGTAAAAGACTAGTGCTGCCCATAGTGGGAGGAAAACGACACAAAGACTAAGCTGCTGCAACAGCAGCAGCCAAGGCAAGAACATTTAAAGCAAAGAGGAAGCATGCATCTCTCTGGTGATTACTCAACATCTGATGTAGCACCAGTACACAGATGTAGGCTGGCTTAAATCCATTGCCACAGGGCCAAGGGAGAGACAAAAGCAACACAGTCTGGAGGGGATCGGGTTTTATGTAGAGCTGAAATTGAAATCAGAGCATCATTCCTGAGATATGACTAGGAGGCTTTGAATAACATTAAGGGCCTAATTTGTTTCCCAACTGAGTTTTTAAGTCTGTTTTTCCCACCCCAATTCAACCTTTTATAGGTTAAAAATACAAGTTTAACAGTCTATTGGTTAGATACTGTTGATGGGCAAAGCTGGTCATCAGTCCATTATCAATCCATACTGCAACTTGTATAATCAAATGCCTTAGAAATGCATTGACAAAAACTACTGCTCAGCAGTGGGGATCAATCCCATGTTCTCACACTCAGTCCTGGGATTTTAAAGGGTTTTTAAACCCTACATTTTGCAAGCGTGACCAAAAATGACAAACTGAAATTGTGACACACACTACATACATTTGGCACTAGCACTTAGAGCAATAATGGGCATGCTAAAACTTTAGCAACTCCTTCAGAACCAGAGTCCTGTTTTTGTTTTTTGAGCAAACCAAGTTTAAATTTGTTTGTGTCAAGGCTGTTTAATACATTTATATAAAAAGAAATATGCGTTCCTTAGGTGTCCTGTTTGACAAGTATCTAATGCCAGCCGGAGAGCTAAGAACTCACCCTTTCCAGCTGGCTGCATTTGTATTTCTTTAATAAAAAGGCAATTTGTTCTTACATGGCTAATTACTCTTAATCAGATCACCACTGATGCTAAGAGCCTTTGGAATGGTGCCGTAAACAAAACCCCATCCACATACTTTGTCTCACTAAAGATGCTGGTGCAACTGTCAACCCTAATCCCATCTAACAGAAGTGAAACATGTGTAATTCTATACCCTACATTACTTGCTCCTTTTTTTAAAAGTTGTACGCTAGAAATTAACATGACACATGCAAATTCTTGCACATGTGTACAAGTTTCCAATGCTCAAATAAAAGTTGAACATGACTGTGATGCTGCACACGGACATAAACACAGATCTAGTAGGAGTTCTATTCAACTCAACAGCTGGGATTTTCTAGAACAGGATAGCTGCATAAGGCAGAGGACAAGTCAAATAAACAACTGATATACACAAGGGAACGTCCCTTGAATAAATAGAGGATAATCACAAACAACGATTGCACCACTTGTAAAAAGGAACTGTTGACTTCAAATTGAAAAAAAAAAAAAATATATATATAAATTCTAATTTTCACGTAACAAATATCTGACTTAAAATAAAATTCAGAAAAGCTAGAGACAATGTGATGTAAATGGCTGTGGACACTAAAAACACCAGGTTTGTTATTGTGTTCATACTATGGACATGCACATTTCTACTTTCCTATACATGGATGACACCTTTGTGTGATTTTCTTTTCAAGTAAAGTCTTCATTCCATTTTGGTTTTCAAATAATTTTTTTTCAGTTGCCTCTTGCTCTAGATGGGAGGCATTTGTGTTTTCTGTGCGTCTCATGGCTGTCGTAGTTTGTCTTTGCGTTTGGAAGGGGAAGGTGAAGCAAGGGAGTTGTGATTTGCAATTACACTGCTAGATACCACAACATCCTACACACTGTACCTTTAAATGTACAGACATTCAACTTTTGTCACATTGTTGGAAGAAAAGCAATTTATGTAGGTGATTAAATCTACTTTGGAGAATCAGAACATCAAAATCTATAAAACAAAATCCTCAACTATTTCAAAGCCCTGTAAACAACCAACCAGTGCCAAAAATCTAAATCGACATTCAAGTCTACAAGGTCAGGCTTTTAGTGAGTGTTTAAAATCAACTGCTTCTATAAAGTAACAAGGCAAACATACAGCACTACAGGGGAACCCACACATTGGCAAAAATATAATGTTTTATTTTGTTTACAGATCACTTGAAAAGATCAAACTTGACTTTCAAGTGCTAGTCTTTAAATTTGAGTCATCAGGGGACTGCAGCAAATTGTTTTCTTGGTCAAAACACAACAGGTTTAGTTATGTTACTTAAAATCTAAATCTACAGAGTGCTATAATCACACCTGCTCTACAATATGCAACCTATCAAGCATGTTTATGTTCAATCACCTAAGCAGGCTGTAATGAACACTGATTCTAAACGAGGATCACTTGTCAATTCAGCTCAACCCATTTCACACATTAACAATCAAATGCATTTCTTGTATGCATGGCAAAACAAGAGCATTTATTTCATGCAAGACTACACACTTCACAATTGTCATCAGCGCTGCATGCCAAAAGTCTAAATTCAGTAAATACATAATGAGAGCCTTCTACTTCAGAAATACACCAACCACTGTGGTCGACCTCTATCTGCCATTTGTTTACAGTGAATCTTGTATCTAGAGCACTTCTTTACTACAAATGCACCTATAACAGCAATGTTTGAGAGAAAACCTAAAAAAAACGTGTGGTTATAGAAACAAGTAGAGAAAGAGTTTAGCTAAACATACTTGGAGCATTTGACAACATTGTTACAATTAAAGCTTTTAGTTGCAGCAGAGAACAGCAGTCACCATGCAAAGACAGACTTGTGAAAACTGTTCAGCTATACATAAGCACTGAAATATTAAACATTAATAATTCAAAGCCAGATGTGGTTGGGAACACATCTTCCATGTTAAATTAATGAAGGTGACTACCTTGGAGTCTAAGAATAAAGATAATCTATAATTATTAGCCTCTTAGTTCAGTGCTTCTCAATAAGACCCCCCTGCACTCGAGCCTCATTTCAATGGAAAGATCTGTCCACTCAACTAAGACTGTTGATGTTTCAGGACCAAATGCAAATGAAACAGATGTGCTTACACCTCCTTAAAAAGGCCAGAGAGGATTGCGTGCCTGACCATCAGGCTGCATTACAAGAAGCAGATGGAGGAAGGTCTGGGTAACCTTGACTAAAACAGCAAGCAGTAAGAATCCAGCAGCCTCAGCCATTATCTACCTGCTTATGTCACACAGGCGAAGTCAGCGGCATTCCTTCCAATAAAACCTGAAATAATTTCCAAGTCTTCTACCTGCCCAAATATAGAGTGTACTAATGCAGTTAAATTTGAGAGTCTCTAAAAATTCCTTTAGTAAAGATCGAAGGAAATACCCTCTTTGAATAGAAAGTCCTGTTTGTAGTGGTGCTTATGCTGTTGCTCGCTAGGGCTACTATTTAAAGTCCGTGCCTGATATTCTCCATGAGATGCAGAATAATCATTCTGCAACTCATTATGGAAAATAATCCTTCTGCATCTCATTATGGAGAATATCAGGCTGACTTTCAGAACGAAGGCCTCTGCATTTATTGGGGGTACAGAGGGCCATCATTTATGATGCTAGATGTCAGATACACAAAGAGGAAAACACATACTGTGCATGCATAAACAGACAAACTTATGACATGGAAAATACTGCTCCTAGGGCCCTACTGATACATTATTGGGGTTCAACGTTGATGTTATTAATAAGTGAGGAAAAATATTTTTGTAAACATTTTCAACTTGCATTACATCTATTTTATATGAATATTTATAAAACCAATTGTGTGCCAGTTTAATGGCAAAATGAATGCACATACTTGCTAGCGAATAAAATTCAGAGCACATAGTATCGGTCGGTTAACCAGCCATAGCAATGCAAACAGTTGTTACCTGTTATTTTGTCTCGAACTAGTTTACAGGACTCAATTTCTCCAATGCTCCCAAACAAACTCTTCAGCTCCTCTTGGGTCATGTTCTGAGGCAGATAGTTGACTATCAAGTTAGTTTTACTGTCCTCTATGCTCCCTGACTCTACAGGTGAGGAGCAGTTGTTTGAGATTGTTGAAGGACCGTTGCTTGTGTTGTTGCAAGTTGGCCCATTGGACAGCTGTGTTTCCATGGCAGCAATTACCTGCTAAAGAGACAGAAAAAAAAAAAAAAAGTCAAAGTCAAAAAACACAGGCAAAAACTTAAAATGAAAAAATACCAACAAAGTTAAAAAAGGACACTCTTCACACATTGGAACATTGTTTTGTTGGAATTTTTATTTGAATAAAATTTTTTGAACCTAAACACAAAATATAATTAAGGCAACCAGGTTGCAGGGAACATACAATACTGTAACTTGTACTATTCATGCTGTTCTTTTTACTGTGCAATACCATAATCTAGTGTAGAAATATAATGATTTAGGAGGAGAACTAGCATTATAGGTCCTTACAGATTTAAAAAGTAGAAGCTGTGATGCTGTCAATACTTTGTCTCCCTCAGAACGGGTTGAGGTAGGATTTTCAATGATGTATATTTGTGCCTTTAGCATAGATATCTGGCCAAATATGAAATGTCAGATCTTACAGCACTACCACAGGTGGACAAAAAAAACCCACAATGAATTCCCTCTTTTCTATTCATGATTGCTACTTTTGTTTCTGGGCAAATAGAAGAGACTTTCTAGTGAGACAGCGATGTGATCTATTAATCTGTCAGAAGCTCAACAATTGATAAAGCAATATTAAAGTTGGTAAGTGGCATGTTTAAACATATCTTTCAAAGTAAAATGTGGCCACCAAAGTGAAACATTTCATTTGGCAATATAAAGTAGATAAGCAAAGCCTATAGCAGCACCAAATGGGAAGCCATCAGTACGCTAGCATCGGACAACAGGCCTTAAACCATATGGTAGTCAGTTAAGGCAACCAGCGACAAGTTAATGTATGAAGAGTCATCCTTTATTAACAGATTCATCATGTGCAGATCAGTGCAATCACCACTGTGCATATTATTCTTAGGCAATCACATTTTCACTAATTTGTACATGGAGGCCATAAAGCCGCCATTTTATAAAGTAATTCTATGAGATAAACACGTCACAGTAGACAGTAGCAGAAAGGTCTAGACCATACCAATACAGTCAAACATCAACAACTTGGGAGCTTTTCTTAAACAAAACCTAAAAAGTGCCTCAATTCCAAATTGAACGTGATTAGTTTGATTTAAGCGTTGAAATGTGACAGAGCTATCGTCATTGGTATGGCCTGAGCACTGAGACAAATAGCAGGCCTTCTGGCCAAATGATTTTAAAAAAGAAGTGCCACAGACCCCAGTCCAAGGCTCAGGCGCCCACGAACCACTTCTAAGCAGAGAAGCCACATCGCACAGTCTGACTGCCATGTTAGTTTGGAGTTGCCGTCTGAAAATGTGGACACAAAAAGTACTTCATGTTAGATCAACAAGAACAAAAGCAACAGTCAGAGGTGATCACATGTCATTGTTGGGGGGAAGAGAAGAAAGCTATGTGTTTTTGAACTAGCTGTCCATGCAGATTGGCTTAAACCAGGGAGAAACCAGCAAGCAAACAGCAGAACCAAGAAGTTCAGTCAAAAGAGAAAGCTGGCCGCCACAACAACACTGACAATAAGCATGAGGAATGGCAATTAGTTAAATGGATGAGAGTGCTGCACAAAGATGATCACTGAAATAGGAAAGAACAAATCAATTGGTGTGCTCAGATTGCTCACATCCAGCAATCAAGCTGATTCTTAAGTTACGCTGACACATCCTGCATCTGTTATCCAGCCTTTGCACACACAAAAGCAGTGGAACTGCACACTTCCACTGTGGAATAATCTACAAGCTTCACATCAGTATTAACACGCTCATACAAAAACCACTGACAACCTGTTCAAATCATCAACACCACCATACTAAGGCCATCAACTAACTAACATTGCAATGACAAAGGAGGTTTAAAAAGCCACAGCAGTTCAAAGTATCCCATTATATTAACATGCTTTATAGTTCGTTAAAGTTACAGTTTGAGATCTCACTAAAACAACCATCAGAATGAGTAGTGCGCCATATTTACATTACCATCCAAACTATTTCAGACATCTGTTATTCCAATGTCCCAATCAACTTTTTTTAGCCCCGATCGGATCCGAGTCAACTGCCGATACCAAGTCTGGATACGTGTATTGTTTTTGGATCATACAGTACCCAGTGCACACTGTAAGCACATTAGAGTTATTAAGTCAATCCACTGTATATGCTTGATAATTAAACAGCTCTATATTGCATTAAGAAACACAATACCCAAATCAAAAGCTGGTTTTATTTTATTTTTCTACACAATAAAATATCAAATAAAAACCCTTCTAATCTCTTTGGTCTCAGTGTTTGCTTCAGTGCAGCTTTTACCTGAGTTCCCTAAATTAACTATTTTGGTGAGTGCTTACTTCCATTGCTGACTTCATCTTTTGCATTAGTTACACCTATTGGCTTTTTGTTTGCGGGACATTTCCTGCACTTCCAGTCGCTGTGTGGGATATCCACCGCTCCCTTCCCCGAGCAGAGGCAGGCCGCCTGCTGCAGGCTCTCTTGTTAAACTATAAGAGGAATATGACCTACACGAGTTGACAATCAAAATGGTAACATTTTGCATCAGTGGCCACTTCTTTAACATTTGGGTCAGGTGCTGCCATTTACACTAAATATCCTCATTTGTTGAGTCCACACAAGGGTTTCTCACAGCGTTTCATATTGGAGGCGCCCCGCCCCACCTGAAATAAAGAACACCTCTGCTAGCATTTTACACATTCATCACTTCTGCTGATTCATTTCCTGTTTGAAACAGTGTGCATGTGTTTTTTTGGTTGTGTTTAACCTAGTAAAATAACCCACATATAAGTAACTAAGCCACATATAGCTCAACATGTCAGGAAAAACAAAAATACAGGGGCAGTATAAATGTTTGACTTTACTCTCTCTGTAGGGACAGTATGTTGGTAAACTGAAGTTAAACTACAGATCCAAACAGACTACACAACATTTCTGGCTGACAGCTTTCAAATCATCCAAAGATTCAGCACAACAGCTGAACATGTAATGTCCTATTTAGGAATTTGTTGCACCTTGTAGGTTTTACTAGTGAAGATGTCAACTTGCCATAACTCAATTCACATTTCAATCATGGCAAGTTGACATAACTCAAATGTGAATTGATTTTCTCTACTCAGGTGATGAAAACAGCACTGACGGTCAGAAGGACAACCCAATAAACCTGATCAATACTTCTTAGTGGAGAGCATCTCAGTCAATGTGCCATTTTAAGTGTTTCACCATACACAGTCACAGAGCTGGATAATGTATGAATCAAAAACCATTTGAATCTTTTTGTCCTTATTATTTCAGAAAGCCACAAGAGATTCAAGTCTTTATGCCTTGATCCTGATTGCACTGCTTTGTCTCCACTCCTCTGCTACCTAAAATATACTGTTGTGAGCTCTCATACTCTGGTCCATACAAGTATGAGCACATGCCGATAAACATGTACTGGAGCTTTCACACATCCTCCCTCTTAACATTTCATTTATTTATACAGCATTTTTCCACAAACAGTATTTTGAAACTTGACTAAATAGTCAGTAGTGCTGTCCTGACTGAAGAGGATCACATCTTTGATCTTTTCAACAAGCAGTTTCTGTATTTGCTGCTTTTCTCAGTGTGTTGATTGTGTTACACTGCCACAACTCAGCGGTCACTGTCAGCCGCAGGGATTGGCTGTGCTGCACATCATGATATACATAAAGGCACTTCAACTGACAAATTCAAGCCAACAACTCTGTCAGTCATATCGAACAGCTGTAGATCGCCTCTGGATTCTTATTTCATTTGAAAATAATTACGACCTCAGCTTATCCAAGTGTAATAAACTGGAGGTGTAATGTGAGTGTGTGTGATTACAGTCCACTGCGATAGCTTGACTTTAAATTACAATGTACTTAACAGTGTTATTTATCTATATATTTGGATCTTTCTGCTCTTAAACACATCAGTGTGCATCTGTGTGCACAGAACAAAGCTAGTCAATAGGGAGATATGCTTGTTTTTGCACAGTAATCAGAACTGTAAAGAACTAAATGCTTTACGTTAATCAACATCACATGCTGCCAGTAGCGAAGCAAGATAAAAAAAGTTAAGGGCACTTTTCTATTCACCCATTCTATTTGTAGTATCCAATGTTGTGACAGGACAACACTCTGGTTGAATCCGTTTTTGAAGCTGTGTGTGAATAACCTGTCACTGACAACATGTCCATTCCATTGTTTGCTGTATGTGGCAGATCAGAAGTCGTGTGTAAAACAGCGTAATGCACTGATATTAAATACACAATATCACTTGCTGCTTCATAATAACGGTGCTTACTGACTGACTTGTTCTGTGTTAAGGGCAGTGATGTAACTAAACTTAACCATGACAATGGCTGCTCTTGTGTTTCATACTATTCATTTAATATCTTTAACCAGTAGTCTGGAAAAAAGACATTTTAAAGAAGTCACCTTGGGCTATGAACAACAACAATCATCTGTCTCTTATTGAGATTTAAACAAACTATATCAAATCATCATTGCAAATGAAAAGGACATGGCATAATGCTTTGCAGTAACTTTGACTCCACTAATTACATGCATGCAAGTTTGCTTTTGGTTTAAGTGTGTTGGATGACTGAAAAAGTCCATGCAATCATTTCTACTGTGAATGTTCTACATTCAGGCCAACATTAGTGTGAACAGGAACTGTTTGTGTTTGGTTTTATGAAATGCATCTGTCCTTACCATCACTGGTTTAAGGCTTCTGAATGTGGACAACCTACATTACCATGTTGCAGTGTACAAGTGCAAATACATGACTCATTTGATTCACTGGCATGTCCCTAACCAAGGTCAAAACCCAATGACTACATAATAGCAGAAATAGAAACTAGAGCCAAACAGCAAATGGCTTCAACACACGAGCCATTAGCACAGAGACACTTTATTCACTAGAGGGAACAATAACCCCACATGAGTGTACCCCATTACTATGTGGAAGCACAACTAGAGAATATCAGGGCAACAGTCAACAAGGGCAGTAAGAAGTTCACTTAGATCACATTGCTTTTCCCCATCCCTGTGCTTATCTGATCTCCTGTGGAGCACTATGAAGCTCGTGTTTTAAAAAGCAGGTCCAACCATTAAGGAATAATGGTGCTGCCACTTTATTTTGATACACCTGATATTGCTAGCCACATTTTCCCTAAATTTTAAGCAATCAATCTTCCAGAGAATGAGCATCTGTTAGTACTGATAGCTTGTTAGGAACATTGTTCAGCATGTAAAGAGATGGTAAAAGGAGCTGAA
The DNA here is from genome assembly GCF_004916995.1 of Morone saxatilis. Lineage (NCBI taxonomy): Eukaryota > Metazoa > Chordata > Actinopteri > Moronidae > Morone > Morone saxatilis. The sequence continues at coordinate 9,161,993 of NW_023339984.1, read as the reverse complement.
GCAGGAAGCTGCAGACTGTAAGCCGCAGCACTCAAATTTCCAATACATCATTGAGGTATACACACCAACTTTCACAGTGCTGTTCCTCTCGTGGGTTCATTTTATCCATAACCCTTTCTGAATTCATTTGCCAGAAAAATGACTCAATATACATCTACATACATTCTATTGGGAACCCACAACTATAGGAACTGATGGCCCAGGGTGGTAAATCAGTATTCAATTCATCATTAACAATCCTTACAATTAAGGCTGTAACCTGAACCAAGCAATTGTTTGTTTTGTTAATGTGCACATTATTTCCAGGTTGACTAAATTGGCCACAGTGCACCAAATGAACTCTACCTGCTGCTGGGTGCTAATCAAAGTTACTCAACACTGCCAACTAAGGAGTGAGCGAGATGGCTCACTCCTTAGCGACTTCCATCATTAGCTCCAGAAAAAAACAAATGTATTTCATATTTTTTACAACTGGCCTGATCGGGGCAAGTGAGGGTTTTACTTGCCCAAAGTTTTATATACATTGTATTTATTTGCCCCTGGCAAGCAGGCAGTCCTTGCTGAGCCCTGCAGTAGTAGCGTTGAGTAAAAGTGTACAGACATGCAGGCTGTCCTGTTCACCACTGCACACAAATGTCAAGACCTAAATGTAGGTTCCACAGTTCAACATTTATAGATATACACTACATCAGACAAAAACCAAAGACATGATATCATCCTAAACAGCTGCTATCCTCAAACTGACTGGAAGATATTGGTTAATAAACAATGGTTTTCCCTGTAGGTATTAGTCTAGAGATCATTTGATTTAGGCAAGTAGAGCAATAACAACATCTGTTTAACTTCAACTGGTTAAAGCACTGTTGTGAACTGAAGCAAGTGCAGTCAACATCCAAATATACTGCAAGCAGCCCAGGCACGCAACGATGGGGGCTTCAACTTTACAGGTCAACTGACCCCCTGCTGCTCTTTCCATCTGTTATTTGTCTCCAAGTATAAAACCAGTTGGTGACTGCAAAATATAAGTACAGCTTTAACAGGTTCACTTTTTTGCAGTGACATGACAAAAAGGGCCAACGGTTCTCACATGCCAAAAATGCCATTCTAAGCAGTTCTGCTCCAAAAGCAGACCCCCCCCCCCCGTGCATAGTAACAGAAAAGCAGGCCACAAGAGAACATATGTCACTGAAGAAAATGACTTACTTCAATCTCCATTTCATATGTCCACCTTTTATTCTAAGTACAAAGCACAAACATTGGCCATTGTCCCGCTTGAGACGGTGCCACAAGCAGAAATATTTCATTAGATAAACACTTGGAAGAGAAGGCTTGGCAAGACACCGCTCCCCAAAATTTTGAGTCAAGGCTTTCACCATGTGCAGCCAGCCAGCAGCCTCCTCTTAGTGCACACATTTGAGTGCAGAGCATCTTGTTTCCCTAGAGGCCTTGCCTCACAGTTTTCGGCAGAAACCAGCCCCAGATAAAGACCACAAGGTTCTTTTTTTGTTTTCCCATCAGTGCTAAGATAAACCCATCCACCTCCACAATTTCACCCAACTGAGCAGGCTGCCTTTGAGGACTCATTAAAGTGTAGCGTGTTTAGTTATTGGTACTTTCAGATCCCACGGCCTTCTCACAAGGGGGAGAAAGGCGTCTGTATGCACAGTTACAATTCAGATACAGTGAACATGTTTCAACTTACACAGGATGAAGTTAGCTATATGTTTAATATACAATGCAAGCATAAGGGACATCCATATTTTTCATGCAAGTGGTCCACTCAAAATACTTCTAGTCACTAAGCCTTTGTTCTGTTCCTTAACCGTGTGCCATCCTTTGACATGTGAAGCTGGTGGTGCTGGCTCCCTTTAGCAGCTCATTGATTGTGCAAATAATTACATGGAAAGTGACTGAAGTGGGTGTTTGGAAGCAAGGTTTCACAGCTGATCCAACTCTTGACTCAACTACCGCTGTAAATCAACTGATATGGAATCAGTAACAACCTGGGAACATTTCATACCTGTATCCTGTTCAGACCTGAACCATTTAGTTAATGTATAGATCCAAACTAAATTAATCTTCTAATCACTTCATTGTTGTGGTAATGTTTAAGCTATAACACCATCCATTCTCTGGCTCAAGCTTCTCCAATTTGAGGATTTTCTGCTTCTCTCTTTTCATTATAAACTGAATAGGTTTGAACCGTTAGTCGGACACATTGAGCAATACAATGTCACTAAGTTCTGAGAACTTGTGACAAGTATTTTTTACTAACGATTAATTGTTTCAAATGGTAAAAACAAACAGTTTAATTGATAATGAAAATAAGTGTTAGTTGCAGCACTAATCCTGATGCACCACCTGAAGAATGAGGGTTCTGACAGACGCAGCCTACAGCCAGTGCTCCGTCAGCTCTAAATTAAATCCAAATGATGGATTTAAATCACAACTGCCACTTGAGGAAACTGGGACCGCCATTTCATTTTCAATTAAGGACAGCGTCGGTAAAGACCGTCAAGCAATACACACTCTAGTTCAGAACATTGCATGTATTGATTTTTAGAAATAGTTTGATCGTCTTTGAGCTAAGGCAACAAAGCAACAAACTTAAATACAATTCATTCTGTTAGCAGTAATGCACAACAGGAATCCACATCCGACAGCCTGCACATTAGTAACTTATTACAAGCTGTTCCAGGTTGTATTGGAAATTCCTCCAATACTGCCAAAATGTTGAATGGGATATTGCCCAATACTGTCTGCAGCGTTCTGATAGCATGTCATTTATCAGCCCGACCCTGCTACATCCCAGTAGTGTGCATGTGCACAGTCATTACCTGCCCTGCTCTGACTCTGACATAGGGTTTATGCTGAGTCAGGTCATACAACTTTGCGTTTGGGCTGATATGGTTTGGATATTGTCTCTGGAAGAAATAAACGGACTCATCCTTTTAAAGCGCTGCCAGTAGTAACAAAAACAAAATGGTTACATATGATTTGGTTGAAAAGGCCTTTGGCACCTGTTTCTTCAGCCAGTCCATCAATTTCAGGGATTATGTAAAACAATATACTGAAAAAGAAATACAGCATCTACTGTATTGTTGAGTGGAAACAGTAGAATAAAGTTTTAAGATTTTTTCATACATAAATTTGGCAAAAAAAAAAAGGCAATTTACAAATATGACTAACTATAACCTGAAGTTTAACCTGAAGCCAACTGTGAGATCAGCATGTACTGATGTGACACTGAGCACTTAAAGTGAGGAGGCACGAATCTCTGCTACCAGCTCCTCAGAGGATTAAATTGACCAAGTATGCGTGACAAGCTGCAGAGTGAAGAACTCCAGAGTGCACACTGACATGCACGGCCTGTCCTTGAAAACTAAAAGCCCACAAGTAACAGTTCAAAATATCGCAGCTGAAAACACAGATGTGACTAGTCTACCCACACACTGACGTCTACAAAGAGACGCTGCGACATACAATGTTGGAATACAGTAACACTTGTACCTTGATGAGAAAAACGGTGTGGAGCAGTGAGTTTGGGTGTAAGCACTGCCCACACAGGTATATCTCAAATGATTTCTCTTTTTAGAACCAATGAATAGGATTTATGTAATTGACCCTGGTGTACATCAAATATGCACTTACAATTGCAACATTTTTTTATTACTTTGACTCTAATTGGATCTGCTATATTGAATTCTCTGGCCAACTCTGAATGACCTTAATTTGGCTGAAAACAAGCAAACACTGTATGTATTGTGTAATTTGCATCACATGCTGGGTGGACAACTTGCGGCCGTCGTTGCTCAGTCCACACCTCACATCTCTGCTCAGTGTTTCACTGCATCTTTGCTCCACCCTTCCTACTGGCAAGTCAACTCCGTTTGCAATTACACTGATCAAGTTTGTCCTAAAGGTGCACCGCTCCAGTGGGGAAGGGTTGAGAGCAGGATAGTTAAGCAGCAGCTCTTACATACCAGCTCCAGTCACAATACTACTGAAAAGTGATGCAGTGCTCAGTTATAATTGGCAGTCTGCCTCCAAAGTACAAGTGTACAATTTCTTACCAACACTTGGAGAAAAGAATAATCCAGCAATGTTAGTAAAAAAACAAAATCCCCATTTACTAGCGAGTCGGCCTGAAATCAAATTCAGTTGGGTAGTTTGCATTGCTCAAGAGACTGCAACACATGTTCGTCAATATCGACTGAATTTTGGACCAGAGGCATTTTTTATATTCTGGCTTGATGCTGTTAGAGAACCAGTGTAAAAATATCAATGTCATTGCTTGTGAAAAATATTCTCCATATTTACGACTGTTCACAATTTTATTTTATTACAAAAAAAAACAAAGAATCAAATCAAATGAATTGCCTGTTTCAATTACCAACACTATTAGTTATGTTTACTAATAGTGAAACTATAAAAGTAAATCCAGCGCAGGGACTGAGAGACCTACGAGCAGTCATATAGTACAGGAACAAAGCTGACAGTGTGATTCTAAAAGCTGGGATTAATATTAGATACCAGTGCTCCAGAATTACCAGACAACAGAGCTGGAAACTCAACACAAAGCACACATTAACAAATGACTACTTGATTTTGCCAGATTTAGCAATCAAGCCCCAAACACTAATTCTGGGTTCAGACAACAAAATACAGTTGCACCAATCCAATTAAAAAGGAAATGTCCAATATTGAGACACCCCTAGGTATACATTTACACTGCCTCTGCTTCTCACCATCATAGGCCTACACACTAACACAGACAAACATTAAACTACACCTATACACAGCATGAGATGTGGTGATCTATTAATGCTGCTGTGATGCAGTGACAGGGTCAAGAACACTGCATTGCTGGCCTCCAGTAATGAGCCACACATGCAGAGGGAGGGCCACCCTGTGGCCAACAGACAATAAGGACCAAATGAAAACAGTCATGTGCACTCCACAGAGCTGAGACTAGATCAACTGCAGAAGGGGAGGCCACAAAGAGAAGAAAGGGGGATGGGATGGACATTTAAGAAGGACAAAGGGGGCAAAATTGCTTTTATTTTTTGCTCAAGCCACCCACTGTACACTAACCCAGTTCTGAAAGCAGCACATTGCTGTACACAGCACAGTGATGTGGCCTTTGGAAGTTCACTCACTGTCCTGCATTTTAGTCATTCTGTCAGCAGCCTTTATTTAGAAAGGCAAACGTGGGGGCTCAATAATACATAAAGACAACCGCTCTTATCTCTTGTCCCTCTCAGGAGCACAGAGGCTGCTGCAACTGTGGACGTTGCGTGAACACTGAGGGAAAAAAGCAGCAGGTATATATAGAGATAGGAACATGTGGGCACCTCATCTACACTAAAGCTGAACAAACATTACTAATACCAACAGCAATAGGACTACTTAAGTAACAGCGCTCTTAAAACCACAAACAAAGACTCAAGTAAAAATAAAACCTGATCCATTAATTAAAAAATAATATTTTATTACTATATGTAATATACTGAATTAAGTGATTGGACAAAAAGCAGCACAGACAACTACATGAGCAACAAATGGGTTTCTAGTCACCAATATTCTTTTTCATCTGTCCTAAACACATCTTACTTGTCACAAAGCGTCAAAAGAGTGTATCACACCTTTAAAAAACGCCCAGTAAGCAGCACCCCTCCCCGTTTCCTTTTACTGGCCCCTATACCCACAGGACCCCAGATGCCTTGTGTGTTGGCAACCTCCTGGTAAATTAACTGGTCAGGCTCTTAGCTGCTGGCCCGACGATATGCAATCTTTCCATGACCTACCAACTGAACATTACTCACGGCAGACCGCCAACTATAATTCAAGATGCCTGTAGCTTCAACATGACTATGCTTCAATATTCAAGGCCAGACACAAAAAATGCAAACTAGAACGAATGTGCCTTCGTTTATACCATAGCTTACTGTCCGAACGGTGCCCTTAAAGCCTCTGAGCACACATCTACAATGAACAATAACCTGGTCCTTTACTAAGAGTTGCATCGAGCCACAAACAGTGAAACGCCCATTAGTATGAGTCACTCGCCATGATATCAGGCAGTAACTTAACCGTCATAGATCACATATAGGGAAATGTGGTTTAATGTACTGGATTAAAAAACACAGATACACTGTTAAAAGACGTGCCATCGTGGGCACACAGTGATAATACAGTCACAGCCTAAATAAATAGTCTGCTAATTTAGTCGTCTCAATAAGGAGATTTGGAAGAATTATCAACCAAAATAGTAGAAAATATAGTCTTATAAAAAAGTACACCTGCTACATTTCTCCAGACAGTGCATGGAAAATGTGGTTTGAATTAAACCTGTGTGTTAAAAAGGCAAAAAAAAAAAAAAGGCTGACATTTGAAAATAAGCTGAGTTTTAAAAAGGTAACCCGCCTTTGGGTGAGGAGTTTCTAATTAAGGGTGAACCTCAACGTGAAGTGGATCAAGAGGGAGGCTCGAGAGCTGCCGTGTTAATTGATTAATCTGACACACCTGTGCTACTGCGGGCAACTGCGCAACAAGCGAATGAAACTCGGTTCCTGCAAATTACTAACGAATCACCCGAATTACTGAGCAAATTCTCCCAGACCATGGCTGCCGGTAGCGAACACCACAAGGCCAATACACTTTTTTTTTTTTTTTTTAAAACGTTAAACTTGGTGAAACTCCATGTTAGTCTTAATTAAGGTTACGCCAGCAAGCGGCGTGGTAGTTTAACTGAACGCGGGTTGGAAAATTGCCAAAAAGCAGCCGAGAGGTATCAGTTTTATGGGGGCTCAAATCTCGTGATGTGTCTAGCCAAGTCACTTTTATTTATATAGCACATTTAAAAAGAAAACACGAGTTGACCCAAACTTCGTATCTATAGGGGTAGTCTAGCGTGTGAGCTAGCGCCGAAATTTACGTTTTGCGCTTGCTAACACAGCGCAGATTAATTAGGCTATCTTAAGGCTAGATAACACGGTGAAACATTAAAACACGTTAAAAACCGCTCATATTTCCAATGAAGTTCTGCGTGCAACATGTCCGACTCGGCCGCTTGCTGCGCCAGCTTCTGTTTGACCTTGCTAGCTACCACAAGTCGATAAAAAGCCTTTTTGTTCTGTGTACATTGTGTGCAGTTGGTTTTTGGCAGTGAATATTTTTTACACTATTCCTCTGTGGTGTCTTACCTTGAGGAGTTGAATCGGCGTCGCGGGTATTTATTGAAGTAAAGTCTGCAGACATCAAACTTTTGGTCGCAGTCTTTGCGCAGTAGAAAAGGGGGCGGTGGCGGGAACGCTGCCACCATAAGTAAACTAATCAGATACTCGGCCAATCAGCGCAGACCCGGTGTCTACCCCGGAAATTCACTGTTAACTAAGTTAATTGATGTGCTGCAGGTGTTCTGCTGCTACCTAGCCCTTTCCAGCTAAATGCCAATGCAAAATCAATAAAAAACACACAGCGATGACATTGCTGGAGCAGTGGCCCCAAAGCTGAGTCAAGATGCCACCAGGATCCCTGGGGTATTCAGTGGGAACCCAGAAAAATTAGAGACATGAGTTTTAATTTGATCCACTACTGTTAGCCAATTACAGGAATGAATCAGCTGTTTCTGTTTTAGATTTACTGACCCCACTGTTACTTTTGCACCTACAGAACAGACATTTATTTTACATTAAAATGTATAAAAGGCTAAAACCTAATCATATGAAAAATGCTTTTCCTTTTGCATGAAAAAGGTCAGGATCCAAATCCAGTGTGTGTTTTTTAAATATAGGAATATAGGCTTGTCTACACTTCACAATTAACACCTGCATGGAAATCCAGAAATTCCATACAAATATGCCCATGATAGCAGAACTTAGAAAATATCATCCAGCAACTCCAAGTAGCGCAACACACAAGCTGCACTTAACCTATATAGCGTTACTCCTTTTAGAGTTACACTGAATCTTAAGCCCTATTGGCTATTTTACATTAAAATCTTAGAAGCAGTCCTTGCAACAGTCTACCTCTTAGTTTAAATCAGATCTATCCACGTTTTAAATGTATATTCTAAATAAAATCCAAGTTTTCATATTAATACAAGAGCTCGGATTAAAAATCAAGTCAATGTGGTCAGTTTGTCTACTGTAGCTGTTATTTCCACTACAAATGACTGATTCTACACATAAATCAGGGCTGTTGATCTAATATTTCCAACATCATAACGTTTTTACTTTAGATGCGGTAAAATAAACCGACTACTATGCGGATCCCACGTTTCAGCACTCCACCAAAGGCCTGTATTTCTACACACTGGAGCAATAGATGCGTCCGTCCACGTCTGCAAAACCTCAGGAAGATTTTTGAAATTATAACACATGTGCGGCGATAGCCTTCTTATCCTGTCGTGTAAGTCTATGATGTGCCAAGGCACCGCAATCCAGAGTTGAAAATGAGCCGTCAATGGAAACATGAATGCATCACGGTGACTTTCCTGTCGCGATCACATGCAATAAGATAAGAGACTACAGTTGAATGCATGATCTGGCTTCCACACACTGTCCTCAAAGAATTGACACAGGATTGTTAAAAAAAAAAAAAGAAAATATATCGATTTGTGCAAATGTGTAAAAATATCTTACCGTTTCTATAAATGAAAGTTATGGACGTCCTTAGGGCAAACAATCTCTGAATGAAACACCTGGCCAATAGCTTGTAAAATGATGAATTCCGCTCTCTTAGTTCAAACTTGGAAACATAAAAAGCCAACACAAACAAGATAAAATGAGGAAATGAAATATTTATTAAATCAAAACACAGAAATGAGTTCCTTTCAGCAAATGCATGAAACAAAAGGGAAAAAAGAACAGAAGAAATAAAAGGAATCAAATAATTAAAAAAGCCGGCTTCTGCCTGTCTCGCTCTTTACAGGTGCGCCACACAAATACGCGACATCACTGAGTGGAAACCAAAGCGAGGAGGAGGTTGTCTTTAAAAGGAAGATAGTCCTGCCGGCAAATATATAGGGCCGTATCACAGCATGCCTATACCTCTCCGCTCTCTCCGTTTCATCCATTCAACCTACACATGAACACGCATTAGACGCGGAAGTATACCCAGAGTAGCTCCATCCACCGCTTATGCACACAGGAGCTCTTCGACGCCATTGGCTCTGACGCGCTCCTCGTTGTGGGGGGGGGGGCTCACGCGTCCTTTTTTTCCTAAATCACATTCGTCCTCGCCCCAGTCACTCACAGCGATCA
>NW_023339984.1:9143927-9152627 GCF_004916995.1 Morone saxatilis | reverse complement strand
CAATGAGGACACATTTATGAATGAAGACATTGATTTTAGCAAATAAAATACTTAAAATACTACACATTGTCCCTTTAAGAATGTAAAAACTAAAATAGAAAACCCGACCTTTAGAATTTGAAAAAAAAAAAAAAGAAAAACTTATTTTAAAGCCTAATATAAAGTAGAACGTGTGCTGGAGAATGGTTTTGGAATTGGCCTTGTAACTGTAACCCAACCACAGCAAACAATAAGCAGTGAGAAGCATGGAAACCATCCCACTCACTGCTCTTTTACAAGAATTGTCATTACACTGCAGCCAGTTCGTTACTGACAGTAAACTGAATCATGTCATAGCATCTGTGGCAACACTTCCTTTATGCGCTAAATGGTCTAAACAATGTGAACTCTGTGGTTGTCTCTGATACTGCATGTCCTGTTATGTTTATGTTTGTTTGTCTGTTGTACTCAGGTCTCCCCCGCAAAGATCAAGATCATTCTTATTTATTTTTATTGTATTAATTTATTTGATAGGGACAATGTTAGCCGCAGCTAATTTGCAGTCCTTGTCCTTGGTTAAGCTGTTAAGGGATAAAACACATAATAAAACACGCTAATGCAAGAATAGAGACAAACAATAAAACAAACGTAGACAAACAGTCACTGCAAACAGTAACTGAAACAACAATGACTGAAAAAAACAATTAAGAACAACAAGAAAAGAAGGAAAGTGTTGCCTTAGCATTGAAAGCTTTACTTGATTACCTGATTAAATAAAGGTTGTGTATATAAATAAGGGATAGAGTTCCACATACTTGATAAGTAGGCTGTACTTTAAAATGCCAACATGCGTACTAAACTCATGCACAAGTTGCATTGATTGTGTTTGATTTTCAATATTTCTAGGTGATATAATGCCTAGAAGTAAACAGTCTGGAACAACTGGATTTGCTTTTTTCTTAGTTCTTGAATTAAATGTAACTCACAGCTAAAAAATAAGTTAAAATCATCTCTGAAAGTGTTCTGAAAGCCAACAGCTAGGACATTAAAAATAAAAACTAATAAGTAAATCCAGATTACTCTATTTGTTACGTTTATTAAATAAAAAATAAAAAATACAATCATTCTGAAGTCACAGCACGAATGCTGTCTGCCGGAGCCCGCCATGCACCATTTCCTGTTAGTAAAAAAATGATAAAACGGAGGAATTGCCAAAATGGTACGCTATTAACATGAGTATATAACCTGTAAGGATATGAAGCTGCTGACCACACATTATCAGAAACAAAGTACAACACTTTCCTGCTCCAATCTGGGATGTAATGTTGAAGTATAGCTTCGCTTAAAAATCAGTTCAGTGTGTTTGAAGATCAAATTTGCATGACAAACCTCAAACATTTAAAGGTAAAAAAAGAAAATCATCAAAATCAATTTCCTACAAGGTATTTCCAGGCTTTACATCTTGATGAAAGCACATGTTTAAGTCCTGCTGCTCTGGTTTCTGGCTTTGGGGAAGTTATTCATGCTCACAAATATCAATTAGATCATTAGCATTTAGATAGCATATAAGAATTCTTAAAATGAAAGAAAACATGGACCTTTTGCCCCTATTTTTAATGGTGATTTGCGAAAGTGTGTCTCAAAAGAATGTCAGGTAGACTTACTGGGTAGGTAGATTATATTTAAAAGATCAGACACAAGGAAGGGTCAATACATCAGGATGAATCAGGGAACTGTAAGGGCACTAGTACATCTGTGGCACTTGTTTCCAGGAATAGAATTGGACAGGAAAAATATGGAGGCAGCAAATTAACACCTAATAAAGGGGCTGCTACGCTCATTTTTCTTGTCAGCTGAACAAACTGACAAATCATCTCTCTCACTTCAGGTACTGCTGGGCTTCTTCTTTAAGTCTGACTTACATGAAGCTGAATCCACAGAGACATTATCACAGTCTAGCTGTCAATAATTTTGGCTTGGGGTTGAACAAGTACAAAAAAAAGAAAAATCTCTCAACACTGGCGTATTAAATATTATGCCGCTCGGGAGATTTCCCTGCATGGCAGCCAAGGCAACAATCATTAGAAAGTCTTACCAGACTCCTGTAGCTTTGGTCCAGCACCATCTTCCTGTCAGGCCCTCACAACATGCTACTGGCCAGCTACACCGAACCCAGGGAGGAGTAAGGAAACAACCATCTTGATTCTACTAAAAGGAGACAAAGAAGCACAGTGCAGTGTGGGAGAATGGACATATTTCACCCTCTGTGGTCGAATAAACGATGACTTGTGTTTGTACGTTTTTAAGCTTTTGTGCATGAGTGCTTCCACACTGTCAGGCCAACAGCAGCAGTCTTTGTTTTATAGATTAATACTATCCTTGTAGCTGACATCAGTTGTACTTCCTGTTTTAAAAACTCACAGGGGAACCTGTTGATGTGGCAAACACCATAGGCTGTGCAAGGGGCGTGGCCTTAATGGAACACCTTTGCATAAAGAAGTGATAAATAAAATATCCAAATATTATGAGACTTATTAACTGTACGTTGCCTTGTCATACATTATGAAATAAATTAACTACTTACAGTAATATAAAGAAAAAGAAATTCAAAGCAAGAATTAAGTAAATACAGTATGATCTTCTGCAGACATTAAGGTAACAGACAATAATCCAAGAGGATTTTAGTTACAAGAAGCTAATATTCATCTGGGAGTTGCAATTATGTCATGCTCTACAGTGCTTACTGGCCATGGGCCAAAAGGTGGCAAACAGCTTCATCAGGGGACTCCTTACTGTAAGGCAATACAACCCTAATGGAGAGAAAGCACCGGCATCCAAACCTGACTGTGGATCAAATATCCATCTATATTTCAGGGCCACAACTATGAACGAATATGTAATATGTACACCCCCTTGGAGGGAATGTAGGTCAGCGCCGGGGTCATTAACCTAATCCATCTCTGTAATGTGGAGCGCAAGGACTCATTTGGACAGCATGGATTGGGAGCCTTTTTTTTTTTTACTTGCTCCAGGTCAATAATTAGGCGCTGACTCCTCCCAGTAGGGGGCGCTCTTTTCTGCCTGAGCGACTCCAACAGTTAATCACTAAACCCCAGACATGTGCCTCTTGTGGGCTTTAGCTAATCTGGCATGCAAGGTGTGGAGTAGAGGCAGGAAGTCAGCAAGAGGAAGAACAAAAAGTCACTTTCAGTTGTGGAAAGTAGTTTTACTTAAATACTGTGTTTGAGTATTACTTGAGTATTTCCTATGCTTTACACTTCTAGACTTTCATAAGGAAATATTGCATGTTTTACTTAAAGACACAATTTTACAAACAAAACATATGATCATCATATAAATAGGATTTTTAATATGATAAAATATGATTCATTATTATTACTAGTAGAGTACTTAACATTAGTTTCACTTCAACCTACTGCTGTCTACTTAAAAAAATAATAATTTTAACCTTAATGCTACTACTTTTGTACTAAGACGCATTCATTTTAAAGGACTTTTGCTTGTTATGTTCTATTTTAAATGGTGGTACTTTGGCTTAAAATTATTTATCCACCACTGCACATGTGAAAGGAATGTGCACGTAATTAATCTAAAAGGGCAGCCTACAGCAAACAACAATTAATGACTACAAACCACACTCATGTTACTGTAATGTAGGCTGCTTTCATTCCACAGACAGACATGGAGAAAGCAAAGAAAAGCACCAGGGTATTGACCTGATACAGGTCATAAAATTGTCTCACATCAATCCCCTCTCCATTTGGATCTTCTCATCTCCTCTGCTCATTGATAATCTGTATGACTGATCCAGTGGGTCCCACCTCCTGCTATTAAATGTCAAAGGTGAGTGCTCTTGACCTCTGCACCCTCCCAGCACACTTACAGCCTGACAGGCCAGCATTTTATCAGTCAAGGGTGTTCTGTCTCTCCAATAGCTTCCAGCAAAGGGACGAAGATGTCAATAGTGGTTCCTTTGAGGCATTAACGTCCCCTGTGCTGGAGCCTCTTATGTGACAATGGTCTCAGTGTTGCATGGAGGTGATTATTAATGCTCCCCGCTGGGACTGGGCAAAAATATGTCGAGATGAGCTTCCTGAAAGGCTGCAAAAGAGGGTAATAAGCAGCACTGCTGTAAAATATCTCTTTGAATGCTCCTATTCCTCTTTTACCCCAAAGATTGCTATGATCAGAAAGAAGTGCAGAGACAGGGGTTCTCTTCAGGGACTTTGCTCAATTATTTCTTCGTATAAAACTTGTTTTGTGAGTATGGCTGTATCTATTTATATTAAAATGAAAGGCCCTTGCAACCCTTTTGTAAAAACACACATTTAGTACAATAAGAACCGACTAATCCTTATTTTGTGTAGCTACTGGGACATAAAATCTGAGTTTTTGTACCCAAATGAGCTTCGAATTCTGCTGCATACCTGTTGGCAGTGCTAAAACGCAAACTCTATTTTGGTGCGGCAACTAAACTCGTACTTAACTACAGTGTGATGTCTGGGGAGCAGCTTTTGATGCTACATTCCAGTGAAATCACAAATCTGAGGATTATCTCTGTGAGAGAGAACAATGCAAATTCACAAATGTTGACTTTACTGTCAACTGTTACATAAAAAATTGTGAGTTTATAGAATTTTATAAAGAGCATTTATAAAGCACATTTAAAAGTATTGACTAAAGTGCTGTAAAATCCAAAATAGTAAAAGCCAAAAACAAGACAATTAAAACACAAAGAGGAGGTTATATACAAAAGGACAATAGCGTAAAAGCAATAAGACCATAAGAAAACTGTCATACTGAGTTCAAAGCCAAACAATAAAGAGGTGATAAAGACAGGATTTTCAAACAGGCAGTGTAGGGGCCAGCCTAAAACGCAGAGGCAACTTGTTTGAATCCAAACATGCACCTCTCTGCTAGCTAGCCACACCAGCTAACAGCAGCCTGCAGTATTATATGATGGACGGGTCAGATACCACAACTGATACGACTGATCTTTTTTATTTTAATATATTTTTTTTTTTTTTTTTACAGATGGGAGTATTTAAGGAGATACATGAACAATTAACACAGAATGTATTTTTCATTTCAAAATAAGTCTTTAATCCTTCACAGAGATAGCGTAAGGGCTACAATTGGCAATTTTTAAGAGTATTAACTGTACATAAAGACGAACCCAAGTGAGCTTTAACCTTGTACCAGGTTTCTCATATCTGGAATCATATAATATAATGATATATCATATAATCCGGGTACAACTGTACATTTATTCAAAGTAGAAGTATTTCAAATATGGGCAGAACATTTCTGATCTACTTAGTGATGAGAGCTTATTATATAGTATTCTACAAAATACTGATATCATTAAGGAATGTATGTTGTGTAACAGTCATGTGTTTATGTATTCTTAGATATAGCCTAACTGTACTTCAGTTGTAAGCCTTGTTGGATACAAAAATGTTTCATTCAAAGTAACTAGACATTTTTATGTTTGCAAGCATTGGAGCATAAAAAAAAGAACAAACAGAAAGAACATCAAATCTCAAACCCACGACAAACACGCTCGCTTAATGTCTTTGCTCTTGTGATGCTAATGTCTTGCTGTCATGTCACCTGCTTTTAAATAGAAAGAGAAAAAAAGGCCTCAGAGGGGGGCTGAGATCACTACCTCTTTTTGTATATTTCCCTGTGGTATTAGAGGTTGATGCTTGTGCATGATGTCATTGATTGTAGACCATCCAATATGGGTCCTGCTGGGAAGCTAGAGCTCCCACTGTGACTGTTAGCGCAATGTAATGCAGGACTGGGTGATGTCATTGCAAGAGCACGGGGAGCATAGAGACAAAAATGACAGTGTGACATAGTGGCAAATAATAGAGCTAGACAAATTAATATGGGATATGGGACAAATGGGCTTTATTGAACATGATTTATTTTTGTGGAATTGTTGTACATGGCCCTATGCCAAAATGAATGGTACACTGGGTGTTTTTGTGAGTACATTTGGGTTATTGTTTTGTGATAGGATATTTAACCGATTCAAGTTTTGAGTAGAAATAGTAGGAAAACCTACACAAAGGAACCAGTCCAGTTTCTCCAGTTTCTCCAGTGTGGTGAAGAATCAGATGTCCTTAGTTCAAATGTTCAAGGTTAAGAAGACTGAAAGAGCATTATTCCTTTTTAAGTTCTTTGTAAAACATTTTGATTGACAACAAGAACCACTGAGATCATTCTCTGATGGTCAGACGGATAAAAAAAGATGGGGTATGAGAGCAGCTAATTGCATTTTTATGCAACAATCGTGACAAATCTGCATACAGTCATTAATTAAATTCTTCTAAAGAAAGAAACAGAACGTTTATTGGAATTCACTACCTTTCAGACAACCGCAGTTACTTTGTCTACGGAACAAAAAAAGGCACCTTTATTAAAAAGCTGCTCTAGCGTGATAAAAAAAAAGGCCCTAAAAGCAACAAAAACCAAATAAAACTTGAAAACATTTTCTTTCATCTCGATCCTTGGGGAAATACTGCTTGCGGTAGAACAGAGCGAGTTTTTTCGAATCACTGAGAAAATAGGGCATGAAATCTCAATTAGATGTGTCAAGATCCTGGGAAATTTTAATGCTTTTTTTTTCATCTACACACGCTTGTCTCTGGGAGACACTGAGGAGCGCTTGACCACCCAGTGCCTTACTCTCCCCCTGAAATAGCCTGGTCTAAATAGTCTGATTGGAGAGCGGGATGGACGGCGCCGGCCTATCTCTTTGGGGGTGCAGAGGACGGGGGAGGGGAGGGGAGAGCAGGTGCAGGGGGAGACAACGATCGATTTGGTTGTCCGCAGATAAAATAAGAAATCAAGGGGTTTTATGTGGCACCACTCCCTGGCAAGCCTTCACAGAGTCCAGGAGATTAGAAAGTGAAGTTCCGAGAAAACAAACAAAGGGCATCATTAAACAGCGGCTCTAGACTGCTCACACTTTGTCTCTTAAGTGCAATTTGATCTTTGGCTCCCTTTTAAATCCAAATGTCTGAGAAGAAGAGGGGGGTTTCTGAGCTGTTGTCTGATTGAAAGCCAATTGTCTCTGCCTTCAGCATCTGGCACAAGTCTTTACACAAGAAATACTCCGTCTTGAATATAAGCTCTTTGATTAGCAGCAGTTTCGTCTCTGTGTTTTCCAGTATTTGTTTAGTTTTCTGTAGTGCGTGCTCATTATAAAGCCATTTGAACAGTAACGCTTTAGCACATTGTGTCTTAATTGATGACACAGCCTTGCTTTGCTTCATCAAGAGCATTATAGTGCACACAACACTGAAGACACAGGGGTCAAACTGTGACCAAAGCAAAGT
The DNA here is from genome assembly GCF_004916995.1 of Morone saxatilis. NCBI lineage: Eukaryota > Metazoa > Chordata > Actinopteri > Moronidae > Morone > Morone saxatilis. The sequence continues at coordinate 9,145,278 of NW_023339984.1, read as the reverse complement.
TAGTCACAAGCTAATTTATTTCAGATTAGTGCACTTCTTTAAGCTGCTTAAACGATTTTTTTTTTCAATAAAGCACAATCCTTTAAAAGGCTATTTATTTGCAGCTGCAGGCCTAGCAAACAAAACACAGGTCAATGTAAAGTCTGTGCTTTTAAAATGCATGTTTGCTTGCCACATACTACAGGTATCATTTCACCCACTAATCAATTACAGTATGAAAATCAATCCAGCAACATGAGCGATGTGTCAGAGCTCAGAGGGTGTTTTATGTGTCAGAGCTCAGAGAGTGTTTTACTTTGATTTTTTTAGGGCTTAGAAACATGAAAAGCTCATTGTAGTGCAGGCACATGCACGATTTGTTGTGTTGATCATCAACCAAAATCTATTGTTGTGGTGTTTTGGTCATTGCCATGTAAATATACTGTACTACTTCTACTTCAGCATATTTTAAAAGAAGACTTAGTAGTTTTTACTCCACTATATTTATCTGAAAGCTTTAGATATAGCTATTAAATATATATATATATAATATATTTTATACAAAAAAATATAATAAGATTATAAAATATGATGCAATATATGACATTATATTATACTAGTAATTATACTGACATGATTAGGCAATTAATCAATTTGTTAATCAGCAGAAAATATTGTTGACTATTACAATAACTGATTAATTTATGTTAAGTTTACGTTATTCTCCAAACACTTAATGGTTCCTGTGGAACTTTTCATACAATTCTTTGTCTGTAATTTTTATATTTCTTAACAATCACACATACTTTTTCTTCACAAATTCTGTGTTTTCTTCTTCCAGACACATTTAATGCAGGACAAGGCTGTTTAGCAGAGAGTGAAGGCTCTGTGGTAGCTTGGGTTCAGGTCTTCAAAGTTTATGTTAAATAATAATTAATCTAAAATCTAAACTTTGAAAATAACAATTTAATTTAGCTTTTTTTCACTTAAATGAACAAAATGCTCAATTAATATATTTTAAAAGTTCCGTTACACCCTTTAAAATTAGGAAGGTCTTGCGACCCCGTGTGAAGCTTTGGTGACCCCTAGTGGGGTCCTCTAACCTCAGGTTGGGAACCCGGTAACAAGCATTAAGAATAACTAAATCAAAATTGCCAATCTTCTCGCTGACGGTCTTTTAATTTATCTAGGTCATATAGAGGCATAGGTATTAAATTGAGATTGTTTCAGAACCAGTTAAAAACTCCTGGTTTAAGCACATATTGTGACTTTGACCTCTTCTTTTAAATTCTTCCGTAGACGCACAGTGAGAGCACAGGCACCGCCGGTCCGGGCTCCTCGTCCGCGACAGGCAGGTCCTCTGCCTCGGCGG
>NW_023339984.1:9132984-9143827 GCF_004916995.1 Morone saxatilis | reverse complement strand
AAGAAGCTCACAGAAGCGATGAACAAGCAGCAAATGTTAGATAAGAAAAACCCAATAAACAGACATAGAATGTCAGTAAATTAACATATCAGTACAGCACCGCGAATAGTGCATTTTATCATAATACTAATTAGATTGTCATTACATTAATTATATAAGATAAAGTATATTATGGAGTCAGTACAGGAAACCAATACACACTCACAGGGGAGGCTGTGTAAATCTTGTCCTTAACATTAAATGCTGTTATTAAACCCGCTATTGCAAGCAGCCCAACCTTTTCCTTCAGGAGCCCTTTACATCATTAGTAACTGGGACCTCCATAGTGACACTTTTAATGATATTTCATATTATATTCAAAAACTGTACATAACCAAACAGTGAGCCAGTAACTCCAAGATAGTTTATATGGAACAATTGATTGAATGAGATTTTAGCATATAATTTACTATTCAGGAACTTTCTATACAAATTTGCTGTCTGTGATTTGTTTTCTTTTTAAACATTTAACATTACATAAATTAACAGGCTTCTTTTCGACATTCTTTTCTGTCCTGCACTGCAGTTGTTCGATTAGACAATTTACTTACCAATTTACTTTTCATTAACAAAAGTAAATTATGTTGTGATTTAGTATACTGTGTATAGTTTCATTTACTTTTCTTACATCCCTAAAGTAAGATGTCTTTCGCAACCCCCCATTAAGTATTATCGACCTCTTATCCTGATTCCATTGTAACCACTGCTCTGTGTATGTGTGCCATATGCACAATTACTTTATTCAATTTACTAAACAGGTAGTATATAACATCCATATTTACGTTAGTTTGAAAAAGGGGTACTTTTTACTTTGATAGTAGCAATACTTATATTCACATTTGCCATCCTTTTTCCAGACAAGTGACACTTGATTATGACCTGATGGCCCCGAGTTGAGTAATGTCCCCCCTATTTAGGCCAAAATTCCATCAACAAAAGAAATTTAAATACCGTATCTGGGTAAGTTCCTTAATCATATCATCATTAAAATCAGTTACATGTATGTTAAAACATGTAAAATTATTGCTGGAGTACCAAATCACTGAAACGTATTGTATAACAAAAAGAAAGTCACGATAGTCACAAAGCAAAATTGGTTACACTTTTTCTACTTCTAGCGAAAAGATCAATACAACTTTAAAAATTCTGGACAAGTTTGAAAGATGAAGGAGAAACAATAAAAAGTTTTATTACAGCTTGAACAGCTGGTCAGTATTACTCACGTCATGAGTTTCTGATATTAAGTGCTGGATGTTTTCTGCAGTTCAGTTATTCCAAGTCTGGAATAAGTACTCTTCCCAGCCTTGCACTATCAATTATCTTCCAGTATGCCTACTCTGGGCAGCCATTCGGCAGTGTGAAATAGCATATTTTTTGTATAATTTTAATTTTAGTCATTAAATCTAGTGTGGTGCAAACATGTTATATTCAACTGATACATTACAGAAACCAGGTATTTACTTTGATTTACACAGACGTGCAGAGGGTCAGTGATGCTTTTATTTCCACCAGGCTTTATTACTGTCATTACTGACAACACTGTTGCCAGGCGTCTTAACACATCTCCAAGAGACGTGATCACATTGCCTGCAATCCGTGATGCCCCTAAGTGCTGCCTGTCTATTTGAGAATTGATTCCAAGATTTTACAGCTGATATTTAAAGCTTTAGGGCTCCTGCACTTCTATGATTACCTTCTTATCAGCATGATCACTGCTCAAAATCCCCTCGCTGCTGGTTAAACCTCACCTCTTCATTAAGGTAGATGGGAACTCCCTATTGAGTATCTCAGGCACGGGGAACGTCAGGGTCTTAATACTAATTCTATCTTAATGCATTCTCCCAATTTGTATTTTATCCCCTCGCTCAGGTTACATTTGTTATTGTGGTTGATAATTATTAACTGCCTGCAACGAACACTTATATTTTATAAATCTCTTAATAGGCTAATAGATTAGAATTTATTATTATTTATTATTATTATTATTAAATTAATTGATTCCGGAGGAAAACAGACTGTGTGAGCTCTGATTTGAGTTAAGTCGAAAGTGAGTTTCAGTTTCTTTTGCACTGCACAAATTATGATGACCTAAGAGAATCAATGTACATACATCAGGTGACAAAAACCCTGAAATATTCTGGTGTACTGATAAACAACAATTGGAATGCTTTTTCAATTTTGATGTATTTAGATTTGCTAACTTTGTCTCAAAGGCCTGGGACAGAAGGCAAGATTGTGACTCTTCAGTAATGGATAGGTAAGGTCTGTACTATGTATTGACAGTGTGAAGATAGAAATGCAAAATCAGAAAAACTGATTTTGCATTTCTGCATTATACACACACACACACACACACACACACACACCTATACTTCTGTCTTTGTTTGACAATGTATATGCTGAGTCTGGTGTCTTGTAAGCCCTGGCAGGCTAGGCATAAATGCACGCCTGACATAACAACATTAACATTATATTTGTTTTTAATAGGAAAGTTACATAAAGCTATTGTCATCATGTACACTGTTTCTGCACCCAAAGCACCAACTCTGCCTATTAGACAACTGTAGCTCAATGTTGTTGCTTAGAATCTGCTCCCAAGACCTCAGTAACAGTAGCTATTAATGAGAGGCTTGAAAGCTTGCAGTTCGTAACCATGGAAATCTCCCCCATCACTGCCACTTAACATGGGTGCAGCATTATTTCTGGGGCTAAATCAAATAATTGACTTGTACGATTGTATTTATGTATAATTTGTCTCAAACATTTACTTTACATTTTTTTGTTGTTACTATTGTTTGTGTTAATATATTGACATATGTACACAATCCAAAGTCACTCCCGGTGCAGTTTGAAATCTATGCAATATATGTTGCCCTAAAGAATGTCCTCAATGGAAAGAACAAAACTGTTTTTTGAACTGATGAAGGCCAGGCTCTGCGTTGAGGTGTTGCTTTTAAAAATGTATAAGCCCAAAAATTCCAAAAGCCATTAAATTTTTCTTCGCAACTTCACCTGTAATTTGTGAGTGCCTCCAAGAAGCATACATCATCTTTACTCCTCCCAAGTGTAACTATGACAGTAAGAGCTCTGTCAAAGTGGAATCTAACAGCACAAAAAGTTGTGTTATGTGAAGTGTGAACCGACCAATCGCTGGTCCGGTTACAAGCTGTGGGGACAAGGGGAACTGAAAATGTTGAATTTCCCCAGATTGCTTACCTAAAAGGCAAATAAATCAGGATACAGAAGCTGCTCTTGTCCTGTGACTACTAAAATGCTGTAAATGAAACATGACAAGTAAAAGCTTCAGGCTAGAACATTCACACCAGGCAGTCAACACCAGCTAACAGCAACATATTAATACCATTAAATCATCCATAAACACGGGAATATTTACAGTATAAATACACAAAATACACTAATAAGGGAGGAAAAAGGAGAGGTGTGAAGGAAACAAGTATGGCAGCATGGTAATGAGCCCATCCACATTCTGCATCCACACTAGAGCCGCCATCTAATGGTCCGACACTCCCTATAACAACTAATTGATTTTCATTTGCTAATGTGTGTTCACTTAGCGCCAGCACTAACTGACGGCTCAGTCTACGGTGCACAACAGTGAGACAAGAATGCAGCAGCGTGAAGAGACTGACATATGATCGTTTACATTGATCCAAAGTGTCTTTCAGTACAAGGAACACATTGTGACTAATGTGGAGTGACACAATAACCCTGACTTCAACAACTGAAGTGTAAAATTGTACTTTGAAAAGCAGCATGCAGAAAGAAAATATAATACATTCTGATTTTGTTGGCTTATGAAAGAGCCGTTACACAAACTCTGTTCTGTGCAGAGCAATATGCTTGAGTGTCATTCATATGTTTTATGAGTTAAAATGGTACCTGCTCATGATGAAGACAAATGTGATCAGAAACAAGAACAATCGGGAGACTTCCGGTGGCGCTAAAGCGAATGGCAGCCTAAAAACCCCGCTCCCAACCGATCGGATATTTATCCCCTTGGAAGAACATTAAGATAGGGCTGCAGCTATCGAATATTTTGGTAATCGAGTATTCTATCGAATATTCCATCGATTAATCGAGTAATCGGATAAAACATACTTTTGCTTAATAAAGCCCAATTAAAATAATGACAATAGAAAACAAAGACAGATATCTTAATATAACAACAATTTGTTTCTTTAGAAAAATGGACATTTATTACTTAACATAAATGCAAAGTAAGTAAACCGTTTCCAGTCAAATTTTTAATAAAAATATAAATTACTTCAGACTACGGTATGCCAGCTCCATCTTCCTACTTCCTCTTATTACTTTCCTTGCTGCCCGTTTGCCTCATTTTACAGTTTTTTCACTGTTTTCGGGCCCGTGAAGCCCTGACACCGCTGCGCTTCATTCACCAAACCTAGTAACGCCACTTTACATTCTCAGTAATCGTAACGGCGTTCAACATGGGAAAAGTAAATTAATCAGATTACTCCGTTACTGAAAAAATAACGCCGTTATACTTAAACGCCGTTACTCCCAACACTGTAGGGGACGCATAGCCTGTGACGTAAGCACGTTGTGTCACACTAAATCCATGCGAAACGTGAGCTTTAAATTTAATTAAACAAGGCTTCGAGGCAGAGGAAATTCCTCGATCATTTTTTGTAATCGAGTTACTCGAGGAATCGTTACAGCCCTACATAAGAGCCTGGCGACTCTGCGATGCTGCACATAAGCAAACTAGTGCTTTGAGCTAAATGCTAATGTCAGTAAGTAATCATACTCCAATGACAACGGTAACATGCTGATGTTTAGCAGGTATCATTTTTGTCACCAAATCAGCTTTGCGTGATAACATGCTAACATTTACTAGTTAGCATTCTAACAGCCTCTGCAAAAGTGCAGTTGAGGATGATGGGAATATCACTTGTTTTGCTGGTGTTCTGGTCGCACACCAAAGTATTGGAAACATTACATTAGATCATCAACACTATTAAAAACCATCATGTGGGGAACATAGAGGTCTGTACAGAATTTTATGGCAATCAGTCCAACAATTGTCAAGGTTAACCTCATTGTGGTGTTGAGATACATTGTGTGGGAACATAAATGTCTTTACAAAGTTTTGTGCCAATCCATCCAGTAGATTTTCAGTGGATAAGTGAAAACTTTGACGTGCAGGTGCTATACAAAGTCAAACTCATTGGATAAGATTCATCCAATGTCATGAAATCCATCCTACAGTACATTTGTTTGAGATATTTCAGTCAAGACCAAAGTGGTGGAGCTATCGACCAACATTGCCATCCCCAGAACAACGCTGACAGCATTCATAAATGCCACTGAAATGTTTGTACTGAAAACTCAGAGCTCGGTGGGCCAGAGATCCTTAGGAGTCTGTCAGAATGTGAAAGAAGACAAAAATCCATTTCGATTACAGTTTCAAAATGGAACATCCAGGACAGAGGATAAGCTGCAGATCCAGGGGCTGCAGACACTGATCATATGGGCCTGCGTGTGATTACAGGGAGCTCAATTAACGTAGACCCAGGGGACAATTCAATCACAGAGACAAACATTCCCCCAACATAGCTTACGTGACCTGCAACCAATGGTCCATCTTAGCTCCATTGATTGAGTTCAACAGGCTTGGGATGGTGGGCCTTGCAGACATCCACTTGAAACTTAGGGCTAGGTCAGACAGCCTGTAAAGAAAGAGGGGGTCATTTTTGTGGCGGAGTTGTTGCCATTGCAGTATTTTATTTAAGCGCTGAAATAAGAAAAGGGAGAGAACGAAAGGAAGACAGAAAAGAACGAAGATATTTGTGAGAGTCTTAACCACCCAGCCAGCCTTAGTCATGTTGAGCCCAGTGCCAAGGCCTCCAAATACAAGCCTTTGCTCTGATTTTACACTTGGAGCAGCTGTGTATTTGCAATTTTCCATTGACACAATCTCATGTATGCTTTCATATCTATCCTCCATTCTCATGCAAAGTTAAATATACCTGCGCTTGCAGTGAAAAAAAAGGACGAATATTCTACAGAGACTGGCATCACAAATCCGTTAGATACAAGTCTTTTTTGCAGATCACACATAGGTCTCGTGAATTACTCCCTTTCCATTTCAAAGCGCTACAATCTGGGATTTTTACAGCAAAGATATCTCATTTAAAATGGAACCATAATTGAATCTGAGATCACGCGCTCCCAGATATGGCGCCTGTTCCCTTGACACAGTCATATCACACGCATCCTACATTTCAAAGTGGCTTTCATGCGATTTTATGAGAATATGGTTAATACGGTGTGCTTAGGCAGATCACAATGGGCATAATCCCGTGTTTGGAAGACTACCTCCCAATGGCGTACAAAAAATAAAGAACCCTCTGTGTCCAACATACGAAATGCTTCAGTCGCTCTGATTTGTTGTGACTGAGACTGAGATTGAACAGTAAAAATGTGACAACCACAAAAAGACAATTGCCTTCTTTGCCTGTGCTACTGTATACTGAGCATCATTCGTGGGCAGCAGGAGACAACATAAACTGAACCTAGAAAGGAGACAGAAATAGCAATGTTGTAGACAGTATCCTGATTTAAAAATCAAGAGAATCAAGAAGTCCCTTGGTATCAAAAAGGTAAAACGCTACATTTAATCCTTCTGTGCCCTGCTAATGCCTAATTTGAATAGAGAATTTGTATGTAATACAGTATTTGATCCTTTGTTGCCATTGGTAACCTCTCTGGTACAACCACTTGCTGCCCAATTAAGTGAATCTTAATTCACAACGCTCATATTTTTAAGATATGCTTCACAAAATGTAATTTAGAGCTGGCTGGCACATTGCTTGTGCTTTATACAGCCTCTGCCCTCCTGGGAAGAGAAGACAGGCATTTTTGAGCAAATCAAAATCAATAGCTATCTAAAGGGGGCGAATCTAACAACATTAATCCTCTGGATCCACCAGTGATTCTCCCTGTAATTAATCAATGCTTTAAACTGGAGAAATTTGGCAATTAATCTTTAATTCTCTAATGGAACATACACACTGAGGCAAAAAAGCAGCTAACAGTGAGGCTAAGTTACACCAGCTCAGAGCTTATTCAATACCAGTCTAATGAGGTCTATTATGAGTCAAATGTGGTCTTTTTGAAGCAGCCGAGCGTGCAGAAAGAAGGCCCCGTGAAGTAGAGGGTACAAGTCATTATGCTCAACATTTTGAAAAATTTACAATTGTGAGGAAAGATGACTTCAATAAGAATGGCTCAGATTGTCCCCGTGGAGATTATTTGTCCCTAAAAAAAGCGCCCAAGCTTAAAGATCATCATACATCCCATGGCATTTGATGAACTTTAAATGAACTTCATCATGGTGTTTAAAGTTTTTGCTGATTTGCTGATTCTTTCCCATGTTTTTGGTGAGCCAATGATCTATTGCTTTGGCCGAAATGAAGCCGCAGAGGCCTCTCCACACAAGATCAGACACGCAGTTCACTCTGCATTTGTGTAAGCTTTATCAAACAGGTGAATCCACCGTGGCACCTACTCAGCGAGAGCCTGAACAAAAACACTACAGAAGAGAAATCAGTCAAGCCTGTCGCATTGACCTACTTGACAGTGGTGTGTGAGCTGAAGAGTGAGAGCTCGCAAGTCAGTGTCTTTTTTCTTTCTTTCTCACTATCTCCTCTTTCTGTTTTCACTGTTTCTCCATTTTGTGTTTTGCTGCATTTTGTAAACCACAACATGTACTAAGGCAACAGAGAGGCACAAAATACATAAATTTATTACCAGAAAGGAAAAAGTGGCATTTCACTTTGAATACAAATCGATTTCATGAGTCTAATTAAATATCACAGCTCTTATTTTGTTCATTTAAGAATCAAATTAGAGGCATTTAGGTTGAAAGAGAGCAACTGTGAGACAATATCTCAGAAAGCTGCCAAGGGCGCTGCTGAAAGCAACTTGATAAAATATGATGCTGTGCAGTTGGACAACCCTTTACACCTCTGCCTGCATATTTAAAATTCTTACAGTCAATACATAACTTGTGCTGATCGTATTGTATATCAAAGACAGTTAAAGCTTAGCTGGTAAAGTGTCACAGTTCAAATAATAAAGAAAATCTGTCTTGACCTCAAGCAGATCTACATTAATACTGGAAATATCCAGACAGAAATAGTGCACCACACTGGTGGTTGCTCATAAGCTCTTGCTGTCACTCATTATGTGACTGCCATGGTAACCGTTGGTAAGGCTAAAAAACCCCATTTCAGCTGAACGTGTGAGGGAAAAAATTTGGTTTTCTCTCTTTTCTTCTTGGCTATACCTGGATGACTTAAAGCACAATGGTACACGTGTGACACAGTTTGCAGAATGATTTCTCGATCTCCATGATGTGTGACTGAATAAGCGTCGAGGCGAGGAGGTGGGAGTTGAAACCTACAGTTTGTTTGCGTTTAATGCTACTTTAAGACTTCTCACTGTAGCGGTGGCATTTCGGAATTTCACACAAGCCAGATCCAACAGATTTTTACACCAAACACCAAAGTTTTGTTTGCAGCAAATTGCAACCTAGTTTTCTTTATATCTTTTATCAACAATGTAACTAGAACACATTTGAAATCTATATCCGTGTCATGTCTGTTCATCATACAGAGCTGTAGTCAGCTGTAGTCAGAGCATGTTTAGGTTAGCTTAGCATTAAGAGTGGCAGCAGGAGAAACTGCTAGCCAGACGCCTATCAACACCTCTAAAGCTCACCAATTAACATCTCGCATCTCGTTGGTTTAATCTGTACACAAACATAAATGAGTCAGAGCTATTTTTTGCTAAACAGCGGTTTACTTTGTGTGCAGTGTATATTTCATGGTGACACCTGTCACAGAGAGGTTGCCAGGTTTGACACCATTTGAGACCAAAATCTGTGCTCTCCTAATGTCTGGCACTGTAGCCGGAGATACTGGGCGGACAAACGGAAATAGCTTCAACACATAACCAAGGCTGCATTTGTTAATCCATCCTGTTATGATTACTTAATGGAATCAACTGTTTTTATTTATTTGTGTTCCAAGAGTGAGAAGAAAAGATTGTTACTGTGCAATAACTGTGGAGCTGGGGTCTGAATGTTAAGCCTGGTTTAGCATTAACAACATGTTGTATGTTGTAATTTTCTTTTTGCATAAGCTTACTGACCGCATCTGGCAACCCGTGCCATAACCGGAGAGGCTGCACACAGCTAAACTGCTGTTTGGCAAGAAATGGCCCCAGGACTTAGTTTGACTAGCTAGCTAGGATACGATAGTGTAGAGAAATGTGCTCCCAGCTTATTTGATGTAATGTAGCCTTCTACAACTCTGAGTCGCCAAAAAACTACATGGGCCATAGAAATGTATAAGTGAAGAAGAAGTCAGTGCAATACGAGTTACACGAAGAAGATGGAGACAACTAGGATTCCCAAGCAGGATTGTTTAGGAAGGACAACAGTCAAAACTAACAGAAGAACTGAAGCATCGGAAACTCAAATACATACTACAGAGTAAGGAATTCTGCTGCACTCTAAACTGTCGGAGAAGGAAATATCACAGTCCACAGAGTTCTTCTTCCTGTCATGGTTTCCTCTGCAGAGCAGGTATTGAGGGCAAGTTTGGAACTTGCTTCTTTCTTTGAGGCGTTGCTTGAATGACAGTCATCATGCCAAGAAATAACCGACATTTTTCTATGTTAGCAGGCATATTTTTGAACTTTAGACAGAGACAGGCTCGCTGTTTTCCCCTGCTTTCAGTCTTTATGCCACGCTAAGTTGAACTAGTCCCGCCTCCAGCTCTGTATTTGGGTGCACAGATGTTTCATTGATGTAAATCGTCTCAACTTACGCTTAGAAGGAAAGTAAATAAGTGCATTTCCCAAAATGTTGAACTATTTCTTTCACAAAAGTCAACACAACACAGAATCCCTCCTAGACTGAATAAAAAAAGAATATTCTGGCCTTCCACACACCATGTAGAGAGGAAGCCAATCCTCACATTGTTCACTACAAACTCTACATTTCACTCGTTTTATTCTCTGTCATGGCAGCTACTCCCGACACGGGGGAACAGTTTAGAATCAAACTGCCAGGAGTCGACAGCTCTGGTGTTTAGGGAGAGAGAGCGAGAGACAGAGAGAGAGAGTGAAAGGAAAAGAGGGAGAGAGCGAGCTATGGAGAAAGAAATGTGGAGGCACAACAGGTAGCTCTGTCAAACTCCAGGGGTCTGCCTAGCTGATCCCTGCCTCTCATTAGAACAGAAGGATGACACACAGGCAGTGTAGGAAGAGGGGAGGATTCTGGGAATGAGGCAGAGGGGGAGGAAAGAAACAAGAGAGGAAGAGGAAGGGCAAAGTGGGCTCCTAAAAGCCCTTCCACTGACAGGTTTGCTGTAGCTGAGATATGTTTCAGGGAATGGTGCTGGTAAAGCAGAGCTTCACGAGAGGAAGGTTGGGTGGGTGAAAGACAAGTAATTGGGAGCTGTGGCATGACAGGCTGTTGGGTGAATCCCCCTGACCCACTGACTCACTAGCAGGGCTTTTGTCTGGAGGTAACTGGAACTGCAGTGTGAGCTCGGGGAGGTGCCGCCCCCACAGTTAGAAAACAAAAGTCTCTGTGGGTGTGTAGAGAATGAATACACAGCAATCCTCCTCCTCCAAATATGTATGGAGCCAACACCGACATACACACACAATCCCGGCGATGGTGGGAGTTTGCAAGTCTCACCTTACAAGACTCCACATTTGACAGTTTTCCTTGAGGGAAGGGGGCGGT
>NW_023339984.1:9086554-9132884 GCF_004916995.1 Morone saxatilis | reverse complement strand
GAAGGGGGCGGTGGGGTGGGGGTGGGGGTGGGGTTCTGCTAAGAGGCACACAGTCGCAATCTGTATGCGTGGTGAAATGCCGAAAAACCAGCGGCTGGCACGAAAGTCATCAAATGCAGGGACAGTGTGAGAGGCTGTCAAACACCAGGTACTGTACCAGAGTCCTGCTGTCTGTAACGACAGAATTTTATGCTCCGGTGAACATGCAAGGGCCACCATGTCAAAGCGTACACACTGAGAAACCGTGAAGTGCAAAAAGAAAAGAAAAAAATAGAAGAACTTGACACATTCCAAGAAAAACAAAATGGCCTTCTGTCAAGACGGGTCAGCGGGAAGAGGCTGGCCGCAAGCCTCGGAACAACTCAAAAAGAAGAGAAAACTCGGGGGGTACATGTGGAACATTTTGTACAAATTAGCAAGTTATGACAGATTCACAACCTAATTTCAGCAGTGTGCACAACATGAGAGTGAGTCATTGCTGTGTGTTTTTAACAGCAAGGTGTTTTCACACAGTTCCCTAACACAATAAAACCTGAAGACAACACATGTTCAAGAAAGACTTTTGGCACTGTTTGTTTGCCAGCTCTGAAACCAGGCACATGCAAGGAGGGGAAAATGGAAAAAAAACTGCTATAAATTATTTAAACGTCTGACAACCAACCCCCCCGCCCCTTCCCCCTAAAAAAAATAAAGGAAAAAAAAGCTTAAATGCTGTGTCTAGACACAACATTGTATTACTGACGCTTGACTTGTTGATGCACCAGCACTCAAGTATTTACATAATTAGTTCAGCTAGATGAACACTCTGATTAAAGTAGCTGGTCCCGATTTGATGTCGTTTTTTTTATTATTTTTTTTATAATTTGTAGTTTATAGTAAGCTTTTAGAAACATGAAGTTTTTTTTACTTTTTTTCCATTTTCTTAACATAAGTCAAAAATACTGACAAACTGTTTGATGAACAGTTGTTGATTTGGTGTTTTTTCAGGTTTTTAACCTTTGGTCTTATACATATACTAATACATTCATAAAAACCTAAACTTCACTGTGCATTTAACCCTTTAACAAGCAGTCTGGATACATTTAAAGAAGCGGTTTTGATTGTTACACTGACATTTAGCATAGCGATATCCAAAGTTCATTACCCTGTTGGACCTCAAAACTGCTTTAAAATTAAGGTGGCACCTTTTGTTTGCAAAAAATAGTGACTGATACTCAACATCTTATCAAAATACTCTAAAGTAAACTTATGAACATTGCTTCCTCATGGCTTTTCAGTGGTGTTCAGCAGCTGATACATTGTAAAAGCTCCTGTGAAGCTAAGGGCATCGACTGAGGCGTGGTGGGAATACTTAGCTCCGAAGAGACGCCTCCATATCTCTGCGCTTCCTGCTGGAGAGGAAAAGAGCCACCGCTGAGGGGGAAAAAGTGGAAGGGGAGTTGTAGTGGTGGTGTTAGGGGGGAGCATAATGACAAGCCATAAAATTTTTAATGCCCCCACACCCCAGCCTTTTTAGTGAGACACTCAATTATTGATACATTTATGGTCTGTCCAAGAAGCTGCACAGAGTTAGGCCAGTAGGACAGTGTGGGGGTTACCGGCTAAAAAACAACAACAAACCTCTCCCAACAACGTCCCTTGTTTTCTACCTGTCATACTTGTCAAGTATCCAAATGAGCATGGGAGTCGCAACACACATTCTGGTGGCAGCAATAACATTTGAATGTCAGAAAATAATTCTTGCAGTAATATTTTGTAATATTAGAGGCACTGCAAAGGCCATGAATGGCTACGGGGGAAAAGGAAATGACTTACTACTTTCGCCCGTGACAGTTCATAATTCCATTTCCAATATCTTTTCCTTTAAAAGTTTAAGGTCGTTCTTGATGTACTTGGCGTATCTCATATACGTTTTCTGAAACCTAGTTCTCCTTTTTATGTTTTCCTTTGTCATTCAGCGGGATGACATGTGACAGCTAAAGTGAAATCTCCTTTATTATTTGCCTGCCATCTTGTGCCCCTGCATAATCATCCTGAATGAGCTATAATTACACCTCCCCTGAAAAGGGTATCGGACGCACGGCTTTATTGAGAAAGATGAACCGATGAACAGTGACTTAAACAACAGTCCTCCGTGGGGGGAAACGGATTTCACATTTTCTACGGATGGTGGCCCACATTCTCAGGCAGCGGGCTTCAGCGAACGTCGATACAGGTCCTTGTCATACCAAGTAAAACAACTTCCACTTATAGATAGAGAAATAGACAAACTAAGAATCTCCCAAAGGAGCTGTGTTGTTGAATTACTCAACAGGAATTCCATCGCCAGTTACAACATCCTCATGTGGATGCATAGCTTTCTGATTCCCAAAATAATGCCATTTTGCAAAAATAGAATAGAAAAATAAATGTCCAGTTTCCCCTAACGTGGTGCGGTGTAATTACTAGCTATGTGGCTACTGCTGGATTCTAATTGGAAACAGAGTGGCCCTATTCTGGCTGCCTCCTGTCAGTGGATATGCCACTTGTAATGTATGGCATCCCACCCACTCACTTTGAGATCACACCGCGGCTCGATGTTGAGCTTGTTTTCCACATTGCTTGGGCACGCTGGCTGGCCAATTTGCAGCTATAGTTCAAACAAGTGCCCAAGCCTTTTCTCTTCTTTCTGAGTGTTATCTGAATAAATGTAACAGGTTGTAACTGTAATTAAAATGCCCTTTTATTTATGCTCAAGCACTGCAAAAGCTTTTTTTTTTTTTTACCCCTGCAGATTCACAAACCGAATCTCTGGATTATTCTTTCACCATTAGAAAAATCACGGATTTAAACAAATTCACAGCGTGCTGAATACAAACAGTGGGGAAGCGCAGCAGCATAGAAATCAGCCGGCTGAGGAGAGACTACATGAATGGGAGGCTCAGACACACATGCCCTCAAGACGAGTGATCTTTTACTGGATGCTGACACTTGCCAATTACAAACCACCCACGTCCCACTTGTTTTTAAGAGTAATTAGTCAGGCCCAGTGTGAATTCCAGGAGGGTCTTGGGAGATGAGAGAAATCTGCCACAGGTCAGCCAGCTCAGTAGAGGGTTTAGTGCTTAGAGAGCCCCTCTCCATTCAACTCTGCGCTCCAAATGTGTGGGCTGCATTGAAGTGGAGTAACGGAGTGAAGGTTCGGCACGCTTAACGCCCCCGGGGTCAGCCACGATCATCATCAGACAAGAACCATAAAAGAAAAAAAAAAAAAAAAAAAAAAACGGAAGAAAACCCCCGCCAGAACAAGCAAAAAAAAAAAAAAAAACTAGACACACATACACACACACAATTACTGGGAGGGTTTTCCTTTCCTTTTACATGCTGCTACTACAACGTAGATATGACAGATTCAATATGGCAGAGAGGGATGGGGAAAGGATTTGGTGTGCAGTCAAACTAGGTTTAGGAGATAACTTTTTATTCTGCTTGCTTGCGTAATAGATATGAAATATTTCTGACACATTTTAATAGGTGGGAACATTCAGCTCTGGACCATATGGCTTTCTGCTGATGAGAGCAAAAGTAAAAGTGTGACTCAGTGAGGCAGTTATCAGTGGTGAAAATGAGCGATGGTGACTGGATATAGTCGTCTGAAGCCTCATGCTGTTTATAAAACGGGGGACTTAAACAGTAACTTCCATGGCAATGACAAAGGACTGTGATAAAGGGATAATGTTTTCAACCAAGACCAAAACCTTTTCATCTGATCACCCGATGAAGATCTAACTTGGGCTGAAACATCTCGGGTCTCCCACACACATTCTCACTCCCAACTCATCAAGTATATTCAAAATATGCAATGTAGGTAACCCCCTGGTGTCATTAATTGTCGCACAGGGCTCGGTGGTCCAGTTAGCAATAATAAATAGACTTTCAAAATAAAGCTTGGGTGGTTAATCTGAAACAGATGCAGTTTAGGTTTAGAGACAAAAACTACTGGTTAGGTTTGGAAAAACATAATAAGTTACATCATTTGTGTGATGTATAACAAAAAGTCAGACAATACTCCAAGGTATACCTCTCAAACATTTTAATTTTCAAACTGGTAGAAAATGTGCTGCTAGGTCTGAGAGAGAAAATGGGAACTTTTTCCATTTGAATTATGTCATGACTTTCATGTCAAAAAAATAGAAAATGAAATTACATGAAAGTGTTTGTATATGTGTTTGTATCATTTTAATAATGGCCAGATTGCCCCTCTTATTTTAATTTAAAAGGAAATAGAAAATGTCCTGCAAAGAACTGTCATCGACTGAATGATTTATTTTTATATTTTCAGTTGCCAACTTCCGATTGCAAACTTCGCTAACCACTCAGGCTCAAAAATTCAAGTGGATTCAGCCATCCGCACGCAGGTGAAAAAATTCAAGTGAGTGGAGAGATTTCATGCAGAAAAGGACACGCTTGAAAAAAACAAAACAAGTGAAAGCAGAACATAAAAGTACAACAAAAATATCCAGAGATTTATCCAGCTACAGCACGTTTAAAGGATATGAATCATCCGGCCCAAGAGGGTTAAAAACGAGAACTAGACTTTCTGCAGAGGCCACTGACTGTTCTCGGAGAACAAGATAAACTTTAGTTAAATGAGCGATGTGTTAAGGTCAGCTGTATATTAATGTGAAAGAAGACTGAATATATAATGTGTTTAGAAAAATTAGGTTGATAAAAAAAACAGAATGAGCTCTTTTGTGCTAGAACATGGAGATTCAACCTTTTTGCCCATTGATGGGTTGCAATGAAATATATTTCGGCAGGTGGTAGTGTTGTATGTTTTGGTCAAAACTATTACGGTTCAGTACTTTGTATCTATGATGATGGTCCTGGATCTCCATTCATACTGGCAGTCAAGAAGTTTTGTCCAACTTCAGAGCAATTTTCCCTCAGCTCTCTGTTTTAGTATGAGAGGGCACATTAATCAAAAAGCCAGTGAAGAAGCAACTATGGCCCGAGCCCAGAGAGTACATAGTGACAGCACACACAGAGGACAGTAACAATAGTTGTGCGACTTGCCTCTGACCTCCTGTCATGGCGTGATAAATACCTGGCGGTGGTTATGTTCGACTGGAACAGAACTTGGGGATTGTGGGACACTGATGGGAGCTTTGTTTCAGCTTGGCATGAGGCGTTAACTTCCCCTATTTGTCCCTTTTGACCTCACAATTCAACATATTTACTGCATTTAAACACACCAGATGGTGCGGCTGCTCTCGTGTAAAGCAGGTCACGAAAATAAAAAATCTCAAGGAGCCGGAGGATTTAAAATCCTTGGGGTGTTATTTAGTTTTCAGTTTGTCTAGAGAGGTGGGCAACAAGAAAGAAAGAAAAAAAGCATTTGTTTGCTTCTTTTTATTGCTTTTTGTGATGTTTGAACGTTTACTTTCAAGGTTCTGCTTGGAAACAAGAGTGGCCTGTGTGTGGGAGAAGCAGAGAGGCACATTAGCAGTGTTGTGAACAATTTTCAAGTCACCCATCAAAGTGTGCCATGTCCAGTAATTGTTGTTTAATTGGCAGTGAAATGTTGTTTTCTCGTTTGACAATTTACAAAGGACGTTAGGAGGGAAGTGACTCTGCCGATTCCACCATATCCACCTCTGACGCTTATGAAAAACTAAGTGAACTAATTGCTGTTTCGTGTGTGTGTAATTGAGGATTACTTTATAACAAAAACATTGCTATTTACCACCTTTCCAGGGTTCATGTGAATTTTTCGTAGGTGCAGCGAACGTAACTGAGTGAAAAAGAAAGGACAAGAATACTATGTGACCCTAAAATCACATATGAGAGCTGTTAGAGACAAAATTCAACTTATCTGTTGTCGGCAGTAAACAGTGCTAATTGTGTTTTTTGCCTCTTCTTGACAGAGCAAAAGGCTGCTCCTCTGATGTCCATTACAGGCCGAAAGAGTCACCCCCGCATTAGTATCTCGGGCTTAAGGCCACGGAAACAAACCGAGCAGGCATCAAAATCAAAAAACGGTCATCACGCTGCAAGTGTCTCTCTCCCTCTCCCTTCTTTTAGCTAGTGCACTCCACCCTCTTTATCTCTTCCTCCATCCCTCCCTCTCTCTTTCTCTCTCACCCATGCTTTATCAAGGCAGTGAGACCCCCTGGGAGGCTCTGATCTCCAGCGCACATCCTGAAGAATTAATGACTTCTAATGTACCAGTTAATGCAGAAAAGGCGGAACATCCATCATAACTGACAATTTAATGGCGCTTTCATAGATGGGCCACTCACATCTCTCCCATTCTCCTTCGCCATTTTTTTCCCCTTCCCCTTTCTCCCTAACAGACAGCTCAGAGACATAACTCACATGTACGACACATACACACAAGAGCAACATTATCCTTCTCACTGACTTCGTGGTAAATGTTTCTAAAATGTGCTTAGGATCGTTTCATTGGAAGGATACGTTCAATCTGATCCACTAACCCCTGACAATAAGGTACACGCAGTTGTACCGGTGCATGACAAGGAACAAATCAGGAACTAACTGGTTATTAATGAATAGGTAACAAGTGCTGTAATTTGCAAATCAAAAAATAAAGATAACAGTACGTTTCAAGAGAATATAGATACTAGAAGTTACTGAGCCAATGTCTAGTGATTATTTCCTGCAAAGGTGAATCATACTGAACCCTTAATTTAGAATCAACTACTAAATGGCTCATAACCACTAATTAGTCATTATTTTCCTTAGTTACTATTTCTGTGTTCTGAAGTAGTGCATCATACTGAGTTGTTATCAGGAATGCTTCATTACTTCATGATTACCTTACTGTACCATTACAAGTTAAGAATGAGCTGCTGAGTTTCTGGGAAATGCGTCAGTAGTTCAGGGATGAAACAAGCTATAAGTGAATCTTTTTACAAAATCAAAGCTACATCATCAATATTTATGTATTAACCGTAGATCTAATGTAATCTGAAAGGGCTTTGAACCACTTTTAGGATTGTTGCGGCCTTGATTGTTGCCCTAAAATGTCTGATTTTAGGGCAACTGTTCTTCGTTCTTGCGATGAAATTGTGGGACTAACTGAAAATTGCAAAACTATACGCGATGCTATGATTGGTAAAATTGCAGAAAACTACAATGATGGATTAAATTCACAGAAAAGTTGCGGCGATTAGACAAAATAGTCGCACAGAATTCACGGAGATTAGTTGAGTTTGCGTTAATTGTTGTGATCGCAACATCCTAAAGGGACTGTTTAATAGTAACAAACCAATAGAGAATTATCATCACGCTTTGCAGTTCAATTCAGCTCTACAGTGCTATGCAAATAAAACTGAATTCAATTCAATTAAATACAGAGCTCGTTGTTTTAGTTTTACCACCCACAACTTCACTGTTTTAATTCACTCTCACGGCTCTCATAAGAATTTCCAGAAGCAGCAGGCAGTTGTTTTTAGTACCACACTACCTGCCCAGGACTAAAACGCAAACAGAAAAAGTTAGTGATGAGCTGCATAATGGAACAGCTGAAGAGACAGATATTTCCCTCAGGAGTGGGTGTAGACAAAGCAGAGCTAAAAAACACTGAATACTGCATTTACATTTGTCAGGTAGCAAGAGAGATAGCTAATAATAAATGGAACTTGTTCAGATGTTTATGTAATTTGTTCTCAAGTCTTTCTTGAAAAAGACTACCAGGTCTCCACAGACTTCCTTGATGAATTTGGCTGAACTAACTGCCTAACTAGTCTTTGAGTCAAAGTTACTCAGTAACTGTTTTGGAGCTGAAAACATTTGTCAGTTAATCGAATGATAGAAAATGTAACAATTATGTTGATGAATTCTTCGTTTAATTTTAAGCAAAAATGGACTGCTGGCAGCTTTTGAATGTGAATATTTGTCAGCTTTTCTTCAACTATGATAGTAAACTGAATATATTTTGGTTTGGGACTAACATTTAAATATGTCACCATTGGCTCTAGGAACTTGTGATGAGGATTTTTCACAGTTTGCTGACATTTTTAGACCAAACTATTATGATAGAGGTAGATTAGTTTTTTTCTTTTCTTTTCATTGATTTTAGACAGTTTGTTTTCATTGTTAATTTTTTGCTCTTTTACTTTTCCTGCATTGATTCTGTGATTATGTGCGCTTTTACAGTGCTGTCCAATTTCAATTGTATTATTATTCTACGTGGACACCGGGAAGACCTGCAGCTAGCTACTGTTATAAAATAATAATTAAACAACTACTTTTTAATCAGCTGTTTATTCCTGGTGTCTCACCTACACTCTTTTCTTGGTTACTGCTCAGGAATGCGTGTACCTTATTGTACAGTTAGACATGGCACGTCATTTCACTGATGATAAATGTCAACTAACTATGAGGCTTATTTAAAGCACATGCAATTTACCTTTTTGATATGTCAATCATATTCAAGTATTCTTGTTACAAATAGAAATTAATTCCACACAAATACAGTCCCTTATATATGAAGATGTGGGAGATGATCCCTGGCTTACAGACTTAGGAGATGAAATGAAGCACTCTGCATGTATAAGCCCATTATATTTTCTGCAGGCGGGCCTGACCTGATGTAGAAATCAATTGGATGATATAACATGGATTTTTTTTTAACATTTAATGTATCTTTGACTATTTTTTTTTTTGTCCAAAAAAATAAAAAATAATTTTCAAAGCATAAAAGCATGAAAACCTCTCAATTCTTTAGGGAAAAATCATTCAATTATTCATGCACCAAAACAGAAAACATAATGATGAAGAAAACATTCATGTATAACAGTGCCATTCAGAGTCAACTGCTTAATTGCTACACTAATCACACCTTGAAATGACATGTGTGGGTATGCAGTAAACATAACAACCGTTGTACATTAAGTTGCTGTAATACGGCTCACTGTCACTGAGCAGACTGAGAGAGAATTTCTTGGCTCCCCAGCCTCTTTGACTTGATGTAGAGGACCAATATTGCCTGGAACAGCTTGCACAGGCAGCTAATGTCCCTTTCAACACGTCTAAAATTATGTTCAGAGGACTGTCCAATCAATGGGATTGTCCAGCGATGGGAGACCGAGCCACCTTGCAGCCAAATGAGTCGGTGTTTCATAATGGTGAGCTAAATTTATTGCAGCACCCGGAATGGTCTGCAGGATTTTGTCTGAGAGGAGGAGGAAGCAGATAGTTTCCACTCTGCTTTTTCCAGATACCACAAACATAATTGAAAAGTTTTGGAGACAGAAAAGTACTGCAGACTACAGTCTCAGTATATTGGCTTGATAAACAAGTTGCAAGATAGTTAGAGTGGAAATACACGACTTTTTGCTATAACTTATCACTATGAAGTAAACCTTGATTGCACAGCGTAATGGCCATAGAATACTGACACCACCCACATTTGGATTGGTTCCCGATAAGCCTCGCTCTCTCTATGCATGTCCGCCACTGGGCCCAATATTTCCCAAACTCAAACTGTTGAGTAACTCTTGAGTTAATACGCAGTGCACATCATTACAATAGCTTTTGTCAGTTTCCAAATGAAATATACAATTGCTGCTATTTCAATTGATCTCTTCAGTGAACATACTTCTTTTTTCATTCTTATTTCCAAAGTGGTGTTGACCACTTCTTCACCGTGGTCAGCTCTGAAAAAAATAGAAAGCCATCAGTTGCCTCTGCAACAGTGGGGCAAATAATAATACAGCTTGGAAACACTAGGGGGGAAGTTGTCTGTTGTCACCTCAATGAAATCATTAGAAAGGTTGCAAAAAGTATAAGTGCCGCTGTGGCTCAAGAGGTAGAGTCCACTGATCGGTTCGATCCCTGGGCCCTCCAGCTGCGTGTCGGAATGTCCTTGAGCAAGCTTTTTAACCCCAAATTGCTTCCGATACTGTATGGTGTGTGAATGTGAATGAATGGAATAGTTGTGTATGGCATGTGGTGTAAATCGCTTTGAGTGGTCGGAAGACTAGAAGGGCGCTATACAACTATAGTCTATTTACCATTTAGAAACAAGAAGAGAGCTAAAGTAGAAGAGAGTGAGTAGTTCATGAAGTCCACTTAGTTCAGACAAGAAGGATTTTTACTTTTACCAGTGTGTAAGCATCTAGGAGCTAAGTTTCAGATTGCAACCAGTTGAACACCATTCGCGTCTGTGTGGCTCTTTAACTGATCTAATGCTACACAACCAGCTAGTTGCTAACTAACTCTGTCTGCCATTTGGTGCTAAACAGGTCACTCAGAGTTAGTTTATTAGAGCTATTTCACTGCTATAGCTAGAAATGAGGTTGGTGAGAGTGAACGAAAACAGTAAAGCAGAGAGCCGTAAAACCAAAACAATGAGCTAAAGAGGCTAATATGCTTAGTAGCGACAAGCGGGGTTGTTGGTTTGCCACTATAGATGAACTCTTTCACAATACACAGTCATTTGATCCATTGTTAATATAAAAATACAGCTTTGACATACCTGCTTCTCTGTATCTACATCTCCTCTTAGTGACTACTTAGTGACACCTTTAATAAGGGGATCTACTAATGATATTAATTATGTTTTTTTTGCGTGGGTTTACTTAAACTATATATTTTGTGTGAAAAGAGTGAGCATCCAAGAAAAACAAAAGCATCAAAGTAGACAGGCTTTGGTTTAGCTAAAAGATTCTCAATCCAATTGGGACAACTCCCTGCAACAACAAGCATGCAGCCTGATGTGCGAAGACAGGTCCTGGTATGCAGTGAAGCACAAATACTGTATAAAGGCGAATTCATGAACGTATAGCCAAACAAAATGTCAAGACAAGTATGCATTTTGTCCATTTGGACCAGAAGATTTTGATGCACAATCATTTTTAGTGGTCACTTTCTATACGCCATGCTTTGACCTCTCAGAGCTGACACCAGATTCAATAAAAAGTGCGTACAACCAAGCCTTTGGAGAATTTATTTTTCCATGGAAAATTTAATCTGTGACAGATGCTTGTTTCTCTGGGGACATCGCTGCTCACAAGGCTGGGCAGGTCAGAAGTACAAGATAAGCATGTTAGTATTGAGCAGGCAGATGGTAAGAAAAAATCGTTGTCATTGACCTGCAACAAACTATCAGATAGCCAAATACAGCAGCAAACAGATCCGATTACTTGCTACTGTATGTGCAATAATAAGACCTACGAGTTGGCCATGCGTTAAATGGGAAACATTATCACTGTGGTGGAGTCAATTACAGATCTTTATTTTAGCCCAAGGTTTTAAGGTGGTTTCGTTTGTTGTCTTGAGGGCCTTCCAGTCAGCCCCCCTCTCCATAAAACTGCCTGTCCATACAAACCTGCTCCTCTATATTTTTTCACATGTTGCCAAAAAGATATGTTGAAGCCCCTTGTGTATTTTGCTCATACGGTAGAAATTGATCTCATAAGGTATCACAGCAAATAATGAAAGAACGCAAAGTCTGGCTTTTTTCAATTCTACCAGCTAAGTAGCAATCTGAAGTCAAATAGCTGTCAGTAACCGGTGGATGATGTTTAGCGCCAGCTCATTTAATTCCTTTATTATTTCTCAGCAAGCTCTCTGCTTCAGAAATCACAGGAAATTGATTCCATTATCTGTATCACTTTTCCTCTGTGCATAGCACCTGCATATGAAATGCAACACACCCGCCATCTTCACATCTCTGCCACTGAAGTGACATTACTATTGTCATGGCAACAAACCCCCTTCTCCATAGAGAAACTGTAGAATGCAGCATCCTGTTTTTGGAGTCAGGTATACCAGTTTTTAGATTTGTGCACACCATGAATCGTGACTTTTACCATGGAAGACCTGCTTCGGTATGCTAAAGGGTATAGCAAATCACCACATAGACCTTAAGAGTATGAACAGTAGTCAGCATGTTAGATTGTTTATGCCTCAAAAAGATTTAATAGCACAAAAGCAATGTTCTGTCATTTTCATTCACACTCTGTTTGTGTGTCTGTTTCTGATTTGTTTATGCAAATATGATGCATTTTGTACATTAAAGGTACCCTGTGGAGTTTCTGACCACTAGTAGAGCTATGGAGCAATCAGTGGGTCCCAAATATGTTTGTGTACATGCACCAGGATGCACATGTGCGACACAGTAACGCATAAATAAGTTTAGCTTTGCATCAACAAAGCCAGTGAAGAAGACTTGCTAGCTAGTAAACATTTTAACAATTTTGTCTCATTTAAGAAGGGATAGGTTGTTGATTAAAGCTGCCACCACATATGTCACCTGCCTCCAGATCAGCCAATAGCAAAATTCATCCATTTGTATAGCGAAATAGGTAGAATTCAAACATTTGTGTCCAGATTTGGACCTGAATCAATCAACAACACTAGTAAATACTCAAATACAGAGGTTTTCAGGTTTTGTGGTTTAGTTACTCTTTTAACATAAACACTGTTTTGGAAATTCAAATAGTTGAACTCTGTTTTACAAAAGTTAACAGTGAAAATTGTCAGTCATGCTTGAAAAAGACTTAATTATGATCAGGAATGCTGCCAATTTAAACAGCAATGAATACATAAAGACACCTCCTGTAGTGAAGGAAATCATTACATTAACAAATGTGGCAGTTAGACCCTCAAAACGCCTCTTTGCTGTTCAATTTGCTGTTCATTGCAGATTTTTGTCTGTATTTGTCAAAGAAAGGACTGAGTGAGAGCGGAAGAAAAAAGGCTTTTGATGTGCCTATACTCAAGGACATTGACACAGCACCTTGCAAAATCTAATTTCCAAAGTGTGAAATTTTCTCATTCTCTCCCGTGATAGCTTCATTTCATAGTGAAAGCTAATTATGGGCGCTATAATTTCTTTCAGCAGTCAAGTCATCAGCTGGTCAAACACAGAGTGGCTCACTGAATGACACAATATAATTGCTGTGGCAAAAACAAATGCTCTTTAAGATATTGGTCATCATATTGAAGACATTTTAATACAGAGAAGCAGGAAGAATACTTGTTTATATTGTCTGGGTCTTTGTGTGTGTTTCATTTGGGGTTACTGGAAACTTTGTGACTGTGTTTTTCCCTCACATCATACTTTCTAATGCTGTGCCTCTTAACATTGTATTTCCACTGGAGCAGCTGTCTCTCTTTTCAACCCAAGTGAAAAAAAAAGCAGAACAACAGTTTTACAAGCAAAACAAACAGTCAACCCACCCCCTTTGACATTGTCTTGTTAAAAAAAAAAAAAAGACCTGGCCAGATTTAAGATTCACTGGGGTTGCAATCTGCATGCTAAGGCCCATCAATTTTTCATGGCCCTCACACTATGAGCACTCACAGCCAGAAGGGGGTAATGCAAAATTGATTTGTGTATTAAAACTGCTTAGCCAAGCAGGCATCACTGGGAAATGTAGTGATTACCCCCTTGGGACTTGAGAAGGCCATGTACAGCCAAAGTGATGAAAAGAGGGGACTCTTCTGTCCACATACAATATTACATTCTAAAAAAAAACTTTAAATAAACATATTATTTCAAGGTTCTATATTGAGACTGCCAGCAGGAAACTTAAAAAATTCATGGAATTTGTACTTTTTTTAAATGGCGTACCAGCGATAGCAGCGGAAAAAGATGACACATACACACCACGCATCTTAAATTACAGCTCAGTGATGTCGCAAGCAATAGGACAACCAGTGATGTCACAGCCATTTTGAATGCAATGGTGTCGCAAGCAGTTTTGCGTAAGTGATGTCACAGTCAATATGACTTCAGTGATGTCACAAACATTGGCCCCGCCACTCTGTTTGTCCTTGTTGAGCTGCAAAGAAACACACAGTCCACTCATGATTGTAGAGTGATGTTAGAGAGCGGTGTGTGTTTTCTTTTTAATCTAAAAAAATGTGATGTTTGGCAGAGGCGTGCGGAGAGCATATTATTGAGTAGACAGCAGCCATCAGTTTCATTTTGGTCTTTGGACACGTTGGCTACAGAATATTGTTTATTAGCCGCAGCTGATATAATCTACCACTGGCAATGTTTTTCATTTTAACTGGCAAAATGGACGACAAGTACCCGAGTGGTTGGTACATTGGTCTTTGGTACAAAAAGAGCAAGGAGAGATACAAGATTAGATAAGAGATTTGTGAGGCTTACAACAAAGTGAATCTGGGTTTTTTTGCCAACCTGAAATGAAAATTGAAAATCCACTCCTTATAATTATTCATTCTGAACATATATTAACAGCTCAGAAGAAACACGTGTTTTAACATTCATAAGATTATATTATTAATCAACAATGTCTACTGATTTGCTTAACACAACACACACACAGCTGCTTAGAATCACTAACGCAGACTCTGATGTGTGTGACACCCCCAGTTAATGTACAACCCGACCATACCCGCAGGCAGGGACAAAGGATTTCACCCTCTCTGAGGTCACTTTATTCAGCACGGGGGAGGGGAATTGTCTGATCGCCACATACAACCACATGACCTGTGTCCATCCCGGATTTACAAATGCTCACCTTTGTACGGTAACCTTGCCCGACTGCACAAAACATTACTAGCGCATACATATTTATCAAAGCACGTTTGCGGGGGTCATCAAACGAGTTGTGCCAACTCTCACCCAGCTCCCCTGCCTGCTTGTGCTAAATATGTCCTTGAGTGTCAGAGGAGGTGAATACCTGCACTTCTGGAATATTTACCAGCCCTTGATTTGGCAGTTCCAACCATTATCAAAGGAAACCCTAATATGGTAAAATGAGCTTAGGTTACAAGCTCTGTGGAATGAACTGACATGAGTTTTTTTTTTCTTTAACATAATCCTGAATTGTTCAACAGAATGATTAAAATTTTTTATTTTTTTTTGTGTACCAACGGGCCATGACAAAAACTAAATTTTTATAAAGTGAAGAACAGCTTTTCTAAAGTTTAGAATTTACAGACTTTTCAGGCCGGCATAAATTACATACCCATCAACTCACCCTCCCACATTATGCTTTGACAACTCTTCAGCTCTGAAAAGCACTCAAAGGTCATTTTTATCCCGCAACATGAAAAGCTCCCTCCAATAAAAGTAATTTAATCATTTGCAAAAGAGTTGGCACACGTCACTGTAGGCACCAAACAAGTGGTGATGAGTCATAGTCAGTTAATGGTCAGCTCAACAAGCAAGAGTTTAACACAAATGGAATGCCATTTCTTGATTATTGCTAGTGTCATGCAAGCTTTATTTAGTGCTGACCTGCATGTCAAAACATGTCCTCAACTGAAGGGCCTCCAGTGAGGCAGTGAGAGGTTGGAGCTGAGATTGAGCCGATTAGGTGGGCTACTGTGTGCCAGCAGGGAAATAAGGTAGCTAAATGTGACCAGATGATTATGTTGGATGCACACACACAAACACAAAAACTCTTAAATGATTTGGGCCAAAACACACTCGCAAAATTGCATGAAATTATTGGCAAGTAAAAAAAAAAGATCTATACACTGCTTAGAAGTTGGAGTGAAAACCATGATTCACACTCCTCTGGCCTTGTGATTTTAATCTTGTCTTGGTTGCGGAGGAAGAAAGAGAAGCCCATTCCTGTCCAGGAAAGACTGCAACCCACGGCACGGCAACATGGCTTTTTTATCCGTGTTTGAGGAGCAGCTACTGACCTTTACGGCTAAGAGCTCAAACATCTTGTCTGCTACATCTGGGCTTTGAGTCTGGCAGTCACTGGGCTTTTTTCGGTGATTATGGAAATATTTGTAGATGTCTCTGCCTTGAGAAAGCCCAGGGGAGCATTTACCAGGCCTACCATCAAGCCTTTCCCTCCATCAAACTCCCATCTCTGTGCTGGATTCCCTCCTACTGTGGCTTTGTGGTCATTTCTCAGCCTGTAATCTTCTCCCCCACAAACCATCTCGAGTAAAACAGAAGTATCTCCATGGGTCATGCTTCTGGTTTAACAGTAAGACATTTCTCTATCATCAGTCATAGAGAAAAAACAGGAAGCTTGCAGACAATAATCCTGTACCCACACTATTAAACACTGGTTGATGGAGTAGATATATCATGAAGTAAACTAAACCAAATTCTAAATAAATAAAATGAAATGAGAGAGAAAGTCTTCAATAAACTTTTTGACAGCATAGATTTTTTTTCCTCTAATATCCAATATACTTCAATTTCAGTTCTTGATTCCATTACCTGAACAATGGTGTTACTCACACAATCACACTGTTGGTTTGGCTTATTAGATATATATATAAATATATAAAAAAACTGGTAGTGTTTAGAATGCAATGCATGAAAAATACACTACTTGAATGAAGAACATTTTTTAATTGTCACTAAATTCCTTATTTCTTTGAGTCATGGCTGCCTGAGCAACACAATGAAAGCCATCGTGACAGGTAGAAAGCATTTTGTCTCAGATCTGCCACAATCTGCTACAATACTTGTTTTGACACTTTCCAAGCTCAGAAACATTTCATCTCTGAATGTTCTTTTTAGCGACGGGGTCACATTCAAAATCTGAGCCATTCAAATTTATTTTTTCACCATTCGGCTCCAAAGACAGATCTGTAAGTGCACTATCTCCAATACGTGGGAGGATCTTATCTAACCTTTCCTGCCTCATGAAAAATTCAGCATCCTGGCTACCAATCTCCGCCGTCTCAGGATGTTATGTCCGATACAGAGGCGGAGGTGCTGGGGAGAGAAGAGGAAATTGCTTTGGACTCCAGCACTGTATGATCAGTATTATCACCGATATGGACCTCATTCACCCACATATTCTATAGCGCCCTTTACTGCGCGCATTCGCAGCAGTAAGATCTCATTCCAGCTGCCGTGCTCTGGTGTGTGTGTGTGTGTAAGGCCTTGGGTTTCTGATGGGTCTTTGTGATAGGGGTGGCAGGTTACGTAACAAGGGGGAGGCGGCGGCGGTGGGGCGCAGAGGAGTTGAGTGGCAAACTGTGGCGTGACAGCTCTGCGAACGTAGAGGGAAGGTCTAATGCGGGTGAGTGACAGAGATGTCGAGATAAAGCTTCCTGTCAGTCTCTGGCAAGTGTTGCCCACCATCACCACCAACCCCCACAACCCTTCATCCCTGAGGGGGCCTGGCAGACAGGACAGAGGAGATCCTAAATATCACATAGCTCCTTAACATTAGACAAGCCAAACATCTGCTTTGTATAGAGACACAGGCTTCTCTCTGCAGCTTTTTCATCTCCCTCTCTCTCGCAGCCTGACTGCTTCTTACATTTAAATAAAAGAATTATTAGGAATCTGTGTTATCTTTCAGGTTCTGACGTCTGCAGACAGGGCAGAGATGGTTAAGTGACAGAAAATGCTGGACAGGGTTGGCTTTGCCTTTCGCCTCTGGGCAGAGTTATCATTCATATTACATGGACTTCAGTTTTGCTTGTGGTGAGCATGATTTTCTTGGCATTTTTAAAGGGATAGCTTGACATTTCAGGAAGTACACTTATTCGTTTTTTTTTTTTTTAAATCCGAGAATTACATGTGAAGATTGTCTCCAAGTATGGTGCAGGAGCCAGCATGCGGTTAGCTTAGCCTAGCATTAAGGCTGGAAGCCTGGGGGAGACAGCTTATTTTAGAGGGAGTTACTGGAACTACTGATCAACAAATGTAAGTGTAAATTAGCTATAGGGGTGTTAGAGTGTTTTTTTAAGCCTGGTTCGCTGTTTTTCTTTGCTCTCTGACTTTATGCTATGCTATGCTAATTATCTTATGGCCCCAGCTCCATATCCAGAGTTAAATGAGATGATTGCTACCACTCTCATTTGTTAAACATACAGCCTGGTAACAGAAAAAAATAAATGCACAATCAGTAAACCTGCTATTTATAGCCTGTAAGTGTGACTTCAATCACTACATGTACCCACTAGAAGTATTTCTATATGATGGTTTGCTATTGCTTCTAATGCTGAAGTTTACTCGACTTGTGTAAGTACTTGAGTTGTGTTTGATAGCACTGATTTGCTTGTAACATGCAACAAAGAATTGTCTGCAGCATTAATGTAGGGCAGATGCTAAATAAAAGGAGGACGGCTACAATAGCTACTACTGTACAGTGGGTTTAAATTTAAGCCCGAGGCGTGAAAAACCCACGCAACCCTGCCAGCCACCAACTGTATGTTTGCTTGGCTTTGCACATAAGTGTGAACAACACCATCAGTTGCACAATCTCACGGTAATGCCTCGGCCCATTAGATGAGGAGTCACATTGCTTTTATCTCCACCCCTGCCTCTGCTGGGCAGAGGGACAACCCCCCGTCAGCGAGCACCACCCGCAGCCCACCCGCTGAGCCAGACGACAAGGAGCAGCCGAGCCAAGGCACCAGGCCAGAGGCTTGCCAGCGGGGGCGCCTGGCCTGGCCGAGGCAGCCTCTCTGGCTGGATGTCCACCTGGGCGATAAGTACAACAGACTCGACTCACCCCTGAGGGCTCACAGCAGGACGTGGATACAGAGTCGCTGCTGCTCTTCTCAGCAGAGCCAAATCCCCCAAGTACGACGAGAAATGTGTTAAAGAGATACAGTTTACACATTTAAACTCTCCTGTGTGGTGTGAAAATATACCTATTCTTTAAACCTAAATCAGAAACATAGTGTGTTTCCTCAGTCTTATCCTTCAAATTTATTCATTTGAAGTGTTCCCAATTGTTCCCTAAAAATTACTTTTTGCTGGCCTTTTTAAGCACCAACCTGTGACTTTCTTTTGACTTGCTCTACAATTGAAATTATCCAGGATTAAATCTCCTCCCTTTTTTCTAAATAGCACTCATTTATAAGAAAAGCTAAATTATTGTTAATTTAGCTTTGTATTCACATATACTAGAAGTGACTAATTAAATTTGTTATGCAGTGTTTCCATCAATATCAGCTTTAAAGTTGTCCAAAATTATTTGAATCAGTGGCCATTCATGCACATCAGTGCATGACATTTAAAGTGTGAGCTCCAAAATACCAGTTGGCCATAGCTGCATTTATTATGTAAATGTGAGATGTGAAAATCAGTCATTATAACATTATTTAAAAACACATTTCCAAATTACATCCTCTCTTTTGAGACGGTGTTAATGCAGCAAACCATTTATTAACTGTCCGTATGTAGTCTGTGAATGTATGTTGGTTGCCATGGTTTCTCGTCCTGATGTGTGCTGTGAGTTGTGATCTACATTTGAGAGTGGGCTTTTTAGTGATGTGGGGGCATTGTAATAGAAGAAAAGAGAAGCAGTTTGATTGTGATGCATGTTCACAAGACGAGGAGAAACAGCTTCAGACTACTAACAAACTGGGATACACATGAATGGTCTTCATATATTGTTTGAACGGTGTTTGTCTAAACAGTTTTTTTTATCGAGCACTTTGACCTTAGTGTTGATTATGTCCGAAAAGCCAACAGCATAGATTAAGAATGTAATTAATACCTGCTGAGGTCAAATGGCCCGCACTATAAAGTGTCCTCACTGTGAAGCACAGACAGATAAATTATCTGAAGAAAATCAAGATAATGACTTGCATTTACTCAATAAGCAGATATTAATTATCTGTCCGGCAGATTAGGGGGGCAGACTTATTGAGAGCCTTGAGATAAATGGCTTTCTGATCAAGATATAATGAAAACCTTTTAAGGTGGCACTCATGAATTTACATATTAATTCCTTCCATTGTTTTGCCGATTACTTGGAGAATTTATTTTAGCGCCACACCCTAACAGCACACCACTGTTTTGTTTTCTTCTGGGAATTTGATGTTATCGCAAACATGGTGTCTCCACTAGCCCCCTCCCCACCGCCACCCTCTGTGGAAAAGTAATGAAATGATGAATTTGTGAAACAACCGCAGGGTGACTATGATGAATTTTGTGGTATCTCTCAGAGTAATAGCTCTGTCAACGAGAACAACTCTCTATAGACGAGCACAAATAGGCAAAGCAATCATGGTATTTGTGGTTTAATGCACAAAACATGAGCGTGGTAGCTTAAATCGAGGCTGCAAATATCTCTCTGATGAGGGAGGTTAATCCAGCATTGATTACTGAGGCCACCATGTTTTTTTCCGCCCAGAAACACTGAAATGAAGCCTTCTTCCCCCGACTGTGCCTTTCTTTGCCAGAGGGGTGAGCTGATTTGTGGCGGGCCGTCGTGCGTTTGGCTGTTGTCCAGTCATTTAACCTGCCAATAGCAGCATGATCTTGGAGATACTCATGAGAGCAAATACTGCCCCGCAGCCTGGCTGAGCCGGTGGCGGGAGAGCAGTCTGGTTAGGCTACCACAAGGCAAAGGAAACCTTATCTAACAACTGCCAAGGCATTCCTCAAGTTGGCAAAGTGTCGGTAGGCACTATGTTCGCAAGCACTTCTCCTGGCTGTTAGGGGAGGCTCACTGGGGGATTCCTCTGAAGCTACAAGAACTCAGACAAACACAGGTCGCTACTAATGTTATTATTAATATTTAAACTTGGGTGGTGGGTGAAACTTCTCTCATCTACTATACAGATACACTGTGTGGGCGGGCGGGAGCAACCTTTTCTTAACGTCTGCATGCAGTTATAGTACATCATTGTATTCCTTGATAAAAATAATACTGAATTATACAATGTCACATTGTTGGAAGAGAGGTTAAAGTACAAACGGTACATTAAAGGACCAGTGTGTAGGATTTAGTGACATCTAGCGGTGTAGTTACAGATTGTGACTCTGTAGCTTTACCCTCCCCTTGCAAGTGCAGAGGAGAAAGTACGGTGTCAATGCCCCTATCTTGAGCCAACACGGTGGACTCAATGGAAGTACGGTAAAAGTACAAGCTCAACATTGCGCAGAGCAAGACCATTTTTTCCAACTGAGCCATATAGCGGCAGATAATATGCTGGATTTCCGCCAAAGCTCAGCTAAATTAAAATTTGACCCCAAATACGCTGACAACAGTCATGCACAAATAGTTTCACCGTTTAGAAGAATGGAGGATGAGTATGAGGATACGAGGGATGATAATTGTGATTATTTAGATTAAGATGCAGTCGTGCTGCTTGTCATTCTGCACAGCGCCTCACACAAACTTAACACTCACTAAACAAAGTTAGAGTTTTAAGAGTTTGGTCTTACATAAGGAATGATAGATTACTCTATGCCTAACTTTGAGCATCAGATTGATTGTTTCAGAAATCTGTATCTCCTAATGAACTTGCAACACTGTCAACTACTTATATCATGTTATTTCAGATGATTTAAACAGACTCAGGTGAGTGTCATAATGATAACTACCAATAACGCAAGGGCTGCAACAAACAGTTATTACTGATGAATCTTTTCCTGCCTAATTCAAATGTCTGGTTTTGTCTGACCAACAGTCCAAAACCCAAAGTTTACAATGGTATATGAGAGAGAAAAGTGGAAAATAATATATTACAAAATAGTATTGCATACATACGAAAGCATCAAAAGCCATCGACACATACACTGGAAATGTTCAAACACGTCAAAGAACAGTGTGAAAATCTATAGTATCACTACAATCACATATGGGAAAAGGAATCAAATATGGAAAGAAAATCCACAGGTTTTCAAGTTCATGCACACAGATGTTTATATCCGCATACATCTTCCATATTCTCACACATGTAAACATGCATGTATCAGAAAATATGCTTATTGACGTGATAATAATTCCAACCATACCGCCATGCCCGTTCTTGTATCAATTCAACATCTAATATGGAACAGAGGTTTTGCACATTTGTCCTCATCAGTTTCAATATGCATATCAGCCCTGGGTGGATGAGCACATTTACACAGGCACATTTTTGGGGGTGAGAAACAACAAAACAAAGAAACCCCACTTAAAATGCTTTAAACAGCTAATTAACTTGGTACAGCAGCATCATCATGCATCACACATACATTGGTTCTTTGTCTTATGTGTGTGTGTGTGTGCTGAAGGGGTGGGGGAGGCATGTTTGCACACATGTAAGAAAGAGGCCAGCTGCTGAAGTTATGTTTTTTTTTCTCCTATTATCGTGTGTACGTGTGTTGTTAGCCTGCCCGGTAACCACGGCAGTACCTCGGCAGGGTGCGTGTCTGACCACATACCAATCAGTTGCCTGGATAATGAGTATAATTGATTGGAGCCTCATTCAGATTCTGTGGAATAGAGCATGCAAATTGTCCTTGCCAAGTCATAATGAGGGCCCTCTTTAATGGCACAATCAAAAATTTCACTTCTAATTTTGCAAAACTGAAGCGAGTGCTGTGTGTTGATTGCATGGTCAGGTGCCAGCATCAACAGCACGTAAATAGATAGGTTGGTGGTTTATCTCCATTTACTGAGCAAATATGCCACATGCATATATACCCACGGACGCAAGCTGAAGACGGTGAGTGCTCATAATTCATATTTTATTCGCTAGACCTTTTTTTTTGTTTCTTTAATTGTGCCATTGATTGGTTCTGACATTGGTTGTAAGAGAAGTTATTGTTTGTCCTCCGCTGAGGGCTACTAACTGCTGACACCCTCCATCACCACCGTGCTTACAATGTCAGTATCATGAGCACTTGATCCTGCATTATCCTCGAGGAAATATTCACAGAGGAACCTGGCAATGGAGAGAGCACACATAATTTTGATGCCAAGCCCTTTATTCAGCCACAGTGAGGCTATAAACACTTTAATCTTTCGTGTTTGCATTTCAAAATGAAATCTATTCAATATTAATAACGTCCTACTTGCAGAATGTGGTAAACAGCTCCCTGTAAGTTATTGAAGGAATTTTTGTCTTTGGCAAACTTTTGCAAACTGAGCATCACAGTGTCTTTAGTAGTCTTGTCATTCCTGGACTAATGAATGAATTAACAAATGAAAGAGGATTTGCTTGTCCTGGGCTCTCCCTCAGAGGAAGGTTAATTTCCATTCAATATGCTAAACTGCTTAGAACCCGGGACTTTATCCAAGCACTAGCCTTCTCGCAGCAAACACACTGGTCTGCCCTGCGACCCCTTGGCCCATCTTTAATCCTTCAGGATCCTGTGGTCAATATCTTAAGATTGATTCACCTCTCCAGTCAAATAAACTATTAAATCCATTAGCGAGACGGCACAGGCTTACTTTACATTTTGATTACAATCAATTACTATCTCCTGCCGCAGATCTGATTCTGTGGTTGCGTCCAAATGTTAAAATGCTTGACTGTGCAGACTCGAACGGCGGTGGAAGTTTAAATTCAGCCACCGATAAAAGTTACAGTTTAAGGGCCTTGAAATTCTGTGCATTTATGGTATTTCT
The DNA here is from genome assembly GCF_004916995.1 of Morone saxatilis. Classification (NCBI taxonomy): domain Eukaryota; kingdom Metazoa; phylum Chordata; class Actinopteri; family Moronidae; genus Morone; species Morone saxatilis. Next base: position 9,109,611 of record NW_023339984.1, on the reverse strand, counting down.
CAGCAACCCTAGGCACTGATGATTATCTGGTTGGCAATGGAAATAGAAAATGAAATCCAGAGGCCTCTAATGACAAAGATTTATAGGTGGGTGTAGTACCATATTTATCATGGATTATTTACAGAGAGATTCTGTGTGATGAGTTCGGATGATGTGTGGGGAGTGGAGACGTGGCACATGAATCAGTCCGAGCAGGATACAGAGCCTGGCTGTGCCACCAAGGACAAAAAGAGCATAGTGACAAAAAAAGAAGGCAAAAGTCAAGTCGCAGTGTAGAAAGCAACTTCTGTCAATGTAACTTTGCATAGAACTACTTACATAAAACCCATTCATTTAAAGCTGCTCTACTCATATTTTTATATTAACAAAGGTTCAGATAATAGTGTGTGACGTGAAAAATGTTGCTCGTAGTGACAACTCCACAGAGAATCATCACCAAACTGCAGCTCTCCTCAGTTTTATGAAGCGTTTTAGCATTTTTTAGCTCACTGTTTTGGTTTTGTGGCTCCGAACTTCAACCATATTTCTAGTAGCGGTGAGAAATAGTAGATTTATGTACAAACATTTCTTGATTCTGCTTGTTGAAATACAGGCCTACAAATAAAAGCATGACATTTATTAAAACTGGTATTAACAGTCATAACCACGACCCAAACAAAGTCAAAGAAGGGTACTTTAAATAACTGATGTGTAGTAATGTTTTTCTTCCTTCTTTGCTAGATTAAGATACCTGAACACATTATATATTGATGTGTTGTGACATACAAACATCACTCTCTAACAATGGGAGCAGCAGTTCATGCTCACATCATATTAGTGTGGGAAAAGATGTGAATCATGATGACTGAACAAAAAAGGTGCTTTGTTAAACTAAATTAATGACAGTAGATAGTATGTCAGTAATAGCTTTTAGGGATTCTGTGGTGCAGCGGAGCTAATGGCCAAATAAATCAATAGGAAACACTTAAAGGACCTTGCACAAAACATTGGCACTAATAGCAGAGGTTCTACTGATGTAACTCTCAGTGAGTGACAGGCTGAATCATGCAACCCTGAGGAGGCAATGAAGTAAAAGACTTACAGCTGACAGGTGATTGTCAACATTGATTAGCACTTTTAATTACAGTGACTAACAAAGTGTATATAAATAAAGTTAGCCCTGAATTGGGCTGCACCACCCTTTCTTAGTTTTTTTTAACTACCAGCGGGTTTCAAACTGGTGATTTTACTACAGTAAATTGGGTTGCCCTAATTTCAATTTAAGAAAGACCTGGATTTAGCTAAAATTTATAATGCAAGAATCAGTTGGCAGCAATCAAATGTAAACAGGAAGTCATTGTAGCATCACAAGTTATCATAACTTCCAGAAATTAGTTTTCAGGGAGTAAATGATGTATTAAACTTGTCTGCGTACCCTTTGTATTATATAAATACATGGATGCATTTTAGTTATCAGAGTGAGAGTGAGCATAGGCTAACTTAGCTGACATTATTACTGAAGTTTATGTTAATAGTCAATGGCATAAAGTTTTTGTAATTTTAGGTATGTTGTTGTATTTTTGTGAAATTTAATGTAGATATCCTAGTTGATCTCATTATTAAACATTATTAAACACATTGTTAAGCATTTTAATCAAGTGTCAGGTCAGATATGGTGACCATATTCCTTTTTAATCTAAATGGGTCATATATTAGCAAGCTAACGTGACACGGTTCAACTAGGTAGTTCAGTTCACTACGCTAATTGTTGGTGCAACCCATTTGAATTGAAATCTCCATCTACTTAACACATTGCAACTTGGCTTAATTGAATTTGTAAAGAATTGGTGCAACTAGCTCCTGGTTCATAAAGTGGTGCAAAGGTACAAACTGTTAACATGCATTTGGTTATATTTATGCCTAAAATATCTTGTTTGTTTAAATTACATACATGCATATAAACAATATTTAGCACCAGTAAGTGAATTTAACTTCTTCATCCATTCCTTCTACATACAGCCTTGTAGGACACTTGTTAAGGCTACTTTGTCTCTCTTGCATATGTGCATCTAGGTATGTTACTGCATCTTAGTATTTGAATTTTTGCTCAAAATAGCATCATAAGCTGCCTCTAGTCACACACTTTGTGTCTGTCTCTTGTATATTCTGGGTGATAGAATTTTTGGTAATCCTTTTGGATTAAAATGACTTCTTCTAATACCTGGAGATGCAAGTCAACCACACTTAGTAGGTAGTGCATGTAAGCCTCTGTTGCTGCATGAAGAGGAGGGATACAGAGTGTTTGCGATGAAGAGACAGAGAGGGAGAGAGAACGGAGGAGTGAGGAAGGTGGATAGAGAGGGAGAGAGAGAGAGCTTTAATGCTGGTGTCCCTTTTAGACATGCTTTTAATTCCTCTGCAGGAATATCAGCAATATTTAACTGGAAATGTCACAGAATGTCAAGTTGGAAAATGTCACTGGGGAAGGACTGGAGGGTGACCTCAAACCTCCCCTTTAAGATGAAATAAATATGCCTCTGTGGTATTGTAAAGACAGGTTTTTTTCAGGGCATGATTTCTCCATTTTACGGGGGCTATTCATTTTCATAGCAACAGAGGGGCGAAAAGGCAGGAGACAGGCCAGGGAGAGATAAATGAACTCATCAATCGTGGCGAGTGGGGACACAGGATCGGCTGACGTCTACCCTGTCATTTCCACCATCCGTTGGGTAATTGTTGACTCGCAGCATCGCCGCATTGTCGGCTCTCGCCTCCTATATGTGATTAGTCCGGCAAATACTAAAAGGAGTGGTTACGGCTTCCGAAATGATATATTGGTCAAACATTTACATATGAAAGCATACATTAAGGGGTGAGTCACTCTCTTGATGAAGCATTCAGTCTAGCTTTACTCCAAAGTCAAAGCAGTTTCACGAGGAGAATAAGTTGGTGCGTATGCTGTACTTTAACCTTCGCAGCACAGCTAGAAATCTATAAATAGTTAAAAGATAGTTGTTGGTTTATCTCGACCTTGTAGAGTATAAAAGAGGCAGATTATCGCAGTGCAACTGGAGATGTTTGTGCCTCTCCTGGTGCACAGGGTAACCTAACCCAGCTCCACCCAGCGACGTGCTCTCCTTTCAGCCATGACAAAGCAAAGATGTGATGGATGTCCGTGCACCTCCCACATCCTGCATCAATCTTGCCCTGCATTTCATATAAAAACACACTTCCCATACGCTGCTGAGCAGTGTAGAGTTAAGGAATTTGTGTTGACATTTGAACCAACGCAACAAAGGTCTATAAACAGCCCTTGGGCTTGATGAGCTGGAAACCTACACCAGGCAGCGTTGTGTGGTATCTCACTGTACCAAAGGATGGGATACAGGGAAACATAAAGCGACTGTAATCCGAAATCAATAACGCTGGAGACAGAGAAAATATTACATGAACAGTAAGAGAACAAGGGGCACAGTTCAGCAAAGAGGCACTGGGATTTTTCAGTCTCTTTCTTTCAAACTGCACCAGGGAAAATTTTCTAAGGGCAGAAATGATCCACTTATGCCCTACCAAGACATTAGCCAGTAGTGCTAGGTGTCAGATTAGATACGCATTCGCTTTGCTGCAGTGCATCAGAACATCTCTTTCCCCTTCCCTCTGTCTGCTCACTACATCTCCCCTTAGATATCTACCTCAGTGCTTTTAACATTAAGGAAATTGATATTAACAAGATTCAGTCCACTCTCTGCTGAGTTTTATAGTTTCCAATAATGGAGCTAATGCAGATCATTACCAAGGGAGCCAATAAAGTTATAATCTGGCCGGTCAAACACATCCAGCTGACCCCAACAAGAATAGCAATAGCTTGTACATGGAGCTTGGCAGCAGAAAGCCAATGTTTCACAGGACTTCATTAATGTTGCAGGATTCACCCTGTGCAGACTGTTTTTAGAAATTAACTTCTACAGACATACGTTACATGTTTTACTGGCTGGTTATATAAAAAGCTCAAAATAGGCTTATTTTCGAAAAAGAAAAAAGTCTTCTTATGCAACATGTGTTGTTACTGGTTGTAATGACAAGTACATTTGGCCAGGGCTGGGGTCCTTTGTTAAAACCTTTCTACTTAGATAGCTACCAAGACTTTTAATTGCCTTAATTGAATATTCTGTAAGAGGGATATATACATCCCTAGCTACTGATTGTTTAGGGCAAAACAAAACAAAATAACCCCCCTGCCTCTATGCTTGAAATGAGGCAAATAAAGCCACTGCAAACAATTAAAAATGATAAATAAAAGTTTTTTCTAAAAGTGTTTCACCCATACCGAGTGAGGCTTTTCTGGTATAACATCATTTTTCATCCTTGATATCTACAGTTTTTAAACCTCTTAAGAAGGGTTGAGAATTGAAATAAGCTACATTATCACTTCTCTACACTAACCTTAATCAATACACCTTTTGAACCAATTCTACACGCCTTATCAAAAAATACAGATAAGAAAAAGACTTAATTAAACTGTTCGGTCTTGGATTAAAAGCCTTTGCTTTACCTGAGGTCCCCAATTTAAACCAAAATCAAGTTTAGCAGGACAAAAGATTTTACGCCAGCAGAAATTCTAAGTGGCTCACCGAGGGTCAGGCCAGATATGAGGTGACACTCAAAAGATGTGTGTGTGTGTTTTTTTCCCTTCCTAAGCTATTGGCAGGTAATTATATTAAAGGTGCATTATTTCAAGGTCCCAGTCCTTTAAATGTGATAAAGTGTAATCTGCTGTCTGTGGTAGCTAGCTGTGTGTCCTTTTCTAAGGTCAGAATGCTCCTGAGCCTTTGCCTGCAGTAAGTCTTTTCTTCTGTCTATAAAGCTCATAGAATCAAAGCCCAAAATATGACATGTTGAGGGCCGGAAAAACCTAGGAGATTATAATTTCCTTGCACATTGAATGTGCCTTATAATTGCTCTTTTAAAAGCACCATTCCCCAAAGCATTTGTTAACAAGTAGGTGGTCTGGAGATGCCATTGAGAAGCGTGGGATGCTATGCTTTATGTAATCGGCAAACAAATATGTTATGCAAAGTTCTTTTGATGAAGTTACTGTCGGCACAAAGGCGTACAGTGGCTTGGACCTTGAACCGAGGCGGAGAAACAGTTAACGCCGATACCTGATGCGTACAGCCTGCATTTTCACAGCGTTGCCTCTTGAAAGCCACCCACATCAAGTGGCCATAACCCACTTAGAACCCAAGGATACTCATTCAGATAATATCTCTTATTGCATCCATCTCTCAAACTGTGCAACTTAAAATACGACAAAGCTTTTAGGTCAAGGGCAAGAAAAGATTTATATTCTGTGACCCACCAGGAATTTTCCTTTTTCTCAGCATCCTGCTTTTAGCGCTGAATAATGCTATGAAAACACAGTTTAAGGAATCAAGCACTTTGATCCTTGTTGATTTCACTTCACCCCAGATAAAGTTTTTTGATTATTGTGTTTCATTTAAATAAGTCATAAATCAATGTAGAAAATCCAAATCCACTTGACGTCACCAATATACTGACTCGTTTATGGCCTTAAAAACCAAATACCGCATTGTGGCTCTGGCTCTGTCTGCATGCACCTGATTCATCTTCTCAGGGTTGGGTAATGTCAGGGCAGTGTTGCATCACTTCCAGAGGAGGATGAAATGCCAGAGATGTTCCTGACCATTTGCACTCCATCCCAGTTCCCGTTTCCATCAGACCTTGTGTCCCCAGGCTCAAGTGCTCCTACATGGGCCGAGAGAACAGGCATTAACCTTTGAGGATAGGGATTTTTTTTTTATATATATATATATATGTCTGTTTTCAAGACTAAGGGAAAATAGGGCATCTGTTTCTATTGATTTTTCCTATGTCTGCTCTGAGTCAGTGGCCAAGTTTTGAGAGTTTCATATATTCTGGCTCCCTCTCAAAACTACTCCACAGATCTGTTTTTCAATGCCTTGGGGTGTTATTAAGTGTTTTACTTTTGAGAAATCACAATATGGACTTTTTGGTTTGCCTTTTTTTTTTTTACCAAATCCCATTATTGTCCTCTGTTTCTGGCCGTATAAAAACATCTATTTTTCTTTGCTGAATTTACCAATGCACTAAAACCTACAATGCTCTTATTATGCACAGCCTTCATTTGAGTGACACAGCAGTAATTTCCAATTTAATGATTGCATTGTCCTCTCCTCTCTTCTTCTCTCTTCATGGACATTAACTTTTATTGTATAATAGCTTGGCTTTGACGCTACACTAAGTTTGCCTTTATGGTTGTTCATAAACATTGACCACAGTTGCACATTATGGCCGACATTTTTAAAGTGTCAAGTAAAACAAAGTCCTTGAAATTGTCTATGATGGGAGTGTTTGGGTCCGCACACATCTCAGATATGTAAAATGGGGTGCACATACTTGAGGTTGGTTAAATTGCATCTGCAATACTTACTGAAAATGAATCAGCACATTTTAAAGTCCAGTGTGTAACATTTACGAGGATCTATTTGCAGAAATGAAATATAATATGCATAAGCATGTTTACTATTGTTGTTATTAGTGTATAATCACCTGAAAATGAGAATCGTGTTTTACCTTAACTTAGAATGAGTCGTTTTTATCTACAGACGCCGCAAGTCCCCTTCCACAGAGGCCGCCTTGTTGAGCAGCCATGTTTCTACTAGGGTTGCCCCCAACTAAAGACTAGTCGACTAGTAGTCGGATTATAGCTTTAAGTAGTGAGCTTTAAAAATGAGCCAGGCTAGCTGTTTCCCTGCGCTTGCTGTCCTTATCCTCGCCTACAGTATTATAGACTATTCTTTTAAGAAGTAATAGTGAATGCTTAAAACACAACTGCATTTGGCCTTTAGAAGCTCCAGGTTACTACTACAGTGTTTATGCACTGTCCTCACGAGCAGTAAAAGATGTAGGCTACAACACTGGCAACTCTTTGCATTTGCTCCTGAACATCAAGGCATTAAGTAAATGTAGCATGTAGCTCAAAATTAGCAACAAAAGTCACATGCTCTTAATTTAGTCTTTGTTGTCATCATTGTTCACTAAAACGATCGGCTTTAAACTGTTTGTTGTTTCTGCTTTGGTGTGTTTCCCTGTGAAGTCTGCCACTGCTCGGATTCCAAAATTTCCGTCTACCTCCAATCTGCAATTCAAATGGAAAGAATATGCAGAATAGGCCAGATGGTGTATCCCAGCCTGCAATTCCCCAGCCCATCAGCGAGCCATTTCTGTGCCTATTCTTCTGCATCCCCTTAAACAAAAAAACTTTCGATATACAAATCACAAGATGTCTCAGATGAACCGATTTGCACGTTTATTTAATTAATTCACAATTAGAGGATTGAGGTAAACTCAAAAAAATGCATATGCTTTGTGATGCAAAAATTGGTATTTACACACATTTTTGTCACTTTGAGCTTGAAGTTGAGCCAATCAGAACAGTAGGGTTCCCAATTTCACCAGACCTCTGAGATTTCAAAGATGCTGACTTTGACCTTGTCTATTCGTTTGCATGTATTCTGCCAGTTAAGTCATAAAAGTCTGTCAATCACAAGTCCATCAACCCACCCAAAGATGGACCAGACATTCAGTCTTACAGCAATGAATGCTTAAGCAACCCTGCCTGCCAACCTTTGGCTTTCATGGAACCAAAAAAAAAGGCACAGGAAATGATCATTTGCATCCCTGCAAGCCTGTCAAGTCAAACCCTCACTGACAAAATGAACGCTGTCAAGCCCTGACATGACGGGCGATTTTGCGCACACATGCCAAAGTGTGTCAGGAACTCATCTTCCCACCTGTCCTTCAACAACGCCACGGGGTGCCATCTTGCTTTTACTCGCGCTGGCTGATGAGAGTGGGACATGGTGCCGTTCCCCTCCTGATTCCCCCAAAATAGACCCAGAGTCTTGTGTCCTTCTTGGCAGCAGTAAGTCTTCCTTGTCATGACACATTGTCAGAAAGCTACGCAAAGTAGCAATTTGCCCAGGTATCTGCCATCCAAATTTTAAATACAAGTGAGACATGATCCCTCTAAATTTAGATCAAATCCCATTAAGCCTGCAAACATCAGTGACACACTGTTGGAGGGTGTGGACTAATACCAGTTGTTCATGCACTGAAATCTTTAGCAGACTTTTTATTTCGTGAATTTCTTCAGTCCCTTACGCCTTATTATTAAGAGATTTATTCAATTAAGAATGTTGTATTGATTAATTAGTTGCACAATTACTACAATTCCTATAGCGACTACTATTAAATATTTGTAGTATAGCATTTAATAGTGTAATTTTATGTTTTTTTATTTATGTGCAAAGGTGACAAAATTCACAACAGAAAGCGATATTACTTCCCCTAAAAGTAATAATTTAGCAGCGTTTTAGCCTAATGTTTCGCTCATGGTGTTGTCTTTACATATTAAATTTCTTGGTTGTGGGAAAAGCTAACAGTACTCATTTTTGAATTAAAAGACTGTAGAGTAGACCACATCAGCCTGACACCGGGTTTATTTGACCTATAAGAAGCTTTTCACACCTGCTTTTAAATTTTCACAGTGCACCTTAACAGCTCTTGATAAAGGGTGTTACTGTCATGCCGCTGGGGCATAGAAACAAGCTGTTAAAAAGCACTAGGAACACCAATATCAGTGGCGTTCTCCAGAAATGTGTCCATTACTGTAGCGGCAAAAATAAGATCAGGTGCTTTGTATTCTCTGGGTGTTGTGATGTCCTGTTTTCACTCAGAGATCAGACTAGAGGCTAATGTAAAGCCCATAAAACCAAACCCATAAAGAAGGCTAGCCCCAGATTCTTGATTAAAAAGAGTAGATTAAGAGCCAGCTTGGCTGCTCTGTGGACATAAGTCATACGCGCTGCCGCTGTGTGTGAGTACTATGGGAAAATTTGCAGTCAGGTCTCCCCTCCCCTTTCACATATAACACAGCACTCGGGGGCCTTCCTTGTACATATCATTGCTGCCCTCTGCAGTTCTACACCCATTTGCTTCTTAATGAAGATGACACAGCCAAATGAGTTGATAAGGCTGTAAATGGGCTGCTGTATGACAATGTCACATTTCTAAATTGGACAGGCTTTCACTGTTCAATGATGGGGTTTTTGTGGAAAGCATTATTAATTTATTCTTACAAAATATATTTAATAATAATAAGATATTAGCTCTGCACATTCTTTGCAAGTCTAAAATCTGAATTCCTCCTAAATCCAAGAAATAAATTCTTCGAAAAGTCACATTGCAATCCGAAGAACATCCAGAACTCAGTTCTTAACTTTAAACTGTTTCTAGGACAAGTCCACCGTCCTATTTTTTACCCACTAAAGCACAGATCCACAGTGACATAAATGTTCAATCCACACCTGTGGTGTGATGTGCCTTGTGACACACAGCTCAACTCTTCCCCTTGGGCCTGCCCGCTCGCCGGCCTGCCTGCCGCATAACAAGAGAATGCAATTAATGACAGATGGCCAGGCGATGACCACGTCCTTGAGCCGCGAGCCTTATTGGCACCTACCGCTAATTATATCACATATAACACAACTAAAAGCATAATAAATCTGGGTGAGAGCGGAAGGTTTTATGCAAGCCCTCTCCTCTTTTTCCAAGTGGTAAATTGCTCTGCTCTTGAAATATCTACAACCTTATGACACCCATACTGCATTAGCTTAATTGCCTTTTTCTCTGCCCAGGTTCTTCGGCCCTGAGAAACAGAAGAAGAGGGGAAATAAAGAAGCAGTCGCGGTTAAGGAATTGTAGGGATCTTTACACTGATTAACAACAACTGTGGCCGATTAAGTGTCATCGCCTGCTATGAAGTGATTTGGGCAGAGAGGGCAAGAAATTATGATGTGCTGTGGCAAAATTGTCATACACTGTTAAAGGTTTATTAATTGCACTTGTATTTTCTCACTGACAATGAGCTCATCAGTTTCTTAGGTTTGCGTGGCATTTAATAACATGGCAAGTATTAAATACCAGATAGATAGATTCAAAACTAGAGTCTGTAAAAAGTTAGGACTTTATCAAACTCCATTAATGAGGACACTTTATCCGCTCACCTGAGGAGTCTTAGAAAGTCTGGCGTTCGCACGTGTCCATGCAGACAGCTTGTGTCACTGCAGGGTTTTTCCCTCAACACCGAGCGGCACTCCCCACCCTCACCGTCCAACCTTCCCATCTCATCCTGGGCTCGTTATGGGGAGAGTGATGACGATGTCTTGGAGCAGCTGCTGCAGGGACGGCTCCGCCAAGGGATGGGAGCCAAGCTCCCCCGCCAACATGCTAAAAGAATCCCAGACACGTAGCCACGTAAGGAACAGGCTGTCAGGTACATAAGCTATAATATGCTGTGTCACGAGTACACTTTACACACCATTCTCAAATGTTCTGAAATGGGCAAAACTGAAGCTTGCATATATTATGACACTGGCTATAACTGAACCACTTACCATGAAGCACTTAAGAATTTCACTGCCTATCTCAAACAAAGGTTCATGCACTCCACACATGTACAATCAATGGCTTATATCGACTCGAACATGAACAACGGGGCCCAGGCACGTGTACTCCAACACATCCAAGTGATGAGTGAATTGATTAGTTTACCTGGAGCTTTATTCAGCACTTGTTTGTTCAATATTAGTTATTGTCTTATTTTTATTTAATTGATTTGATTTGATTTAACTTTATTGTCATTGCAAGTACAGGTACAAAACAAGGAAATGCAGTTAGCATCAACCAGAAGTGCAAAGTGGTAAAGTGCAGAGTAATTTACAAATTACAAAAGGCAGATATTACTGTAGTCAAGAATAGCTGTGTTTAATACTCTTTATTGGATATGCAAGAACACAAAAGTAATAATGAAACATGTCCAAATGCTTCAAATTGTAATACAAAACTGCTTCTACTTTCCTCTCCCACATACTTCATTTCTCACACTCACTCTTTATCATCTGTATTTTTCACTGGCTTATCTGCAATAGACTCTCGTCCCCTCTGATAAATTTACCCTTAACCTAACGACCTAGCAAATTAGTCTTAGCCTTCCATCCCATTGTAGATTATGCTGCAACACGAGCACGGTAATAAGCCGTCAGACAAAGTAAATGCCCACGATGTAGGGCACAAATCTTATTTGGCTGGCGCCAAAGTCCATGCAGAAAGCTGAGTCTGCACAGGGGCTGCTTACTCTGGTGGAAAAGGGAGATTTATTAACATATTTCATTAAATATATTGAACAACCAGGGACCATGGGTTTAAATATTTGGATGCAGGAGGTATCTTAAGGGAATTTCAGAGGGAACTTGAGTCCAGATTCTTGTAAACCATCATTATCCCTAAAAGGCAATAAGTGTTTCTTTAACCTTGCGACTGCTTGAATAAAAAAAGGGAAAGTGTAATGCCAGAAACTGGATGTTTAATAGCAAATAGCATGCAGATACATATATGTATAATTTAAGAATGTAAATAGGAGTATAAGATACATTCTAAATTAGTTTTTAAGCTCAGGGAGGTGAAAATGCCATTGACCAATGTTTCTCTTCTCATTCAAAAATACCTAATTTGATTCCATTTTCTCACAGGTGCAACGACCTCAATTTGCATTCATCAAATTTCATCATTATTTTCCTATATCCAACGTCCTCCTGTCTTAAATAATGCTTTCAACATTTTCCCTGTTTGAGATCTGTTTAATGAGCAAATGAGCTAAAGCTGCCTTACCAAAATTAAATCAAAAAAGTGTTGAATAGGAACAGAAATGAGTGTAGCCACGGTTGCTCAACTGAGTAAGTACAGCACGGCAGATTTCCCCCTCCATCGCAGAGGGGAAGTGAACTGGCCAAAGTAACCTTTAAAACCACCGAGGCAAAGAGAATGGGTGGAGCGGGACCCCCCCTCTCCCCTCCCCACCACCACCACCCCCGTGCCTGCACTCACATGTGCAATTAAACTCACAGCTCCACATGTGCTGTAAAGAAAGAGGATTTCCACTGAACACCAGAATAAAGAGGAAACCGTGGCAGCATGTTGGAGTGCGGAGAGGGGAGGGAGAAAAAAAACACACAGATGGGGAAATCAATAAGGGTGTGTGAGAAACGGTTTGAATGGCTTGCATTTCCTCACTGGTCATCAAAAGGTTATTTTACACCCAAAAGCATGTATTGATTGCACACACTCGGCACGGCCTCTCAGAGAAAGCCGAGGAATATCTGCTGGGGGAATTTACACGGTATTTATTTTTTGCATTAGGATTAGGGTGGGCGTTGGGGACGATCAATGGTTGTTTAATGTAGCTGCAGGGATCAAGACATGAATCATAGGCTCTAGGGCTATTACATTTTATTTGGCATTATCATTGGTGGGCTTAACGGCCCAGCAATCCTTTGGTGTAGTCAACATATGGAATTTAAGTTCTAACTCTCACGATGGTGCCAAACATATCTGGCACCAATGTGGACGTCCATTACAGAACTGGCTGTGCACAAGTAACGGCTAAATATATGACAACCAGGCCAGAGGAACAGATATAGCTAAAAAAATTAAATATTAGGCAACACTTTTTATTAAGACACCCTCTATAAAGGGTTTTAATCCATGATTCAAAAAAAACAAAAACACGATTTATTAGCTTTATTAGTTACAACACTTATAAGCTATTAGGATAACTTTTGTGCTGTGGAAAATCTAACTAAGGATTATTTCCATTATCAATTAATCTCTAAATGATCTTTTCTTGATGAATTGTTTGGTCCATAAAAAAAGAATGTAATTAGTGTAATTAAAAAGACAGGACATTCTCGTGTTTTAGAAGCTGGCACTTAAGACACAAATAATGATTACCAAAATAGTTCCTGTATAATTTTCTGAGGATTGACTAAGAAATTAATTGAATCTAGAAAAAAAACACAATTTTCTCTTCTCACTACATTCTAGAAATGTTCAACAGTATGGAGAATCTGCACCAAACTCCATTTATTCAGAACTAAACGTACAGCACCTGATGGATTGTTGCAAAAACTAATTATTAATGATTTAATAACATACATAAATGCACATTTGATGGCCTGTTAAAATGTGAGAAACTCATGACCCTTTAGTGAGGATCTGACTATTAATAACCTGCCAGAGATTTTTCACAACCTGACAACTGAAATATTGGTCTTATTAATGCATTATAACTGATCTACAAAGCATTGGTAAATGATTTATTACCTATTGAAAAGCCATTAAATACATCTTACAAACATTTTATTAATGATGCCTTACTAGAAAGGGGTACCAAATACTCTAACAATTAAAGGGTATTGTGACAAAAAAGACATTTTTGCCTTTTAATATCAAAACTCCTTATTAGCATATCGGCTGTCAAAGGTGAGAATGTATGAAAAGAACTCAGCATAATCAAAGTTTAATTTCAAAGACAATGACAGTTTCACCTTGTCAGGAACTTTTCCTGTGCAAAGAAGACCTTTGGATATATGCTACTGTCAAGCAGTTGGCATAAATTGCCTAAGCCTTAGCGGTTTGAGATGATCAATTGCACCAAAACATGCATCATCATGACATACTACTATGTTGCTGCAGTGATAGAGATCAATTCATCAGGAGATATCGGAGCATGTTGAAAATGTTTTATTGTGTAATATGGCTGGTGAAGACAAAAAGCAATGCTGGATCAGGGCCAAGATCCGGTAAAAGAACAAGTATAGCATTTCTGCTGATGAAGAAAAGTTAGCAGAGAGACCATGGATCATTTTCACTCTCCCGTCATCGTACCCAGCACTCGGCCCGTCGGCCCCCAGACAGTCATTGACATGGACCACATAGCCAAGCAGCAATCCTGTGGTTCAAATGAATAATTCAACCATAACCAATAAGCCGATGTTCCAGCGCTCAGCCTGTGACACAAAAACGATAGCATCCCCACTTATGTCTGTTGAAATTACAGAGATTAATAAGAGCACACAAACGTCGGCACACTGACAAACAACAACCGCCATGTTTGATTTGCATGGATTTGGGGGAGGAATCTATTTACGAGCTGCTTTGATGTGACATACGAGGGGCAGAGAGATCTGACACACAGTCCGCTCGAAAGTGGGTTTGGTTGATCTGGTTTAACTAATTGAGAATACAACAGTCTCTACCAGCCATACATCAATCAGTGTTAAAAAATATTGGAACCAATGGGAAAATGTTTGAAGTATCCTAGAGAAAGGTAACCAGTTAGCACATTTTTATACTGTAAAGTATTATATCAGCTGTATCACTGGATACATTGTGTGCCATTGTACAATTTTGTGTGTACAGTGCACTTATACAATATGTAAATGTGGGACATGCACAGAAACAAGTGTTACTCAAGGGGCGCCCGGGTAACACACCTGGTAGGTACTCACCCTTGCTTCAGCGGCCCAGGGTTCAAATCCCCTCTCTCCTCCACCCTTTTCTGTCTATCTTCAGCTGTCTCTATCGATTAAATGCAAAAAAAAAAAGAAAAGATTACTCATTAAGTAGTGCCTTGGTCGCCAGTTAGTTTGGTGATGGAAAAACGGTTTTGATAATAAATTAAAGCTTTTATCAACCAACAAGACTAAGAAGGCTGTCACCAAGAACAATAAGGTAACTATTGGAGCAACCACATGGATGAACGGAAACGCTGTGGCCAAGCATGTACTGCTCCAGCTGTAATGGTAGCTTAGTAGAAAAATGTCTAAAGTTATTGATGAGCTGTTACCGCTGTATGTTGCACAGAGAAACACAAAGAAAAACCAGCAGGATATGGGTTCACAAAGTTCTTCAAAGATGAGAAGAGTAAGGAGAATCCAACACTGTTTCGAGACCCCAACACTAAAGAACACGATAATTTGCTCACAGTTACAATGCTAGCATGCTGATGTTTAGCAGGTATAATGCTTACCATCTTGGTTTAGTATTAGCATGCTAACATTTGCTAATTAGCACAAAACTATAGGCTGATGGGAGTGGTAGTTTTGCAGGTATTCTGTCACAATACAAAGTTGGACAAACTTAATTTTGACCTCATAATGGCAGCAGATTAAAAGTCACACAAGTTATCTGAAAATGAATCCTGAGGGAAACGTGTTGTAAGACATGACTCTAACTGTGCCATAAATACCAAACATTCACTAGTTTCAGCTTCGCAAATGTCCGGATTTGCTCCTTTTCTCTGTTTTCTATGTTATAAATATAGCATATTTTTAGGTTTTGGACTGTTGGTCAAAATAATCAAACAATTTTTATTGAACACATTTTCTAGAGTTCTGAGAGATGAGCAATTTTCACTCTTTTCATTTTAGACGACACATCCATCAATCAAACAAATAATGGACTTAGTAATGAAAACAAAATCATTACATACATGTTGTTTCTCTCACTTCATTTCTCACTATCTTTCACACACGCTCACAGATCTCTGATGAAAACGCTGATTGTCAACTGTGATGACACCATATAACCGCCCACAGGAGACTGTTACTACATCCTTCTTATCCTCAATTATATGTGTATATGACAGGCAGCACGGTGGCTTGTTGGTTTACACTGTCGCCTCACAGCAAGACATTCCTGGGTTTTAAACCTCAGTAAGGTCAGCTCGGGCCTTTGTGTATGAGGTCGCATGCCCACATGTCCACCCTGAGGACATGCATGTAATGTCTTTGCCCTTGACCAAGACGCTGGCTTTAATACTCAAGTCACTGCCCTGGCATTGCACTGTGGCTGCACCCTGCTCCTACATGGCTATGAAGAGTCAAATGTATAAATTGATAAATTTCCCCACGGGGGCTCATAGCAGTATCATTTAAACCTATAACTTAACTTGAATATTAACTGACACACAAAAAGCCTACAGAGCAATGTGAAGAAAAATAACAGAAAATACCGATAGAAGTACATATCAAACGAGAGAAATAAACCACAAAACACATGATGTGGTAAAGTTTTCTCAAAGGAGACTTTTTAAAAAACACAGGCGCTCTAAGGTTTGTGTAATTGTGTCCATCTAAGGATTGAAGCGCTTTAAAGTTCAGGCTAAAGCGGAATACAGAGACAAGATGGACGCCTTAACGGTAATGGTAGCTGACAGTGTGATTAGCCACTGACAGCACCATTAGCTAGCAAAGTCGCCCACTTTAAAGGCCGTCCTCACTTACTTTCTTTTTCTTTCCTGTGGCACATCTGACTGTGACTGTGTTACCTGAAATCAAATAGTTTTTCTATCTTTTTAAGAGTTACAGGGAACAGTGGTGCTGATGTATTGACAGTAGGAACACTGAAAGCTGCTTTTGCTCCTTAGGCATAACAATATCTGATATTTTTGCTGTTATTGATAGAGTAAAGCCACATGCAAACGATGAACAACTCAAGTACTGTAGGCTGCGGTGCAACTGACACACTCAGAGCAGCCAAACACTACAGCTATGGATCAATATTGCTTTCTCTTGACAGGGAGTGATTGATCACAGACCGACATGAGATTTCAAGATGAAAACAGCAGGTGTCTTCTCTGGAGGAGGATGTCGAGTAACAGAGCGGTGCACCCGCTGATGAAACCGACAGGCCGGCAAAGACATAGAAACCAGAGCCTTCACTCGCCCACGCACCTTACGTGACTAGAGAGACTCAATTGAAGAGCCCGAGACTGTGGATGCAGCAGCTCTTGCCGCTGCTGCTGCCTTGGAAGTCTGCTACACCAGTCTCCCGCTGTTTTGAAATGATTTTCAATTGAGGTTTTTTTGGTGTTGTGTCAGTTGCAAGACGACATGCCCTGACCAGTGTTAAAGCGAGGCTCTTTTTCAGTGATTATGTGACTACAAAATGTCTGTTTTGATGATTTTCAGGGGTTTGTCTCAGGATCAACTAAATGTTTGCGTGCCAAGGATTTTTCTGCTTTATGAACTGGAACATTCTGAACATGATGGACGCAGTAAACAAGGACACTTTGACATTTCTGAATTGACTAATACCAATTTATTCTTTAATAGGAGGCAACTGTTTTTTTGCTTTTTCTTTTGCTCTTTTTCACACCCCCGGCTTATGGATTTCTCTCAGTCAAAATAATAGAACTCTTTCTGCTGCTTTAAATCATGCTTCTTTCAGATCAGTCACAAAAAGCTGCCTTAAAAGTTCCTTTAGTGTTTCACCAATAGACTGATTTAACATAGCACCCTGTTATCAGAGCAACCACCACTGATAAGACAGGCTTTTATCACAAAGCAGATGTTTTAAAGGGACAAAGCATGTAAAATTTCATATGCTGCACATTCTCCTCCTCTATTGTCCTACTGTCTGTGTCACCCTGATTATATATCTATAGAAATTACAATGCAAGGAGTGTTCGGCGCATGAGGCATCCATTCGGGATTGATTACATGGATATCACATCCCATCAAGGACATCAGTGGGGTCCTGGCAGGCTTAAGTAATTCAGCCACATGTTCAGACATGTTTAGGCAGGCTTTTGATACTTCAAAAGGGCTGAAATGTTTGTGATAACATCTCTTGACATCTATTCATGGGATGGTCTGAGTCTGTGAATGCAACGTGTTGCAGGCTTTCTAAAGGGCAGCCGTGGCCATGGAGAAGAACAGGCATGTTTGAATCATGACATTTTATGACAAAAGGGACAACTTTGGTAGATGTGTGTGCTGGATTTTCCCTTGTGCTGTCACTTACAGACCTTTTTAAAATTTAAATATATTGTGGAAAAAACAGACTAGTGTGCTTCTTCCACTGATATTCTGTGAATAGATAAGTTAATGTTTAGGTCAAGTTGGGGTCGTCTTGTGTCATTAAAGACTAAGTATTTTTCATCTTGGACTTTATTTTCTCATGTTTTTTTTGTCAAAGTGACAAATAAGTACAATGAGTTGACTGTGAGCTGCTGTTAGCTAGTTAGCTTAGCCGTACTACCCTGGATGCCTGGGACTGGGTGCTCATAGCATGAGGGAGTTTTGGTGTTTACACTAGTAAGGCAGGAGCTTTGGACCGCCACAAAGAGGAAGTTTTCAGGCCCAGGATGGCCAAGAGTGACAGAGAGTGGCACCAGTGTCAAGCCAGAACCGGAGACGGGGAAGCGGGCAATGTAACTGGGCTCAGCAGCTTCTATATAGTTGAGTAAATCTGGGACTGACCTTTAGTCGTAGCTTTGTTAAATAAAAGGCTGCAGACAGATGCCAAGCTGGCCTTCTTGTTGTTGGACTAGTAGTAGTAGACTAACTAATATTAGCTGGCTTGCTAATCTGGTCTTGTGTTGTTGCACTTGCTTAAGGTTTGACTGTGTAAGCAATGTTGTCCACTCGCTAGTTTTTGATCATAGGTCTGTGCAACTAGATTTCAATTCATCTTGAAAGCTTCTTGGGAATTGCTTTTCAACAATGACAATTCAGTTTTGGAAGACACAGACAAATTATGTTGTTTTGCCAATATGGGTGATCAGATCAGAAAACATGTGTTGCTGTACAGGGGATGTACAAATGACGTAGTTTGTTTAATTTAGATGACTTTTTGGTCATTTTAAATGTAAACGTATAACACATACATATAGTATGACTGGTAAATAAGCAGTCTTTTTAAGTGCCTTTCATTAAACACCTACCACCCATTCCCAGTTGGAGGTCAACATATAATAATAATCATTCAGTGTGCACAAACAAAAGCTTCTTCTTAGTGTAAGCAGCTGTGTCCGTGTCAAGCAAATGTCAGCATGCTAACACGCTAAACTAAGATAGTGAATATGTTATGCTTGCTAAACTTTAGCATGTTAGCATTGTTACTGTGAGCATGTTTGCATGCTGACAATAGCATTTAGCTTGAAGCAAGAAAATATATATTTTTTTCTTTCTTATTCTGTTAATCATCTCATAACCTCTAAAATGTATCCTATGATCCATTAGGGGGGCATTGCTTTGCTTTAGAGTACAACATTTCTTATTAATAAGACAAAAATGCCTCAAAGCTTTAGGACAAGCTTAACATAAATATATCCATATTATTTAAGCTAAAACAGCCTGTAAATAGTGACTAGAATCAATGGCTAATCCTCTCTAATGATTAAATATGTGTTCGCTGTATCATAATTCTCCAGTGTCCTCTCATTTGGAGGTTTTTCACATCCATTATCTCAACTTAGGTGGATCAGAGGTCAACATAAACAACCCGGAGAGAGTCCAGAGGATCTAATACATTACTAGAGCATGGAGTCAGGTTAAAGCAGTTTAGTGGGAGATGAGTTCCCACATTGAGATGGTCTCCTCTTCCTCCTCCTCCTCAGACAGGCGGGGTCAAGGTTGGGAGGTAATCCAATAAAGCTGATTCACTGCGTTGCTGTAATATGGGTCACAGTACTCTCAGACGGTGGGAGAGGAAGAAAAACTGGTGAATGTCCTTGAGGAACACCACTGGTGTAGTAATGCGCTTCAAGGCAGTTATGAGTTACACTGACGACATTATTACAGACCAGAAATTAAAGCTCAAAACCTTGCTGACTCTAATCTTTTGAGATATTTAATACTTCGGCTTGTTGATGATGCCACTTTCCTAACGACTAAATGGAAAACAATGCTAAGATGCATGGCAGCGCCTTCCCCAATGCTGTGGGACTGGCCTTGAGGGTGCCAATCGCTCTGTTATGGAAATTACATTGGCTACTTGTCAATGGTGATGTCTTGGGAGGCAGGGCCACCTAATTGGTTTAAAAAGTATTGTGCCAGCGGGGAGAGCATATCAATGCTTGATATCGAGACCTAACTGGAGGATTTAAAGAGCAAGGCCCCATGAGATGAGAACACTGCGTTGACATGATACAGGAGGAGAGCATATGCAGAAATGAAATCATTACTGTGCTCATAGCTGCATATTCAGCTAATTTAAATGAGAGAAAATTCATCGTAATGAAGAGAAAAAACGTAAACAATATTCACAGCCTATTAGTCTGCAAATTTCCTCGCTAAGTGCACAGTTCTTAAAGGACCGCAGAACCTTATTTTTCAAACTAAAAAGGTCATGTCTCTCCCTCCTCATTTTGCTTTTAAATCTTCGTAATTGTTTTCTGTTCTGTCCCACTGCTTCTCCACCCAGAAGATACAGTAATATCTAAACTAAAGAGAAATTGATTCTACTGCCCTTTCTCCGGATAATTTATATGTTGGACTCGGCTAATCTTCGGTAAATTGTGGTCCAAATCTGTAAAGGTCACGGATCCCGGTACCTTGGCGAGGAGCGCCATGCGAGAGACGCTGTCTGTCCGAGCTCATCAGTGCTTAGGGTAGGCACACGGGAGGTGACAGACAGCATGGGGGTTGATCAATGTGCCGACAGCTATTAGGTAAGTGGGGCTGAAAGGGCAAGTGTGTTTAAGTAAGCCACCAGGGAAAGCATGGTTCCCATCACGAAAATTGAACATCAGCATTGACATTAGCTAGTGATGGTGTGTTTACAGCCACTATACATATAGTCAAATCAAATATTAGATGGCGACACTTCAAAATTCTCACTAACAAAAACAGGAAATGCAATGCACCCTGACAATGTCTGGTAGTTTGACTGTAATAATTCTTCAATTCTAACGTCCACACAGGCAGTTAACCACTTGGAAGGCTGACACTGTTAGCCGTTGCTTAGTATCATGCTAACTAGTGCCCTTTTTTCTGAGTGGAGGCTAGTTACCCTTGCTTGCTAGGTATCGGTACGCTATCTTTTACTCAAAAATGAATTCTACACCAGCAATATGAAAAAGTTGTAATGTTTCTATCTGTCACACATTTTATTGCACATTTTAGAGTCAATAAGCTATGCTACTTAGCTATTAAGCTAGCTAGGCTACTTACTGTAGCGTAACTACAACTACAGTAATGTTAGCTGATATCGTGATAGCAATTTTTCTAAAGTAAATGATGTATCAAATGTGGAACTGTCCTGCTGTGTAAAATAATGTAGCTGTGTGGTAACAGTAAGAAAAGTTTAGGTATGGTCCACAGTACAGTAATTATACTGCATACCTGGACAAAAAAACTGATAAGGATGAAAGGGTCTTATAAATTCCTATCAGAAATGCATATAGGTCATTTTTAACCCACATGTAAAGGTTCCTACTCCATACTTGCCAGCTTACATGCTCTAAGCCGAATACAAACTTAACAGCATTATGGGGCCTCCGTAATGTTGTAAAAGGACAAACATCTTAAACAGATATAGCTACATAATCAATCCTATGTGGGTGGAAAGAGGGAAAAAACTTTAATTTGTAGGCAGGGCTATGACTAGCACACCATGGAAATTGACGCCACGTCTCCTAGCAAAGCTGGTAGCAACTGCTGCCATGGGAAACGCCCACCCAGAGGCCTGAAGCTCAAACTGTTTCTTCTTATGTCTAAAAAATGGTTTATCTTGTTTTGAACACTGTAAGAATGTGCACAATATCTGCCGTATCATTATGGTTTACAGTATATTCCTTTTACACAAAAAAGTGAAGAGAAGGAGAACACAAATTTTAGTTCAGCTTTAAAAGGAGGTTTTGTGTTATGGTTTGTTTTCCAAGCACTTTCAAGATACCCATCATATCCATGGCCAAATGCAGTACCAAGGCCTCTCTTTTAAGAGCTGTATAATTTTCTTTGAGACCGGCTCATTTCTCAGCAACATTGGCCCATCTTTGGCAACTGAAAGCCCAAAGCACTATTTCCAAATTTTAAAAAGGTCACAAAGATGTAGAGAAAAGGGCAGTCATGCCTCCCTCTCATCACCCTGTCACTGATGTGTGTCCACTAGGAATGGTAAAGGACAGGAGGGCCTGTGGCAGCGTTTGATTGTGCAATGACCCCCATAAGGGATCCTTGTGTGTTAACTAATGCATTTGATAGGAAGTCCAAGACAAACAGCAAATTAATCAGCCAACTAAGGCAGTCCTTTTCTTTTTACTGGAACACATACACATTTTTAAATAGATGGCAATAATTGTTGAATAATAAATTATTGACTCAGGACAATTGATTCCCATTACAGATGGTGTGAGCAAGACCCTGACTCAGGTCACAAGGGGTTGAAAAGGCTTACACATAGCTAAATGAAAACAGATAAGATACACAGAGGAACTGTAATTGGGAAGTCTGGGGAAGAACGGAAAAGAAACAGTTCAAGGTCTGAAAAATGTGAAATAAACTATGACTCATCCCAAGGTCTCTATGTTTTTCACAGATGCATTGTTTGTTTGCTTTTTTAAAAGCAAATCAAATCACAGTCAGAATAGCAAAAAAGAAATAATAAACTGGGTACATACTCAACTTACAACAAGCCTTCATTTAACAACAAAACACAGTCAAAACACAGCATGCGGCAGCCATCTGCTAACTCCAAATGTTCTAAAAACCAGCTTCCGTAAAATGATTTAAATGTAAATATGCTACATGGGATTTGTATGGTTGTTATGCCTCTAGCATTAACAATGTGCAATAAACTTAGATCACGATTATTTGGTCAATATTGAGATCACTATTATTTAACACCATTACTCATTAGCTTTGGAAATATCATGCATTTATTGAACTTTTTTTTTTCCTTGAACGTTAAATATAATTCAACTGAATACAATATGTACAGGAGATATGAGTACATATTAGACATTGGGAATAGCTGTCGTGCAAACACTTGGACAGTGTCATTGGTACCTGCACTCTTCCATAAATTAATCAAATGACCTGACTTAGAATCAATAGTTTTATTGATAATAAATAAACCAGTGCTATCTTCATAATTTTACTCAACAAATAATCATTTGAATTCTACACAAGCAATATGAAAATGTTTGTAATGTTTCTTTCTGTCTGTCACATATTCTCTTGACTATTTTAGAATCGATACTAATAAGTCATGCTTTTAAGAAACTAACTGTTGCGTAATGGCTTATCTACAACTACAATATTGTTAGCTGGCAAGATAATAATAATAATAATAATAATAATACATTTTATTTAAAGGCGCCTCTCTGGGCACTCGAGGACACCGTTACA
>NW_023339984.1:9075437-9086454 GCF_004916995.1 Morone saxatilis | reverse complement strand
AACATTGTAGCGCTCGCCGGACCCGGGTTCAACAGGTTAAGACTTGCCACTGGATGCAAATTCTCTGACATGAAAGTCATGCCACAAGCTACATAAAAGGTACATTATACCTGCACTGGCAGTGCGTAAATCACAAGCTGTGGAATCATCCCATGTGGGGGTAAAAACCCAGGAATACTGGGCTGAATCATTTAGTTTTACGGAGGTTTTCATGTTACTGTTGCTTTAAGGGAATAACCATTATAACCTCAAGTTAGAAGCAGGGCATTCTGATTAATTCATTTGTTGCCTCAGCTGAGCTACATTTATTAATCTATGAAGGCTTTTCATATTCAGAGATTAAATTAACCTCCAACTCACTTAAAACATGACAGTGGTAGGAAAACTAAGCAGTGATTTAAAGTAAATACAACACAGATACAGTAATTAAAATGGTATGTCAATTTACAGTTCCATGACAACAGAATTTACAGCACAGCAGAATCTGAGAGGACTGGGAAATGAGAAAATGAACAAATTTGGACACAGCTCATGTCTCATGTGACATCTGGTGCAACACACTAGTACAGTAGCATGAATCACTTTGCTGAAGCTATGCCATGCAGGGAAGATGAAGCACATACGCAAAATGTAAAATTGGCCCAGGACAATTTTGTTTTTGCTGCTTTATTCTGCTCAACAGTGGCATTATGACTGTGATAAACATCTTTCACAGTTCTGCTGGCAAACATCAACAATACAAGTGGCCATGCTGCAAACTATTATACAAGGCACATCATACCGTGTTATTTTGCACAGGCTGTTATTGAACAGGCGATATCTACTTAATGCATCAATCAATCACGCATTAGCATTAGTCAAGGACGCAATCACACTTTCCCTCATCCCCCACGCAAGAAAACAGGTTGCAGCTGCTCAAGCGGCCAGATCACACAAATGGGTGGAGTCACCTTTAGCGTCACTGTCGGTAACGCCGGACATTAATGCCTTGTCATGCTGGGAAGTCAAGTAATTCAACAAAAGTGACAAGGACGAGGATGAGCAAGGATTTTCAGAATGAGGTGAGTTGGATAAGTATATGTGTGTGTTCATTTGGTTGAGCGATTGGCACATAATTTATTCAATGACTCACTTGTTCTCCTAAGATTCGGCACAATTATATGAGCCTCAATTCTCAGCATCAACACTGTGAATTTTCTGTGCCTTATTTCGTGGAGGTCTGTGAATATCAACCTAGTTTCCTGAAGGAGGGGTAATGAAAAGCGCAACATCTACCTCAACCTCAGCTTTTTGACTATGAGATCAACATGAGTTACTTTTCCATTCTAGCTCAGGACTAAGGCCCTCTACACATGATCAGCAGTATGAGGTGGGGCGCAGAGCACAGTGCAGAATGTGAAGTGAAAGTAGCAAGAAAAAAATGGAAATTTGAAAGAGTGGGCCTAGCAAAGACCAAAGACTGATGATCAAAAATGGTTTGGGTGAGATAAACTTTCTTCCTTTACGTCCATCACAGTTTTGCTTTCTGGTTACATTGCAGACAGCTGTGTCATCCCAGTGATTGTTCGTCAACTTACAAGTAGAAAGCAGACATTGATCAAGCTGTAGGAGCAGCAGTGAGACTTGGCACACAGTGCCCAAGGTGGAACTGCCAGTAGATTCGCCGCCTTTGCGCCCTCCATAGGACCAGCACAAAGCGATTCTGGCACTAATCATATAGAGAGCTTAACCTCTGCAAAAGCTTTCAGTCTTGTAACTCCAGGCCTTTAAAAAGTAACTCCACCCTAGAAGAAAAAGCATTGCTTTAGAGCGAAAAACAAGAAGTCTATCAATCAATTAGTTAATTGACAGAAAATGAATTGGAAAAACAATTTTGATCAGTATAATTTCAGTTCTTAAGGAAAAATGCCAAATATCCATATTTTCAAAAAGGATGATTTGCTTTTTTTCTAATCATTGTAAACTAATCATGTCTGGGTTTTGGACTGTAGGTGAGACAGAACAAGACATCTGAAAACATCACATTAGCTTCCCAGAACTTGTAATGAAAATTTTTCACCTTTGTTTGATCAATTATTTGAGATTTAGGACATTAATATAGCAGCAAACAACTATTTGCTCTGTAAAGATATAGTGGAGTCATGCTGTCCTTAGCTGAAAATGACGTCACACTCCCTTTGCCTGTGTTGCTATCACAGCCTCTCTGTTGTTTGTTTACATAGCCGGTCTGCTCCTTGTGCAGCTGCGTAAAGCAACTAAAAATACTGTTTGTCTAATCTACATCTGTGAATTAAGGATTTATTTCAACCAAAGTTTGTGATTGTTGGAACAGTGTAAAGACACTGTGTTGGTGACACTGAAGGCAAAGACAGTTTAACAGAGTTTGTTTCTGTCTACTTTGAATGAAGTTACAATGATATGCGAGGTAAAATTACCACTTTTGTCTATGGAGTCTGGTGGTGAGCAATGGCGATATCACAGCGTTTACTGGTTAAACAAAAGGTCTGTCTTGGTAGGATTTGTTTCCTTAATGTTCACAAATATTTTCACATCAAACTCGATTAATTAATTTTCGCCATTGGTGATTGTTGGAAAGACTGGACGGACAAACAAAGATGGCTTTGGTGAGTTTTATTTTATTCTATTGCAATATCCAGTGACAAGTGAATTATAACCTTTAAATGATAGATGAATCAATAAAGAAAATATTTGTTAGTCGCAGTCCTACATTGCGGCACTGACCCCCTGCGTCTTTTGAACCTTCAACCACTTTCCTGATGACAGCTAGGTGTGGTTGTACCCGTGACCACACCCAGTTGTGCACTGCTGTGAAGGATGTGTAAAGAGCATAGTCACCACTAGTTGGCGACGATATAAAGACTATTTGCCTGGGTGCAGTGCTCATAAAGCAAAGAGGTTTAAGCTGCCAGGTGTTGTTTGTGCTCATTCCACAAAACACACTGACAGATCTTGGACTGTTTAAAAGCATATTGGTGTCGAGGATTTACTCTGCAGCTCCAGTAATTGGGCCTCACCTCATACTTCCATGAGATTTCACCATCTGGATGTGATGGCCTTGAGTGTGGAACATGCTGTCCTGTCAGCAAACGCAGGTGTGACCTCCATCTCTGCCAAGCTCCCATTGATGTTATTTTATGTCCCCTTGCGAATAGTTTTCTCCCTTTCTCAATTCAAGCAACTTAATATAACTTTACTATGACTGCTTGGCCTAGAATAAAGTTGAGGGAATGTATAAATAATATTAGGGTTGGATGTTGAGAGGCCAAAAGGTGTTGGTACAGACTTCACACTAGAGCTGTGATGTGCTCCGTCCTACAGAATATGAGAGTTCCCTGAACTGACTGAAATGGCACAAGCTACTTTGTTCTCTTAGGTACAGAAAAAATCTTAACATGACTTAGTTTAAAGATTTAAGGCCTAATTACAGCACTACATGCACGCTGAATCTAATGAATGTCCCGTTGCTTAACTGCATTATTTTGAAATTCTTTAAAAACAGCCACGTCCAGCATACAATCTGTGTAAACAATTGATTTCTTCCACTTGCTTTATCAGCCTGGACAGTTTCTGAGCACTATACAAGCTTCATCCAGACTCTCCGGCTTGTCTCTTCCATGCTGGCCGTGGTCCATCCAGCCCAGATCAGCCATTCCATCGGATTATCATTGACAGGAAGTCTGGACCTGCTGAGAGAGGCACTTTCCCTCCTGATTCTCGATCTGACATTGGGACGGACAACAAACAACTCTTTTCCACGGGGAGCGCAGTGCTCCATAATCCATACTGACCTTCCCTGGCTGCAATTCAGCTTTATTTTTAGTCAGGCTGAAGAGGAGAAACCTAACCGTGTGTTGTTGATGCAGAGAATATTGCAACAATTTTCCCAGCAGTGTTCCACCTCACCATCGCTTTTATTTTGATGAATAGCAAGACATTACTAATTTTGTCCCTTGAAGCATAAACTTAAGCTCTCTTTATCATTTAAAATGATCCCACATATCCTTGATCATAGTACAAGGATATTGTACACATACCGGGGATGGACAAAATAACATAATTAACAGTAACAATGCTTATGACAAAGGTAAACTGTTTACCTTGCGACAAAGGTAAGTCATATTAGGTTATGCAATTAGTAATATTCCTGTTATATTCTGATTGGTAAGTCATGTGGGGTGGGTTTCTTCTGTTTTCGAAGTTGTTAAAGGACCAAGTTAGCGATATTCTTTTTGTCAACAAATCTCATGAATAAAAAACAACAACAAAAAGGGTGTCCAAACTTACAATATGAATAAACCATACTGTTGCAATGGGTGGCATTTCGGATTTCTACTTTGTTTTTAGTCAAGCTCAGATATATTTCTGCAACACTCACTGGTAAACCAAATGTATATTCTTTCATGGCTAAAAGTAGTCCCCAACAAAAGCTCAATTTACTCCTGTTTGAGTAACATTTGCTAAACTCTATGGAGTCAAACTGTTTAGTTAGTTAACAATGAAGTAGTGTCTGTTTTTGAGTAACACAGTGAATTAAAGGTCCAGTGTGTAACATTTAGCAGGATCTATTGGCAGAAAGCCAATATAGGTATGTTTTCAATAGTGTATAACCACCTTAATGTGGGAATTGTTGTGTTTTCGTTACCTTAGAATGAGACGTTTTTAGCTACAGTTCGCCATGTTGAACCACCAAGTTTCTCAAACCCAAAATGGACAAACCAAACATGGCTATAGATGGGACCTTTCACATTTTTAGGGCGTTTTGGGGCCATCATAGTTTCTCCTACACACTTTACAGCACATAATAAGAATAAGATATTCCCAGGTCGTCAAATGCAGATGTGAGCATTGTTCAGTTAGTTGTAATCTGAAACTTCACCACTAGTTGCCACTAAATCCACATTAATTTGCACTGACCACCAATCAGACATTAAAGGAATAGATAAACGGTATGAACACTATAGAAACAAATCACTTTAGTCTCACAGTATGCAGTACATTATCTAATGTCCAACAATATATTCAGCATTGTAATAACATCACATGCAAAGTGATATGATTATTCTATTATTCACTTAGTTAACCCATTTACCCTTCTAAGTATGGATGTATCTGCCTTGGCAGCATACATTTTTCTCCCTAAATGAACACCATTCAAATAACCCGACACTCAGCTCAATCTCCTCAATTGTGGACACATTAATCTCCAAACTGATTATAATCTGTTGAAACAAAATAGATATCCATTAGAGCAAATCCCCCTGTCCTAAAGAATGACAAAACATCTGTTTTGTCTTTGCTAATATTCCTGCTAAATCTCCTAGATTCGCTTAAGATGACAAGATGCTTAAAAAAGGACACTGTGTTAATGGATGTGGCGTGTTTTGATTTTCTTAAAAGAAATTTCAATTATTACAAAGACTCCTCCGCTATTTGCATACTTTGGTTGAGCATCAGGGATTGTCTAGAGACCAGAGCGCCTGGAGCAAATTAAATGAAACTTTGTGCCAAAGATAATTCGGTGATTAATATTTCCGAATGTTAATATCAGAATAAGTAGGTAAGGAGAAAAAAGGAGACTTTACCTAAATAGAATGACTCTATTGCTGCCGCAGTGTGTACAGAGCGAGTATGTGTGTTGTGTGCGTGCCTGTGTGTGGTTCATGGCTGTGTGCTTTCAAGCAGCTGCAGTGCTTTCAAGTCTCAGAGAGTAGAAAGTACAGAACCAAGAAATGGAGAACAGGGGGAGTAAATGTTAAAATTACCATATTGATGGATGTTACAAAATAGGGGCTTCATCTTTTTCATCTGAATTTCAATGATGCATAATCATAATGGTCATTTGCTTTGCCTATTTGCATAGTTTCCCGAATTATTCAATTTTTAGGTCATTTTACCAACAAAGAGAAATGAAGACAGAAACTATGTTTTTATGTGGGTCATGATTATGTGTCACAAACTACCACTTGCTGCAGTACACCTGAGCGGTGAACACACTAGAAGAATTTTTTTAAATGGTAACCAAACTATAAAAAGAATCAGAATCACACATTTAATGGATGCATTTAGCTGATTATGAACATACTGTTCAGATTTCTGTCACTATAATCACTATACTACGAAAATCAAACCTCCACAAAGATAAAAAAAAAAAATGTATGCTTACAGTTGGGTTTTAAATGTGTTCCTGGTTTGACATATTTGTTTAACAGTGGCTCTGACTTCTAATGCAAGCCAATTAAAACTGCTGTAATGCATTAACAGTGACTTGTGACTACTAACTACTGTAGTTTAATATGGTCACATCCTCTTGATTGACATTTTGAGAGAGTAAGTTCACAAGAGATCCATTGGTTACCTGGTACTACATTGTGCTCTAAGAGTCTGTGAGAGAACAAAGATGCAGAAAATACTGTAACATTGGGCTCTTTAGTTCATCCATCATACGCAATTGGCAGAGTATGAGTAATGTTTCATTGTTTGGATGCTCTCTGTGCAGGATGAGGAAAAGTGCAAGGGTAAAGTTCCAGCCAACCACAGAAAAGACCCTGGTTTAACTTTCCGGTAGTGGTATAATTAGAAACAGAATTGGCCATGTTTGTGTCCTTGCCTGTCATCATCACCAACAAGGACACACTAATACTGCGAGCTATTGCACATTCCCAACCAATTAGCACAAGCTATGCTAACCACATTTGAAAGAGAAATACCAGAGCAAAGCTAAGAAAAGTTGTTTGCAACTGTTTCTTATCCAAACTTATCTGAAATCACAGGCTCATCATCAATTGCAATCCTCATACATTTACTTAACATTAGAAATAAACTTGTTAAATGTTACAACCAATACTGTTTTTTTTTTTTTAGTTTAGGATTGATAATATACTGTATTATTCTATATATGTTTATATGTATATATATATATAAGGATCTCTTAAATGTGGGTATTACTTAATTGTGACCAGCATGAGCCCTGTCACAATGCTAAAATGCAACATAGGTGCTACTTCACAATCAAAGATGCAGTATTCATCCTGTGGAATTGTATGTGGTCACCTGTGAACACGATTCAATATTGTCTGTGTATATTTCATAAACAAGATTTTTGTCACATTGCTTCTTTGTTTGAAATAAAGAGGAGCCAATGTTGCTGAGGCAGTGTTTAACCTGGCTGCCTTTGATGTTTTCCACAAAACAGTGCTATAGATACACTCATCTTTGTGTTTGCATAAACTGTCCATGGATAGGCTGCTGCAGGTTCCTCGCTAAGGTCTCCATAGCAACACCTTGTCATCTGTGTTTAAGTCAGTCGGTGTAGCAGTAGTGTCACAGGGAAATACAGCCTCAGTACCCATCACAAAGTGACAGTGCAATTTACTTTACTCCCTAATCCTGTTTTCCCCCTCAAAGAGCATCAACACCTGCATTACAAAAAGGAAACTGAGAAAGTATTTTCAGTAACTTAAAAAGCTTTTTGGGTTAAATTCAAATTTTGGTTTATAATTGTACATTTAAGTCTATATAGAATCAGATGGACTGTATACAATGTCTTCTTTATCAGCCATTCCTCCAAAATCACACTTCATTTGCAGTTTGCAGCCCGGAAGCCTATTTTGAAATTCATAACAACGACTCATGTCACATAAATAGATGAGATTGTTGTCATGGTCTTATATCATGGCACAGACAGCTCATCCAAACACCGCAAAGTGAATCTACATAATCTATCAATACTCTGTAAAGCTTTGGGCCTTCAAGAAGACTCAGGAGATCAATACCTCGCTGCAGGTATTGACAGGACTTTAAATGGTGGCTTAACACAATGTGCAAACTCTGGAAACATTTTTCACAGTTCCCCCATTATCCTGTTGCACATTTGTTTCAAAGACACAGCCTATTCATCTAGGAGACTAAAGTTCTCTGCATTGGACTGGGGGCATAAATGGAGTGAGTTTAAAAAGGAAAGTTAATCTAAATCTGTTCATCATGTCAGG
Source organism: Morone saxatilis (assembly GCF_004916995.1). Taxonomy (NCBI): domain Eukaryota; kingdom Metazoa; phylum Chordata; class Actinopteri; family Moronidae; genus Morone; species Morone saxatilis. The sequence goes on along the minus strand of NW_023339984.1, from coordinate 9,078,445 downwards.
TTGTGATATAAACTGTTTCCCAGAGCACTGAGTGGCTGTAATCATACATGCATCATCTAGAATTTGCTAAATCGCCATAATGGACCATGGCGTGCGTCTCAAGGATCAAAATGAGGTGGCAGGCACAGTTAGTGCAACAGCAATTTAGCCTATTGGAAAATAGCTGCATAGATAATCTTGAGACAACAACAATAACAACAATGTAGCTGTCCAGCTAGCAGAGTGCTAGCGTGAATGTAAACTATAAGAAAGAGCTTCATTAAAAATGATTCACAATCATTTAAAAGATCATTTCAGTTTATCATCACTGGGATATTTTTTTGTTTGGCCATTGTTTCAAGTTAATTGCTGCAATTTTAGAACATGGAATTAGCAACATCATTTAAAAGATGAAAACATGTGAACAGACTATCAGACGACCTCCGGGTTGGTCAAAACCAAACCAAACCAAACCATACTTGTGAGGATACGCTGCTGTCCCAATACCACAGTACCTACTACCTAATTTTATACATACTATACAGATTATAGTATAGTGTTGTGCGGTTAATATACAAGAAATCAACATACTTTCTTTTCCACTAACAGGAAATTATAAAGTATTTGCACCATCAGACATCAGTCAAACTGGCAATTGAACCACACAAAATAAACTATTTTCCAAAAATGTAAATGTCAACTGCACACTCAAAAATCAAGGGTGCAAAATTTTGTATAGACTCTCTTGGTCCACAAACGTTGAATGCTAAGGTCTTTGATGATCCTCAACAACTTTTGAATAGATTGCTATGAAATTTGGTACACACATTCAGACTCTTATTCCCACATCTCAAGCAATTACTTTGGTGTTATCAAAGCTGAAATTATGGTTAGAACTATGAAAATAAAACCCTAGTAGTAATAAACCACATGTTTTCTTCAATTTCGACGACACCATAAAACAGCTCTTCTCCAACTTGCACACATTTCCCTTCAGCACTGTTTTGGAAGCTCGCTGTCATCTCTTGTTTTTACTGTCCAAGCTTAAAAATTGTCTCTGTCCGACCGTTCTTCTGCATTGTTACAGAACATGTGGAGAACTGTCAAACTGTGGATAATCAAGGCTAACCTGATAACAAAACCAAGAGGGTTCCTAACTTATTTTATATCAACAACTCACTAAAATATTGTGAAATAAAACCATTTATCATGAATTCACTCAAGAATTCTGCCCATGTCAGACCCCTAAAACAAAGTGCCATATTGGCAGCTAAAAATCCCACATTGCCCAGTCTTCTCCCTTCTGTGGGTGAAAGTAGACCACATCTGAGGACTACTAGAGATTACTCAGTCATCAAGGCTGTAGAGTAAACATTCAAGGAAACTGATGGTTTTAATGGTGAACCCTAATCGTCAAGCTGTTTTTGGAGTTTAAGAGTCACAATTCAGTATCTTATCAGTATAATAATACAATACATTATTTTTCTGAAACAGAGTCCCATCCTGACAAATTTAATTAACAATATGAGAAGAGCAATTCACCTTCAGCTGCCTTTTCTTTTCAGTTGAAAGGGATTTATACCTTTACTATAAATGTACTGAAGCAGTGCCATAAAAAGACCTGACAGCCAGTTCCTATTTAATGTTGCTGTTAAATAATTTTTTTGGGACTTTTTAAAAAAAATTTAAAGACCTAAAGATATTCTCTGTCAACTGTCAAATTAGTTGTGGAGAACAACACTCGTTGGATGAATTTAATGAGGACAATGTTGACAACCTGTTGTTGCTTGTTGCCTCGTGCTTTATAATTTTTTTGTCTCTCAACAGTAAAGAAAGTGGTTAGTGTCCACGGAGCAACAAGCATGTGACCAAAGAGCTTTTGCCAATGGACAGAAATACTCAGGGGTGAGGGTTCTTCTGGCACAATACAGATCTCCCACATTCATGCAGATTATCGCCACTTAATTATTATTTATCTACTGTCAAGTGATGCAAATTAACATAATAGACAGCACCAATTGCTCCAAAACAGTGCTGTGTTTGTTTACCCCAAAAGGTTTAATTATCTGAAGACTATGTGCTTAGCCCGCTTTCCCAGCCCCAAACCTTAAAACAATTAAACTAAAGTGTTCGACAAAGCTGTTTTCTTTTATTTTGACTTCTTTCTATCCTTCATCTGGTGTGTCCCAGCATGATGCGGACCCTGTGGAGCATGATGGGCAAATAAGGAGAGAAAAACATCTTGGACCAACATGAAAGGGTGAGGAGTGAGGAGGAATGCCTGGATCTGGAAACGCCATCTCACACGGTGAGAGCCTCAAGGTATTCCGCTTTACACTTTAAAAGCCTGAAAACTGACGACTTCTCCCCTTTTGCTGTCTATGATGTGCATCTTGCGAGTTTCTAAGCGCAGGCAGTTTAGGAGAAGTCGACGAGAAGCCCAATGGATCGCTGTTGAACTAGTAACAGCAAAGGCTGTGCTGAAGTGCTGGGGGAATATGGGCTAAGTGGGCTGTGAAGGGTTGGAACACTTGGAAGTGGAATCTGGCAGTTTGACGTTGCTATTTACATATCTGGATGGTTAGAAATGTGTGAAAGACAGTCATTCAGAGTATTGCAGTTAGTTATATTAAACTGCATGGTTGATCAAAGATTATAGGAGTAAGCTCTGTCTCCGTTGTTGGGTAAGAGCTCATCTTATAGTCACAAACAGCTAATTTAATGTACATCTATTGACATGGATTATATTCTAGAGAATACATAGGCTTCAGGGACTCAAAGTCCAATGTCCACATTGGAACTAGTTCTCCAAGATATCAGAAACAATGACAAGGAGAAATCTTAAAATTGTTTTGTCGCCCGTAATGAGGAACACACTTTCAGATATTGGTTATATGGTCAAAATATTTTTGATTGCATCTGACTGCTGTCATTCAGATTCAGATTCAGATTCAGAAATACTTTAATAATCCCAGAGGGAAATTATACATGGACTATACGTCTGTGTCTAACCCTGACCTAACTCTGTA
>NW_023339984.1:9070433-9075337 GCF_004916995.1 Morone saxatilis | reverse complement strand
TGATTTTTTCCGTTCTTTTTTCTGAAGACATAACGAATTGATTCCTCTGACAGCAGAGGGACCATTTCACCCAGTATAACAAAACGTGCTTCTGAACAGGATTGCCTACCCTACCTTTAAAGATAATTTAGGTATTTAGCACTATAATCTGCAATGCAATGCTTTACTTTTGATAGATTTGTAAATTAAATACACATGCATCACTACCATGAGTTATAGCACAAAATAATAATTCAAAAGTGTTTTAAATCCTGCTTTGCTGCTCACTAAACAGCATCACATCACAAAGTGTATAGAGTAAAAGAAGAAGTCGACTGAATTTTTTACAAGGTTAGAAACGGCTGTTTGGAGCTTCAGTGTCACTTACACTATTTCATCATTTGACATTTGAAGGAAAAAGCCTCCACCAGTTATGTGAGGAGCCCTTCTTGCCTCAAACCGCCCACAGCCACCGCTGTGATTATGGGCCTACACAGGGGTAACAGCGGGGTCCTTGATTCCTCCTGTGCTATAGTCATCAAAAAGTCTGGCCCTATTCTGCCATATCCATCTCCCACTTACTGGAAACCTCTTAATTGATGGATGAGGACGTTATGGGAAATGGCAGGAGTCGTTATGCCGGTGATTTTCCTTCAAATGTATCTGCCACTTGGCTGGTGGAGGAAAGGATGAACGACAACTTTCTTGGACCCTGAACAGGCGGAAAGACACGTGGGCTTGGTGATGCCACATCGGCAGGGGGTAAAAAGCGAAGGGTGGATGATTGATAGAGACTTAAAATGGAAGAGGGACACCCACCTTCTCTCTCATCACGCCTATAGCCACAGTGTCTGTAATTTCCAGTGGCTGGAATCAGGATGGGTCTAATGAAAAAGGACTGTGCTCTTTTCCTCACCTTCCTAGGCTTTCTCTATCTCTGTGTGTCGCTGTCCTTCCTTGTTACTCGCACCCTACCGCTTTCTCTGCAGACGATTTCTCTATTGACAAAATGTACTAATGAAATGTCACCTCCGACAGCTGGCCAAGAGGATTGATGTGCCAGAACTTTTTTCACTCTATTTGAATTTTTCTTCCCAGCACTTTCTCTTCCTCACATTTTCTCCATCGATTTCTTTTTTTCCCCCCATCCATTTCACAACACTGGAAATTACATTTTTGCCCATGCCTATTTGTAACACAGACTCATTGCATTGGTTCAGAAATATTATTACTAGTTGAAGAAGTGCAACATGTCAGAAAATACGACTAATTACTGTTCTTCCACATGTAACCCATGTACTCGAGTGTTTATTAGTACATCCCTTTTTCAGAGGCCAGGACATATGCAGGATCATAAATTCACATCGCCAAGTACTTTGTTAGCTTGAAGAGGACATAATGCTAAAACGATGGAAAGCAAGCAGCAGTGGTAACAAGCACCAAACTTTACACAGTGACATTTACAATTTACTTTGCAGCAAAGTAAAAAATAGGCCCAAAACAGACGGGATGCAGATAATAGACAGTAAAATACAGCATACTGTAACTCTGTACCCTCCACTGAATATTCTTGCTAACAGAAAGTCTTGTTTACCCTCACACCGTTATTGATGATCTTTTTTAGTGCGCAGAGCAGAAAAGGATACAATAAATATATAAGAACTATCCAAGACCCTTAAATCAAGGTAACTTGTCGGAAGAAATACAAGCATGTGCATGAATCATCAGAGAAGCATGATTGATAGTTAAAAGACATATTTAAACAGTGATTTTTCACTTGTGGCCTCAGTTAGGTACTTGTCACAGCGGTCAAGGATGATTTATTATGCTGTGAAATGATGACTGTTGAGTGTTTTGCTATGTACTAATGCTAACTGGCAATAATGGACACAGGTACATTTTATGGTCTAAAGAGGCAAAAGAAACTTTAGCGAATGGCTCAGGTTGTTTACCGCTAATAATGAGGATAGTGAGCTTGAGGGCAGTGACAGTGAAAGAGAATGGGTCAGGTCTGGAGGTAGTTATGTACAATAGGTTTCACCAGCCTGGAGCCAACTCACAAAAAACATACATTCTTGGTTCATATAAGATAATAAACAAAAGAAAATAATTCTTAAATTGAGAATACAGAAAACGACACTCATCTCTGCTTCATGAACAACATAACTACTGCTGTAGAGGGTTAAAATCTTTCAATTCCATTGGAAAAATGCAAGTGGATTGATGTATTGTGGTCATTTAAGCCCCATTAGTGATTTTGTAATCAGTGTCTCTCTGCAGTGGTGGTTACATAGGGTGAAACTGTAAACCCCAAGGGAGCTCACCAACCCAGCTACCACCCACGTGCTCATGTAAAAAAAAAAAAAAAATAAAAATAAATGCCAACTTTCGTTCCTTAACTCATAAAACAGGCACACAAGCGGGTGGGGATCCATAATTCAAGATGCCTCCCTCTACAAACAGCAAACCAGTCCCCAGATATCTAGACACACCAGTGCACAAGTCCACTGCATGAGCCACTTTCTCTCAGCCCGCACAGAGCACACAGCAAAGAGAACAGTGTGACTGACTGACACTTGAGAATTGCTTTGCATTGCATGCTGAGCCGCATCTCAAGGTGAGGATGCAAGTTGTAGCTTTTTCTGTGTAAAAATCCAATCTGAGAGAAGATAGCAGCATGTGTACCCTGAATTGGATTTGGTAATTACAGCATTTCCATTAACAAAGCAAGAATTAACTAAGTAGACACAATACAGGGTCAAGCTTTTGTCACTAACGAGGGTTAGCTAATATTTATCTCAAGATTTAAAATGGCTTGTGCAGTTCATTAAGTCTCAATTTGAACTGCAAATTGAGTCTGTTTTAGGACATATACAATTTGAAGGGAATCATCTGGGAGGTAAACAGGCATCCCTCTCTCGTGAATAATATTCTATTGTGGTCTAACATTCAAAATTAGTCATTTACAGGGTTACACCCCAAATTTTCAATTATCAACAAACAGAAATAGCTGTCTCTTTTAATTAGAAATCACTGTTTTTAACATAAAAACATATAACACACATACACAGACCTGCTTTATATCATCTACTTTAACCTATAAATAATGCAAAATTGCCATGCTTGTGTTGTATGTCCTGTGCTCAAATAATAAATTAAAACACACAGACAGCATTCAAATTATTACTCACTACCAAAGGGCTATAAATGGTGAATCAACGCTGAATCACAATGGACAGAAAACTGCTGCTGCCCTTTTCTGCAGGCGTTAAACCTGCCCAGCGTGTTGCACCTCTCACCACACCCTGATCATATGTCAAAGCAGGTGTTTTGTCTCTGACAGCTGATGGAGAGCACCTGCTTGAATTCAGTGGTGATTTACCCTTAGAAACCCTGGAGAGGAAGCGTCAGGGGGATGCGCCGACTCCTCAGGTTTTCCTGCAGCCACTCAGAACGATAGGTGCATCTGTTGACACCAGAGTCCGATGCTTTCTGTCTGCCCAGGGCTTAAATACTGCTATCTGTATCCTGTCACTTTTATTTAACCTTGAGGGGGAAGAGAAAAACTGCCAAATAATGTAAAAGCAGTGACTTACCCCTTTAATTTGCCCTCTTTGTACTATAACACCATTCCCTATAGAAAAAGCACAAAAGTGAATTGAGTCCAAATCTATTTCTTAGAGTATGAAATTCTCCTATTCTCAAGGCTCCATCACTTTATTCCTCGCCGCTGTCTGTCCAGTGTGCATGCTGGGTTTCTGAAAATGATCAAGTGCATGAATCAATACAGTAACAGTAGAAATAAAGGAATGCATTAATCTTACAGGGTTTACTATTTCAGTGGCTACTTGACATTTCTGCTAATTTAGTCCAATGTTTTATAGTGATTACTGTTTTTCTACATTGCTGTTTTATTGCACCTTACTTTAGAGGTTTAAAGTCATGCGGCTTCTCCACATAACCTCGATTTACATGGATAGGTGACTTCATTAAGTGGAGGTGTGAAGCGCTGAGAGCCGGCAGTCTTCTTGATGTCAGATGAAAATGATGTTGTCAGACTGGATTGAGATATTTACAGAGCACCTCACTGCAAGACAGCATAATGTGGTGAAGACATCGGAGCGCTGTCGACCGCCTCTATGACCTTTCAGACATGAACCCATTTACAAAACGGATAAAATGATGACCAGACATAATACATTTAACAGAAACAGTTTGTAGCACAATTCTGTATGCCAGCAGTTTTTTCTAATTTAGATCAGATCTATACCTGTTGAGCCGAGTCACTGAGACGCTTCAAAAACACAATATATAAGTAAGAAAAGTCAGATTTTTTCCCACCATTCGAGAGAGATTAGTCCAATGGACACATATGTTGCTGTGATCAAGCGTGGATGGACATTTACACACTGTCCACTGACACTTGCTTTTGAATCAGATATGCTTGATGCTTGATGCTTGATGATGTCCCCCCCCCCCCAAATGTTGACAATCTCAATTTAGCCCAACCATACAACACCAAATCCACTCTTTTTTCAAGTACCAAAAGTTTACTTATCTTTTCACAATATCAGATTATCAAATGCAGCTTGCAACTTCACCTGACACTAATTTTACACAACTCTCAAATGTCATAATTAATATATAGTTAGCTATACATGAAAAAAGCTCCTTAAAACCTTAAACTGCTTGGTTAAGGTTAGGGAGAAATGCAAACATCGGCCTCTTGTATCAAACTCACTCACAAACGACAGATGCTGTCAATTTTCTTGTAAGGACCGTTTATGATCGTTGTTGTTGCCGTCATGAATCCTCCATATATTTGCCACTAATATGTGAAAAGCTAACCGACCTGCCCTGCCTCTTTCCTGTAGTCAAGCTTATTTATATTGCCATAAAAACACATATTTGTCTCAGAGGGCTTT
>NW_023339984.1:9043059-9070333 GCF_004916995.1 Morone saxatilis | reverse complement strand
GATCTGTCAAGTTTATTTTAATTGTATAATCACACATTTGTCTCAGAGGGCTTTACAATCTGTACAACATATGGCACCCTCTATGCTTAGATGCTTGATTCCCTCTTCCAGGACAGACAGACTAGGTGCCATGTGTACACTACACAGTAAATTACAAAAATTTGAAGTATATAAGTAATTATTAAGTTTAATAAGTTAAACGATGCATACATGTAATATGTAATGTAGAAATGAATTTCCTTAGTCACAAATTTCTGCTTAAGCTGCAGGTCTTTTAGCTAATCACCGAATCAACAAAGTGCACATAATCCACAGTCAACAAAAGTGAGCTAGAACTCCTCCTGTTTCGGTCACGCAGTCGGTACATTCAGAAGCAGATCGCATGCAAATCAACCTGCGTCACTACTTAGAAAACAAAAGGAAGGAAACATTTTTTATGCTTTCATCTTTGACGGTTTCATTTGTTTACAAACTGCTCCCTCCCCCTTAATTTATGTTATTTGCATTTAGTCCAAGGTACTACATGATAATAATGACATTTTTATTGCTAAGTCTCTTTGGCTCTCTCAAAGCGGAGATCACAGGTACATCCTAGGGCTAAAGAAGGATTACTTTGTAGTGAGACACCGCGCAGCAGACATCACATTAAAACACAGACACCTCCAAGGATGTTATTTGCTTGATTTGTTTCTTAGATGGAAACATACAAAGGAATGAAGCAATAAAAAAAAAAGAGTCGAATACAATAAAAAAAGAATCCTCTTTGCTGGGATTTGATTTCCGGGGGGAAAGAGGTGTGTGTGAGGTGCCCCTGAGTGACTTTTTGACAGCTGTTTGTTTTTGAAGAAGCGCTGCGGTAATTTATTTATTTCTCTGACAGATTGTGGATATGCAAAGCGTCTTTGCTCTCTTTGCTCTCCGTACGGAAAATTCCTTGAGCCCTCTTTGTTATTCATTGTTTGAACAACACCAAGACGTGGTGTGCAATGTTAACAAACACTTCCCCTCTTAAATGCACGCACTCTCCGAGAATAAATTTGCTGCAGGTAATATTAAATACAGACACATTTCCCCCTTTCAAGTACAATATCATGAAAGATAACAAATTAGTTAATGTGACCAATGCATACCACACCCACCTTCATAATGCCGCTTAAAAATTAACTGCTTCAGTTGACTCTCGGGCTTCAAAGTCAATTTGCCGTGGTAATTGAAGGAGATGAAACTGTGAGCACAATGGACTTGAGGCGGCATGTTGATTAGAATTGATGACTGCATTCAGTGTCCGTACATTTCTTGTGCAATGAAACGAATGCACAGCGTCCCTGGTTGTTGTCGAAGGCGGTGAAAAAGTGAAAGTTTACGTGCCTCAAAGTTCAGTTTTAATCCTGTTTTAATAGCATTTTTCTCATCGGTATAAGATATTAGACAATGGTCTTATGTTGTCATGGTAATTTTCTATAGAAGCTCCGGAGACGGTCTTCTAATTTAGCACGGCCTTTAATAGAAATTGTCCTACACCACCTTCTTACTGTTATCTAAGAGGCTAAGAGAGGTAATGATGGTTTTCAAAGTTAACTTAACTCTGTGATATTAAGCAGAGCTGCAACTCCTGCTGGTGTGTAATCTTCTCAATATTTAACTTCTCTCCAAGTTACACCCTCAATCTGTCAACTATCTGAATACAAGCAAAAGACTTGAAAGTGGAGTCAGTGCATGTTGCTCTGCAAAACTGTTACAAGCTTGCACAGGCTGATAAAGACAGGAAGCTTTGTGGAAAAAACATCCTCGACTATATGAATTATATTTACTGCGATTCTCTCCTAGACAGCCTTTATCTGCCAAAGGCTTTATCAATACAGCCATGACTTTTATTAATTTCAGTGCTCCACTGAGGCATTGATCAGAGCCTCTATCATTCCTATGATCTCATTTCAGGCTGTAATGTGAAACTAAAGGGTCAATAAAGACGTCTTATTCAATCCACATTTGGCCGGTTCAGTGGTTCGAGGAACTGAAAATGTACATCTCTATGATAAGCATCTTCAGTTTCATTTAAGAGCTGGCAATAGCTGCTACCACAGGCTGTGTTGCAGTGAGATGTTTGCTTAGTTTTAAATAACAAGTCCCTTTGGATTGCAATATTCCTTGTCTTGTGTTATATTACATTTTTCTCCATGTCCTTGGCGTAACATAGTTCTTTTCGGCTCGTGTATCATTCATAGATTTTGTATTTCTTAACATAGTAAAAACTGCAAAATGAGAAAAAAAAGGTTCATTTATATTGCTGATTATACATAGAGATGACAGTAGATGGTGACTTGAGGAGTGTTATTTAGCATTAAGATGTATAGCCATTATCAAAAGGTCTTGTCATAAAGATTACACTACATCAAGCTTTTAGGTGCAACATCATTCATCAAAGCAGCTGAAGTCTGTTTTTGTTTGTTTGTTTTCTCTCAAAAACCTGCCCGGCGCAGCCACAGATGGCTATAAACTTTAATTTCCTGCCTAAAAGTACATTTTATACAGCTTTCCATGTCGCTGTGTACTTTTGTCTTTTCTACAAAGACAAAGATTAAAGAAAAGGAGAACATGCACAAAGGAGCAGATAAAAGCGATATGCTCCATATTAACTGTAGGGGGAAGCGTTGATATCACCACACTCCTTTGCCTATTCTTTGTTATCAACCCAACACAGTATCATATCGAAAAACAAACCTCAGAGAGAATTCTGGAGAAACGCCGTTGTGTGCGATAACGCTGTAGCGAGGTGCCCTTTACTCGCAGATAGGGCTTATAATGAGGTAAAAAGGGGGAAAAACATCGGATTAATAATACATGGGTCATTTGTAAATCAATGGAGGGGCATCAGGCCAGTGAATAGGCTTGAGGATTTATTCTGATTACAGAATGGCAATAAAGGGCCATTTACAACCTGAATGGGACAGCTAGTAATTAAGAAGCCTGCCTTAAAACAAAGGGAGAAGGAGTTCTGTGGGAGTGCGCCGTTAACTCCGGGGAGAACCACTGCATGTTAATGGGCATGCTGTATTTCACCTGCAGTTGGTGGACAAGACCAAGAAAGCCAGTCCTCCAGGAGAATGTGCAGTAGCCATCCATCTTATTATAATATTCGGACCGCACTGCAGTATAATACCATTGGCCTGCAATGGATTTGCTGCATTGTGAGGTGTAATGCATGGGAAATTAAATGAATGGAGTCAAAGGGGGGCAGTGGAGTTGTGCGTGATAAACCAACATGGTTTATCTCGTGCTCTAAAATAATCCAGACTTGTTGTCAAAGTGCAGCCATTTTCATACCAATCATGACTCCTTCCTCGGGTTACTCTAATTAACTTCCACTTTATTGTACCAGATTGCAAATACACCAACATATCGACTACATTAGTGTCAATCTGATTTTATCCCCTTGACAGCATGATGGATTAAGTGCTGGTGGCTGCAGTCAGCCACCTCTTTAATTGGTTTGTCTAAATGTTTTATGAAATCAAGATAAAATTCAATCAATCCCCCAAAACTGCTGATTCATCCTAAAACGGTGGCGGACATTTTGATTTATATCAGTAGCCAAGGGGGCTGCAAAGGTGATATGTGCCCGGGTAGCAACAGCTCAAGGTTAAACAGCGCTAGCAGTGTGTTTTTTTATGACAGGAGGGGGGTGGGTTGGTGGGGGGGACACCAACGCCCACACACGGAGGAGAAGCCGGTGGGTTTTACTGCAGGACATACTGCTGCCACAAATGCACAGCGCCTTACAGACAGGATGTGATGGCTGAGACATTTATTCCAAGAAGGAATGTACAGTGTGATCAATCTCATACCCTGCACTGAATTGACTGTGCTCACCAGATGAAGCATTTCACAATCCGTTCCTCCATTTCACCATCACACTTTCAATGGAAATCAATGGTCATTAAGCTCTACCAAAAGAGGTTTGTTTTCTTTATTGTTCTGCTTGGTTTGGCAACTGTTTATGCAATGTTGTCCTCACAAGTGATTGTGTTGTATATGTCAAACCTCTATAAAGGACTAAATATGCCATGTAGGGCTGCACCTAAAGAATATTTTCATTATTAATTAATCTGCCCATTACGCTCTCGATTAATCATTTGGTCTACAAAATGTCAGAAAATCGGAAAAACACTCATCACAATTTATCCAGAGTCTTCAGCAGTGCTGGTGTCTGTAAAGCTTTATCGCACAGCGGTGTTTGAACTAAATGCTAGCATCAGCATGCTAACATGCTCACAATGACAATGCTAACATGCTGATGTTAAGCAGACAATGTTTACCATTTTCAACATCTTAGTTTAATGTATTATTGTGCTGACATACTGTAATTACTGTTTCACTGAACACAAAGTAATACTGAGGCTGATGGGAATGTCAATAATTTTGCAGGTATTTAAACACAATCCAAACTATTGGAAACAAATATATCTGACTTGATTCTGGGGCTTAAGGGAAAAGTCAGCAGATCAACAAATTGTAAGGCAATCCATCCACAATTTGTCAAGATATTACATTAAAAAACAAAAATGTCAGCTTCCTGGAGGAGCTACAGTAATAGTCAGTGGATCACCAAAGGCTGGACCCAACCTCTGGGGACCAAGAAAGTCTATCTTTCCATTTCATGGCAATCCATCAGATAGTTGTTGAGATATTTCAGTCTTGACCTGTTGTGGCCTGACCTGAGCCCACGGCACAAGTTTGGAAGTTGCTCTGCAAAGTTACAGAACATGGTCATGTTCCACTCAGCCTCGGCGGGTGAAATCTGGTCAGATTAACAATAGGTCCCTTTCCACCGCGAAGCTCAGCAGAGTAACAAAATAAGCCTGCTGTACTTTGGAGGGGGAGGAGAGCTGAGTAAAGGGGTTTTGGGAACATAGTTGTCGGTAAGAAGTGCTGAAATTTGGTAAGGCATAGGTCTGGATGTAGAGGCCTGGGGAGGGATTCTGGGTCATGTACACAGATCCAAAAGAGAATAAAAAGTCCTGCATTTTGATGTTGAGAGCTTCTTTGACAATAGCTGGGAGAAACTCTGGTGGTCTGGGATCGGTCTGAGACTGCCTTTAACTTTTCTCTTTGCTTACCTTGATACTCTGATGGTTAGTAATTACAAGATAATGATAATAATTTTGTATGTCTGATGATTTTGCGAGTTTGCTGAAAGTATTTAATCTGCTTTTTAAGTTTATAGATAGTTTGGACAGTGTAATGTAGACATTTAATGTAATATGCTCACTATTGCTATTATTCCGTTCTCAATTAAGCATCTATTCGTTTTTAATGATTTGCCTTTGCTGGAGATTCAGTTCATGGATGATTGTTTGGTGATCGATCGAAGCATTTTACATACATCTAGTAAAAACATAACTTGCTAATTCCCCAAGTGTGGTTGTTTGGTTCATTTTGTGTGGTGGACCAACCGACCGACATTGCCATCCCTAAAAATTACCGAAACAATGAATCACTTACATCAATACAGATTAATAGTCTGTCAATCAACTAATCATTTCAGCTGTACTGAAGTTTCACCATTGTGCCTCCTTCACTAGAGAAAATGACACATTACTACTCTGCATTGAAGGTATACCCTGAGAAATGCTCTGTTTTATCATGATGTGATTCTTAGTTTGAAAGTCTAATTATGCTTTAATGGGTTTTGTAATTGCAGATAAATTGCTTGTTTTGAATGAGGATTGATGTTTTTATTCAAATGAGATTGATTTCTAATTAAAAGCTAATTGAGCATAAATCAAGAAATTGTCTTGTATTGGAAGCAACCAGAAATAACCATAGAGTTTTTCTTATGTCTGCACGTTTTGCAGGTTGGGCTGTAATAAGAGTTTGCTTGCTGCCTGCAACTGTGATTCACTGTATCCTTGCATAGATATTTTTCTACAGTGTGACATATGCTATCTGGGATGTCAGCTGGAATGAGAGGACGGCTGAAATGCAAAGCCATTTCCTGCTTGTTCCATTGTGGAGCTCAGCCATGTTGCTCGCCTATTGTATGGCTTCTTCCAAGCTATCTGTCAGGCCTCGCAAGCACCCTATTATTTTCTGCCATTTGACTGTCCCCTCTGCCTCAGTGCAACACTTCTGTCGTGCCATGTGATCAATCTGATTCTTTTGACATCCAGCGAACACTATCTAGTGATCTGTAATGGTGGTAATGTTTCCTGTCAGAAAATGGTCCCAGGAAATAGGGTGTGGGAGAGGCAGAGAAAGCTAAAGTGAGAATAAGAGACTGAGTGAGAGGAAGAGGAGATAACAGAGAAAGGCAGACAACCTTTATGAGAAATATCACAGTCCAGTCTTTACCCAAAGTCAGAACCACAGCGGAGTTTTATTGTTGTTGCTGTGTTGTTTTTTTTTACACCAGTGAGTAAGACAGAAAGCCAATCACATAACCTAGGTGTGTGTTGGCGCACCACAGCAAAGCAACATCATTTGAGAAGCTCTTAGTCCAAAATGGCTTATTTTTATTGATTCTTTGAAAACGTGGTGGTAGGAGACAGAAGAAGCCAACAGAAAGGCATTATAATTCTACTGCTGCTACTTACGTTGTCTTTCAAGGAGACTCTGTGGCCGACTATTACTCCGTACACGGCATCCCTGTCACTCCAAACTGACAAAGCTGTAAAGTGCCTCGTAGCCTGTTGCTCTTTTGGATGTCACAGAGAAAGGTCGGCTTTGAATAAGGCCTCAGTCATTTCTAGTTTCTATAAATCCAATGTCAAGTTAGACTGTGAGGACAAATGTACAAAGAAATTTCCCTGCTTGTAACTTGGGCAGAAGTTTAAAGATGAAAAATTCAGAGCTAGATTATGATTTATGTCCATTGCTACAGGATACATTTTGATTTAGTATTCCCTAAACTGTTTGCATACTAACACACCATTATCTTGCGTATTGGTAAAATTGGTATTCTCATGACTGGGTGCATGTGTTTGCTGTGTAGTGTTACATAATTGGTTTCATGCCTGTCAAACATTTTTTCTTTGTGGTGCATTCAGCTACCTATGTAGGGAGGGAGCTTGCTGTAATTAGTTTTGCTTGCATTAGAATTTCTGCTTTCAGTGCATTCAACACTTGTCACAGAGGCAACAATTGGAGGAGAAATGACTCCACAGCAAGCAAGCGAATGTGAAAAAAGCTATAACATTCCTAATAAAGGCAAACTACCTCAGAACAGGGCATGAAACTTCCGTGTGTGCTTTCTAGCCACTTACTGTATCTCATGGCTGCCATAATGATGTTTTGTGTCGCACTATAGTAAAAGTCTGAAAGAATGCATGACAATACACCACCTTGCAGACATTTGAATGTGTTTTATAATGTTTACTGGAAATACCACATCCGCAGAGCAACAGAGCAAACAAACTTAATATGAATTTACCTCCTTGCAGTTGCGCTAATCAATATATTTATTAACAATGGAAATAAATGACTTCGAATTTGTTGTGACAAATCCACAGAGAATTATCACCCGGCTCTGCAGTTCCCCTCCGCTGTCCGGATATATTTATATCTCTCAGCTCATTGTTTAAGTTTTACGGCCTGCAAGTTTACTGTTTCAGTTGAGTCGCACCGCTCCAATCAGCATGATTTCCAGCCATAGCAGGCAGCTATTTTCAGCGAAGAAAGCTCAGATTAACCCACTGTACACTGCCTGCAGCACCAAACAGTAGCAACATAGAAACAGAGACAGTTGGTAAACACTGTAGGGAATGTAGCAGGTAAAATACTCTTTCCCAAACTAAGTGTATGCTACTTAATTTATAAGTGCAAAACAGATGACAAATATATAAAACTGTTAAATAAAATGTATATACACAACATACATAACATGTATACTTTGGATAATGAGAGAAATATAGAATATCACTGGACTTATCTTTTTACAGCCAGTGTAGTTTTTCTCAAATATGTTGTTGCCTTCTTGTAGTCTTACTGTGAGACCAGACTTATGACATGAAACTATCATTACACTTGCTGGAAATGATGTGTCATCCTCTATGTGAAGGAATAGCAAGAGTGCGACTTTATCATTCTGTTTACTACAGTATAGAAAAAGATACTGCCACCTCGCCCATCAAGCCCATAAGAATTCAATTTGGGGAAAGTCTGCAATCTAAAAAGGAAAGAGATGAACATTGCAGCAAGAGAGGAGTAGTATTTTGGACTGCATTCAATTTTGTGGAAGCAAATAATGAAGCTGCAAGTAATCAGAACAGACCAGGAAATGGCTTGTTTTTTCTGAGCAGGGTAAATCCTCCATCAGCCATTTCCCTACTGGTGTGTTTATATCCATTCACTCAGATATGGGAAATGTATTGGAAGTACATATTCGTAAAACTACAGCAACACTAACCAAACGTGTTCAATATAGCTTTAAAGAAAAATTCAGAAATCTGAATCTGTTTTCCAAAGTTTGTTTCACGTCAACAGATTCTCTTCCCCTCTCTCTCTCCTTTTTACAATGACAGACCTTAAACATTATATCCAAATTGGATCTGGGAGATGCGAGCGTAGTCTGCATCTGCTCTGAGAGACGTATACACTGAGGCGGCTGATCGTTCGAGGAGGCACTGAAAATTGTGCTGTCATGGTAGAAAATGCTGAGAGATTAATATGGGTGCATTTCGCTGCCATCATCTCGCTTTCATTATTAAGTAACAAGCGCTGGAGAGGAAAAAAAAAAGACGCTGCTCCACCGCTCAACCTGAGATGTGAGTGTGACATTATGTTGACAATTCAGTGTGTGGGTACTGTTCAGACAGACACAGGCATATCAATGCGAGCCATTACTGTCTATAGTAGATTGGCTTAGCTTTGTGCTGAGGTGTAATTGCGCAGCTGTCTGGCATTAGTCCTCCCAAACAAATTGGCTTGGGTAAGACTGCCTTCCAAATCTACCAGCGAGGATACTGTATGAAGCACACCGTGTCCACACAAAATCTCCTTTTGGTTTGATTCTGGTTTTGGACAATGATTATCAATGCCTTCACTTGCAAATATTTACTATTACATATGATTACTAGTATTAGTATTGTACTTTTAGAATATGTTATGCCCTTTAAACAAAAAGGTCAGAATGTGCCGACTGTAGGTCATTCTAGTTGAGTAGCCAAGGTGAAGATGTATGGTTGACACTCCGGGAAGTCTATCAATATGCAAGAGGTTGGCTTTACATCCTAAAATGAGCTTAGGTCTCATATGTGCTAAGGTCTACTAAAATGTGGGGGGTGACAGTGTTAATCTATTCCTGATCATGCTTCTGTCATGGGATCTCCTTGGGATTTCACGCTTTGTGGCTTCATACATGTCCATGAAATGTCATATCAGACATCCCATACAAAGTCCAGGGTTACATGATATAGAGGGGGGATATTGTGTTCTCCTAGTAAGTAATACTGCAGCGCTCTTATTGTATGATCTGTTGGGAATCTATGTCTTAGCTAATAAAAGCTAATAAGGGTGTCAAAAAGCCCCTGCAGCGACACATCGAAACCGCTGGAGGAACTTCATGCATTAATGCATGTGTTGTTTGCATTGTGACACGCTTTTTCAGTCCTAGCAGTAGAGCTTGATCCATCTGAAAGTCTATCTAACATTGGGGTTAGAGCAAGATATTTAGGTGCCTATGAGCCAAATATAAATTAAGTTTTGTATGGATATTCGTGGGCCCTAGAAAATGAATCAATATATTTGGTGACCCTTCTGACTTTGTGTCCAGAGGCAAAATTCCCATTTTGATTATAATGCCTAGGATTTTCATGAAATCAAAATGAATTCTTTTTGCAAATGTTATTCAATGTATATTCAGTAATTATCCCTCTATATATTAATTCATAATTAATCATTTTTATTGTTAGTGGTGGGGTACGCCTTTCCCACAGGCTTTACAGGGAAATTATTCAGCATGTTATCAAGTGCAATTATACTTAATTGATAACAGCCTGACTGTTTACTCTCTTTAAACTGTGTCAGGCCTGTAGCTCAGTTATTGCTAATGCTACTGTCACTGTTTCACATGAAAAGCGAGCTGTTGTCAAATCAACTGAAAGAATTAGAAATTACTAAATATTTTCCATGAAACTTGCTGTGTAATATTCATCATCCTCGTAGGATTAGGCATTATCTGAACGCATCATAAACGAAGAAGTAGTCAAGGTACACAGGTCTGTGATAAAAATTGCTGTTTTTCTGGAGAGCTGATGGGTGTTGACGCTAAAAAATAGGACAGTGGCTGACAACAAGCTGACACCTGACAACCTGCAATGTCTCTGCGTGTGTGGCCCTTTAAATTTTCATCAGGCCAAAATTTCCACATGGAGACAAAGAAAATATCATAATGTAATGTGAAGATAACCACAAAATTACAGAGCACTATCATAATCTGGACCGATTTAGAACCTGAGGTTCTCTTTCAACTTTGTACCCAAGATATCAAAAACTAATGGCAGGTTTTCATGGTATCTGCTCAGGTCCAGGGGATAAACTCCTTTGATTTTACTACATGGACACAGTTATAGTGCCAGTATTAGGCAAAATTGAATGTTTTTAGCCACTACTGGTAAGACTCTAAATCGCAAAATCATCAATATTTTGTTTGCTAGGGGCAGTATTGGCAGCCTATAATGTCAAGTCATGGCAGTTTGGTCTTTTAGTCCTTATGCCTTTTTCCTGTGTAGTATTATCTTAACTGAGGGTAAAAATAAAGGAAATATTTTATTTTGTGCCTGAATTTGTCTGCAGTCAGCACAAGTGTGCTTATTAGAAAACTGTTAACCGGGAAAAAAAAAGATGAAATGGGTTTCTATGACAACTTCAAGTCAGCAGTCTTTTAACAAATCAAAACATGATTAATCTCTCCCATAAAGTCTGTGGAATGGAGCCTCCTTTTTTATGAATGGACCTTCAAACTCCTCAAGAGATGATTAATCAATGTCTGCTGAAGACAGAAAAAAACTTTCATTTTCTAAGGGAAATATGTGACTTTTGTCAGCTTTGATTCTAATGAGTTTCCCTGTAGAATTGCAGATTACAATTAAGGTTTTCTTTTATTTTCTTCTGCCTTTGTATTCACTATCATTACTTGACACACATATTGTCAAATACAACTGTGAATTACAATATACAGTAACTTGTATTTAGTATGCCAGTGTCAGACCAAGAAAATAGAGGGAAACATTGAAGCTGCCTGAATGAAATGTGTTGCTTTGATTCATTAAAAACAAATAATCATAGCAGATTAGGTTTCTGTGATTATATTCACTTGCAAGATAACCCACATGATTCACAGGGGACTGGCTTTTCGTGATTTTACAGTATATTAACATTATTCTTTTGTAAATCTTTACATATTTACGGTTTTCTTCAACATATAACGAAGCATGCATTCTGGGCAGTTATTTCCAGTTGGCCTAGTATGCAACTGCAGTGACCATAAAATAAAAATATACTATTTCGTCAGAAAATACCCTCAATATCTGTGAGTTCTCAGTCAAGCTCCTACCCACTGGACTGGACAGTTTCAGACCGCTTAGTGAAGAGACATGAAATGTAAATTTGGAATTTTACTTTCAAAGTAGCTTCGAGCATTAAGGAATAGAAAACTGGTCCTATGAAAGTTTTATTTCAACCTGCTGACGGTAATCCCTTTCTCATCACTCCTTTGAACGCTTTCGGTGCAGTTAAAAGAGGAACAATCGATAATGAACTGAATCTGGCCACATTAGAGCCCCCATCTGGGATATGAATGTTCTCTTCCCCCATAAATCCATAACATCACGGGTGAAACACAGTGACAGAACTAATGAGAGAATATGCTCTCAGTGCACAGAGCTTTTTTTTTTTTCACAAACTGAAAACAATACAGCACTCTCAACCATTTAGGAATCCATTGGTATCCGTCCACTGAGCCCACCATTATTTCTCCATCAATGTCATTCAGAGGTGTCATCTCAATGTGGAACTGTCTCAGGATGATGACTGAAGTCTAACTGTTTTTTAACGTCACCTCATTTTTCCTCAACTCATATGACACCATGTAAATTAACTTAATAATATAACATTAGAACATAATCGTCTTTGCACTGTTAATCTGTGTTCCTCTATGGATTTCCCTATTGTTGAATTTGGTCACGTGCGCCCTATTCCCTCACCTGTTTCCTACAGGGTTATATTCCACCTCAGTTAATTGAGTAATTAAATATTTTTATATCCGTGCTAGCGCGGGTGGGGACAGCCATATAAATACTGTAATAACAGGGCAGACTTTCTGCTTTGAAGGTCAAGCGTGTCGCACAGACTTCTGTCTGCCCCTTAAATATTTCATTACTTCAAAATGAAAAATAGTACATCCAATTCAAACATAACTGCAAGTCATTCAGAGAGGCTTTTCGATGCGGTGTTTACAATATAAGCAAGGTTTTTGCTCTTTTTTTTATCATGTTTAGATCATTGGGTTTATTTGTTCTCCTCTATAATCCCTGAAATAGAGATGTGATTCATCATCATTAATATTTCAAATGGATGGGATCACATTAAGGTTACAGGTTGTGTACTGAATAAGCCTGCTTTGATTAGTGAAACAGGGAATAAGGTAAAAGTACTGCATGCATTGTATGAAACCAATGATTATATACATTACCGATTAATCTCCAGAATATCTTTTGGATTAAGCAATTCATTGTTTGTCTATAAATGTCAAAATTGTGAAAAATCACAATTCCCCAGTGCCCAAGGTGATATTTCCAATAAAACTGTTTCTCCCTACCAAAAGCCCAGAGATATCCAGTTTGCCATTAACAGATTCTACAGCCACAGTAGCAGCTCTGAGGCTTTAATGCTTTTTGATATGAAAACCAAACTGTAAGATAAACAAAGGCATTGGACAAATTGAAATCTGGACCTGATGATGGCCGCTATATAAAAAGGCAGGGGATCACCATGTCTAGACCGATTTGCATGGTAATCCATTCAACTGTTGTAGAGACATTTCACTCTGAACTACAAATGAAAAACTCTTGGTGGCGCTAGAGATAATTAGGAATCATCCTTTGAGGAACATGAATGTCTCTACCAAACCTTTGTGCCAATCCATCTTGTAGATGTCGAGATATTTCACCGGATAAGTGCAATCTTTGTCTTGCTGATGACACTAGATTAAAGGATTCATCCTCTGGGCAAACTGGGTATCTGTATCAAATTCAATGGCAATCTACCCAATAGTTGTCAAGATATCTCACTAAAAGCTAAGAATGACAACCTGCTGGTGGCGCTAGACGAAAAGTAAGGGAATCACCAAAGTCAGTCGGTTTCATCTTTGGGGACCATGAATGTCTGTTAAAATTACATGGGAATCCATCCAGTGGTTGTTGAGATATTTCAGTTTGGACCAAAGTGGTGGAACGACTGACCGACGCCCACAGGCTGATATCACCATCCTCAGAGCTAAAAACAAATCAAAATGAAAAAAGCAGTGCAGCTGTCACAGCAAACATCTAACGGCAAAAAGTCTTAGTGACATTTGAGAGTCATTAAGACAGACAAACACACGTCGCCCCTCCACCTTCCTGCTGCTATAAATGCCCCCCCCCCCCCTTGATTCAATAAGCAATAAACAAATGAATAAAAAGACAATTAAATGCATAGGTCAATGTCAGACTGCAATTCACCCCCCCCCCTTAACCCCACCATGCAGTCGCTCACAAGCATGCTAAGGTTAATGCTAACATTAACACTGACCAGGCAGCCTCCCTCCTCATAGGGTACCAGGCCCCTGCTGTCCAATCTCCACCACCACGCTCACCTCAGTGCCATTCGATCATCTACAGAATAAAGACCCCAATGTTAAACAATAATTATTCCAAAGGCCGAGACTCATTTGACTAATCAGCAGTCATGGGACTTGGGGGCGCAGCCGCCTGAGTGGCAAATGCCAATATCCACTCTGTCGGTAGGGGCAAAGGGAAGGGTGACTGCGGATCAACAAACCAATATGGAAGAACTGATCCATCATTTTGTCAGCCATTGTCCAAAGGGTGAACCATGTGTTTTGCCAATGAGAAGCAGCAGCAGCAGCTGCGGTGGGGAGGGTCAACAAGCTACGCCTCCCTGATGAATGTGTGACCATGCTAACAACTGCCACTTACAGCTTTTAATTACATCAGAGGAGAAGGCAGAGGTGAGGGAGATGCATGCTGCTCTTAGCAGTATTCAGTATTACCAGTGTACAAAACACTGTTGTGTCAGTAATGGTGCTCCACTAGTAGTGTGAATTTTAATCATTCATTTGAAAAGGCAAAATGAAGCAAAGGCCACATTTTGGCATCATTGTATCATAATACTCTTAAAAACCCGCTATCAAAACAGTCCAGGCTCGTCTGAATGACTGTTATTAAAGACATTGGACCAAAGGGTCTCTGAACTCATCTTCAAACAGATTGTGTACATGTTGAACCCTGTTGAATCAAAGTGGCAAAGAAAAACACAAAGTGGCCATATTTCAATGGTGCATAAATTATAACCCTCTTTCCTAAAAATGCACTCAATTCCATTCCAGCTTCCCACGCTATACAAGCATAGCCTTTACAGAGAGCTTTTAACCGATTGCATTATTTAAAAAGCCACCCCAACGCACAAAAGCAATTTGGTAGAATAGCAGCCGTAAAATATAGCTTTCAGTATTCAGTCGTGGGCACAAATGGTTTGTCTTTCATCACCACTTTTTCCTGTGACTGCTTCTGTCCTCTTGTCAGACATGCCATCCGCCGCCCCCACCCCATTGCAAAGAGCATCATAAGTGTTACTGCCGCACTCCAATACAATTGATCTCACATCAGGTACACTTGAACCTTGCAACCCCACCCAATTTACGGAGCATTTTCTAGGGCGCTATTTGAATCCACTCATTGGATTTTAGGCAATGCCTTTATAGTGAGCAGAAGATGCACCACCAGCCACACCTGTTTATCCAACCTCTCAAAAGGTTAATGACAAGAATATTTTGTGTTTTGAACAACTGGAAGCACTATTCCCATTTTATGGGATCTGCAATTCAAAGACATCTGAAAAGTGGACAGAAAAGTACACAAAAAGCGAAGAAAAAGTGGGCTCTAACTCATTTGGTTGAAGAATGGGGAAAAGGACGCGAACTATGCAACTAATTAAAATGCAGAAATAGTGTAACCTTCAGAGTTCTATGTTTAAGCATGGCTTCTTGCTCCACCAGAAAGTGGCAAATTAAATCAGGTCTGAACAGTGACACGCCCTGAGAGACAAGTTCAATATGTATGATTTATCTACTTAGACAAATGAAATCACTGTCAGCTTATTCTTGCGAAAAGGTTTCAATGTCTCCTCCTTGGGAGCAAATGTAATTTGTATCAAATTTGATTTCGTCAAAACTTTTTTTCTCTTTCCCCCAGTGGCCAATGAGAATGGCTTCAAAGGGTGAAGGTATCCACTGCCATCACAGTTCAGTATAAGAACAATATCTTACTCTTATTATTACCCTTATATAGTCTGGAGAAGACAAATAGGAAGACAAGAAAAGATTTGTATTATGAAAAATTGAAATGTAAAATTATCACAAAGGAAGTGTACTTAATGAATTTCATTTTTTCCAATAAAACGTCATATTTACCTTCTTCATAAAAAGCTGTGTGAAAGGCACACAATAGAAAAACAGATCTTTCACTGTGTCAGGAAATATTGACAAATTAAAGATCTCATAATATTGTTGTGCTCCCAAAAATACCAAAAAGTGACAAATTGACAAGCCAGTGTTTCACCTATATTCACTGCTGCTGCAAAATTATAATTATGCAATATCAAGATTTTACATAATCATTTATATCAATGGGCTGCTAATGATATTCACTTGTACACCGTATGAGCCCAGTAACACAATACGGTTGACTAACTCCCTCTCGTCATTCTTCAAAGGAGATGTATGTGAAAAGTACTAGGAATAGGGCAGTGCGTACTCTGTGTGCATAGAAAGGGTGTTGAAGAAAAGGAAAAAGGACAGCGATTGACAGAAAAGTGACAGTGAACACCGGCATAGCAGAAGAAAAAGTTAGAAGTCAGTTCTGGCAGTAAATGTGCAGTATAGGCTACAGTTTGTCAGTTAATAAATGCTAAAGCTTCTCAATACCAAAGTCTTGTCAGTTGTTTCTCAACTGCTGTAAAAATGAAGTGGGTTAGCCTGAGCAAACATCTCCTCTGTCTTTCAGAGCATGTTCTGGAAGCTGAGCAGGCAGTACGTTTATTGGCTGATATGGAACATCAACTTAACTGCATGCCATTGCTACCTATGTGTCCAATGTTAAGAACTTCAGTTAGTAAGTAAGACAAATGTAATGTTGAGCTAATGATAAATAATATACTTAATTTCATTAAGGCTTTTCCTATCATTACAATGCTTAAACTGTTGGGGTGTTTTTTTTTTATTTTCCAACTTTTACACACAGATGGTAATAATTGATGGCCCTTTTTACCAAACCACAATGTTCCCCTAACCTACACCAAGTCACTTGTGTGCCTAAACCTAACCAAACCTTAACCATAGACGTGTCACTGAAGAGAAATTGACAAATTATGTTACACTGGTTTCAGATCAAAAAATGCTTTTATGTCTCAATCTGGAGGGCAATTACAAATTATTTGTTTTAGCTCATTCCTCATGAAAAATACAAATTATACATAAATACAAAGTGGTGGAAATAATTCTCAAGGTCTGGATCTCATCTTTCCAATATTTAATGAGAACCTGAGCGTAAACAAAAAACAAAAAAAAACTCCAGAGCAGCTTGTAAATGGACCTTGAAGTAAGACTGTGTTGTCAGCTGCTGTTTCCAAGGTGAAAAAAGAAGCTTTGGCCAAAAATTTTAAGCTTATTTTCAGATATCCTTAAAGTGGTCTTAAAATGTAGAAATTTGAAGAGCAAACTCCATCTGCGGACACAGATCTTAATATTAACTTTGTTTTTCAGGATTCAGATCACACGATATGATTGAGAGCACAACAACAGCTATGGAACGAACATCGAGGTGAGGTTGTCGTGTCCACCAGTGACAAACTCATTTGAATGATGAGCATCGCCTGTGGTTGCCGATGCAGCATTTAAATATTTACCCATTACTGCAGAGAATTGTCCTGCGTCATCTTTATGGTTAATAGAGCTAATATCAATGTGATACCATAAAATAAGAGGGCTTGGTAAACTTTGCGTTATCTTATCACGCCACAGGCAACAGAAGTGTTTAAAAAGCGCTGACACTGGATGTGTTTTAAGAAGCCAACCCTTTCCAGTTTTCAAATGATGCAACTGTCAAATACGTTGGTTCCAACCAGCCTCTTTCAAGTAGGAAATTTGAAAGCTTCTTGGATGCAGTTGGCAATGTGAAGGGTGATACAGCTCTGACTGAAGCAAATGCTCTTTGAAATGTTTAATCTTAGGATGGATGATATCTGTGTTGTCGTCACCTATGGATACCGAGCGCTTAAAATTATTTACTGACCTTTTCTTCACGTTCAGTTATATAACCATTTACCCAAACGCATTGAAGTCGGCTAAAAAGAAGAGCTAACAGATGTAATGGCTGAATTTAAGTGCATTTCCCATTTATCCTCAGCTCGCCCAGCCTATTTAGGTCCCCTGGTGTCATCATTTCCTGAATAGCATCCTCAGCGGCCAACACTAGTCTGAATGATAACAATGAAAAATGCGCTTACTTTCATTCTGTAATCACCATCACCTCCAAATCCATAGTCATTTTCTCCAAAAAGGATATCCACATTAGCTAAGTGAGTGATTTATGAACTTGTCCACACAGCTTTAAATACAGAAACCACAGAGGGGAAGTTGAATATTCCCCGTTATATCACTTAGTGGAAGTCTGAAGTTATGTGTCCATGCACTTTTCAAAGAAATGATACACTGGATAATGGTAAAAAATAAACAAAACATCATCTCAACAACAGCAGCATAGAACTCCTCTTTAGATATAAAAACAGGATATTTTATGTAACGCATGACCAGTGACTTTAAATTAAAAAGTCATAATAATTTTAAATACATTTGAAAATTAACTAAACGATGACACAAACTGACAGATTGACTGTATCTCTAAGTGATAGGTGCAGCCGTCTATAAAAATATTTTTTGGCTAAGAGATGAGAAATCAGCAACAGCAATCAAAGCAGCAATCAAACTGGCTTTGTACACGAAGGGGAACAAGGCAGGAAGTTATTATTGATGAAGCACAAGAGAAATATTGAGAATAAGAAGTGTAAGCAGAGACGTGCAGAGAAAAGATGCTATCGGCTGGGAAAACTGTCAGCACTAACAAAATGCCAGACACAGAAATGTCATATATACAAATGAAACATAAATACAACAGAGTAGCATCTGAGACTCAGCAGTGAAACCCAGGGAGGGCCCTGTGGAAG
Organism: Morone saxatilis; assembly: GCF_004916995.1. NCBI lineage: Eukaryota > Metazoa > Chordata > Actinopteri > Moronidae > Morone > Morone saxatilis. Next base: position 9,051,838 of record NW_023339984.1, on the reverse strand, counting down.
ACGGTGCCAGGAAAATACAGCATCTACATCCACCACCTGTTCATACAGAGAGTCACAGACGTCCTAGCATAACAGCTTAAGTTTAGTCACAAAAGGTAATTCCGAAGCAGCTGAGAAGAGTAGTAACCAGTATAGTTGAAAAGGAAAGATACTGTAAAGTAGCCTAAAGTAATACATTCATCTCATGACTAAGACAGGAATTTAAAGTATACACCACCTTTCTTTCCTTCCATACTGTTGCTGCCTGCATTGTTTCTCATCCAAGCCAAGTTTCTATGTTGTAAGTATAGATGAGCAACACTGTTGAAATAGCTCATTTGGGAGCGCCCCTAAAAAAGCAACCATGTACCGGAGACCTTTGTTGCATGTCTCTCCCTCGTTTCCTGTAGTCTCTCCAATATCGCTATTTAAAGGCAGGAAATGACCAAAAAATATGCACACTTGAATAACCTAAATTCTCAAGTTTTATCCAGGGGCAAGATGCGTAATCTTTAGAGTTAGACTGATAAATGAACCAGGCTGATGCACTGGCTGATTATTGTGATATATCAGTATGGGCACATATGTAAATAGTAACAACAATTTGTAGTACAGACATTGCCAAAGATATGTAAAAATGTTACATAGCACAGCTTAGTACAAATATAAGTAACTATTCTTAAAGATAATTAATTAAAAGGATTCTTATCAAACATGCCTGTATGTGTTGTATGTAAAGGAATAATCACATTTTGTCGTCAGAGTTTTGTAACTCTCAAATCCATTATCGGTGAGGCTCTTGTAATCTATTTAACAAGTTGCACAACTCATCATCTACTTCCATACTAAAGCACCACTGGTAGAGACCACATAGTATCAACAAGATTCCTTCTTTGCTGTTTATTTTTGGCGTTATTCCTAAAGCATTCATTTGCATTAATGACTTTCAAAATCAATTAAATGCTTTAATTGCACATTGTACAAAATTGTGTTTTAATGATCCAGCACATACAGAGCTGTGAAAAAAATGAATAATGTTTTTTTATTTGTTTAATGAAGCCTACTTTAATGTACACTCAAAGAGCCCCAAAGCTTTCCCATATCCTGATACAGCAAGAATTGATGATTGTGCCTCCGATCGTGAGCTAAAAGGAAGCACAGAAGTTCATTTTGTTGAAGCAAATCAGGACTTTTATTTAAGTCCTAAAACTATCTTTCTTTTTACAGTGTTGCCCTTCCTTATTGGGGAAAGTGAGGATTGTAATTTTTTTTGTTTGTGATAACATGGGGATTCTGCACAAGTTTCTTCAGTATGTCCAGTTTGTTGCTTTCTATTCTATTATGAGAAGGCCCAGGATAAGAGGTATTGAGTAGAGGGATATAGACTGCCAATCTAGCTGTCGGAGGCAGTAAGGTCCAGATCTCATCTGTAAGTACCAGCTGGCTGAAGGGAGGACACTGCACTACAGATAAGGAATAGTGTGACCTTAATCTCCACAAATGGAGCTTCCTGTTGCCTCAGGAAGTCAGAAGAAATCGTATTCCAGCCAGTCTGCCCATACTCTCTCCCCACTGTATCACTCTGCTGTAGCTTGATTTTTCATGAGGCATCCTGCCAGTAAACGCCTGATAGAAAGTGATGTAAACAAAAAGCTTGGAGAAAGCTCCAGGTCTAATCACAATTAGGGATATAATTGCTTACTGGTGACTATTTTTTAAAGCAGACAACTAATGATTTCTAATGTGTCTTCAAAAGCTAAAAGGCAACAGAAGCTGAGCTGGGCATCAGAGTTGAGGGGAAATGCCCTCAAGATATCACTTTTTTTCATTGCCAACAGCAAATTAATTTCCATGGGATATATTTACAGTGAAGGATAAGTACACTTTTTATTTTCAGTGACATTTAATACTTTGTCACATTATACTATTTCAGCTATGACGTTTGGTCTAGACATACAGAACAGCAATTATATTCAGCACTATATTCCCTAATGGCATAAGATAACAGTTGTTTTGTTTTTGCTCAGACACTATCAGAAAAAGGTAAATCAGAATTGTACTAAATACAAAACCTTGTCACTGGGGCAGAATCCTATCAGCTAATGGTCTGCTTTCTTGCAGACTTATCCTGTTGGATTAGGGGAGATGTAAAGAGAAGGAGGCAGTGTTAAAAGGGGTCACAAGTGTTCTAACAAGGATCCCTCAACAGCTTCCCACCAAAACTGGCAACTGACCCCGCTGCGTTGACAAACATAACAAATGTGAAGATGCTAAAAGAATTGACTACAGTATTATAAGCACATCTTAACTTGCTAGCTAATTTTTACAAAACATAAGCTAAGTAGTTAGCTAATCTACATCAACTCTTTCACTAGCTAGTATACATCTGAAAGCTAGTGTTAGCAAAATTAGCTGGATAATTTACATGAATCGTTAGTTAAACAAAACATTAACATTAAACATTAAAAGCATTATAGTTAGCTAGCATTCCTGCTAACATTAGCTAATTTAAGATTTAATTCAATTCAATTCAATTTTATTTGTATAGCGCCAATTCATAACAGAAGTTATCTCAGGACACTTTTCAAATAGAGCAGGTCTGAGACCGAACTCCTTATAAACATTTACAGAGACCCAACAGTACCACCATGAGCAAGCACTTGGCGACGGGGGCAAGGAAAAATGCCTTTTAACGGGCAGAATCGGACAGACCCTTCGGTCTAGGTGGGTGGTCATCTGCCTTGACCATTGGGGGAGAAAGGGAGAGAGAGAGGAGAGAGACAGAGAGAGACAGGAGAGACAAACAGATGTACAGCAACAACAGAAGCAACAACTACATTAACAGTAATGATCGATGACGATCATGAAAAAACGGTGACGACGGCGACAGCAGCAACGACAGGGACAGCGAGCAGCGACCAACAGCAACCCAACAACTAATAATAATAACGATAATATCAGTGATATTAGCAAAGATTAGACAATATATATGTTGCTTTTATCCTTCAACCATCTTCAAACTTTTCAACGAGCACATAGCATATCTAAGTACGGGAAAGGAGAAAACTGACCGAGGTTCATGATTGTTTGTCAATGCCCTGCAAAACTGTTCAGTTTAGACTACTAAAATAACTATGTTAAGGTAAAGAGGGAAAGATCATGGGTATGGTAAAAGAAACCAGTGTTCAATGTTGGTGGGAGATGGGATTTGAACAGCAGCCACCTGTGTCTAAGTCATCCTCCCAAACAGGTTTTACAACAATACCACCCAATAGTGTGCCACTGAAAAAGCCTCCAAATGCTAAAATAAAAAGCACCACTTGGGTTGTACCTTAATATGTGCAGTGGCTTATTTCTAGATAATTAAAGTTATTGACAATAATTAAGAACAATTAAATATGTAATGGGCAGGTAATGGATAATCTGCCTGTTGTGCCACCCTGAAAATTCGGCTCAATATTCAATCCATAATTACAATTTACGTTAGATTAATAATTGCAGTAGGGTTCCAGTGCATGCAAGGCTGAATGCATTGGCAGACGCTAAGGTAATACTTCATTATCTATTCATTACTCATCATTAAGCATTATAGTATCTCACTTAATACAGTGTTTGTGCCTGTAGGTAGTATTATGAGCAAATATTGTACCAGTCCAACATTTCTCATGGGTTTTACTCCTTGGATTCAGCAAACTGTGAAACACTTCAGGACTTGCAAACAAGTATGACATCTTCACCATGAGGGACTGCTTACATTAAATATCAGCACTGACAGGTGTAGATTTCTCATGCTAACAAATCATCTTGGGAGCTGCTCTCCTACATCCTTGGGAGCAGGAATGTAGCTAAGAAGGTTACCTTAGTCATGTTCACTAGGTCCAATCAATTCTGAATCTAAGACGACATGCAGATCAGTCCAAATGGAGACCAGAGAGACCACAGAAATTTGAATAGCCATCAAAAAACTTGCCCATGCCTTTTCTTATGCAAAAATTATGTTGATATTTACATACAACCATACATGAATATTTGTAGTAACTCTACACTATATCGTTCAACATTTAACTAATGAATAGAGGTTTTGGCACCATGGCATATTGGGTAATATAAGATTTGTAGTCTCTCATAGCACAAAATGACCATAATTCATTTGCAGCTTTATCATATACTCCTAAATAGTGACAAAGTAGTATTGCTATTTTCACTAAATGTTTCTATTGAATCTCTGCAGTAATTAGCTAGTGTCTTTGGGCTATTGTTAAACTGTCACTTTTATATTACTGCCCATCTTTAATCTACACAGTTGTGCCAGAGGCATGTCAATATTACTGCCAATTCCTCGGTTGCCAACAAAGGTTGATGAAACTTATAAATTACTCAATGCACTCTGTAAATTGTTTATATTGCTGGGAAGAAAATAAACAGAGGTGGAAAGGTAGAGGAAAATAGAACTGTGAAGTTCTTCAGAAAGGCAGGAGGAAGGTTGAGACATTATCCCAGAGTAGCTGATGCAAAAGTCAAAACAGACATGACATGTCAAGACAAGTGATTACAACACATATACAACTTATCAGTCCAAAATTGCTCAAACACCATTTTTGCTACATGAAATTTAGTAGGCAATATAATAATAGTAATAGTATGATGATAATACAATACAAGCAAATGTCATGGGAGTTCAGCACGAAGCTAGGATGTGCTTCACTTTAACAACAGAAATCAATACAGCACCGTCAGTGTCATTGTGTTTAGATGGTGGATGTTTCATTCTGGTGCCGATAAATTAAAAGTATGGAATGAAAACATGGAAGATGGATGGGGTAGATCTTGACAGCAGGCATCAACTCTTCTACAGGTTTCCTGACAGAATACCAAAGTTGCCTCAAGGCAAACTACAAACATGCAATCTTCACAGCCCACTGGCCACAATATCTGCTGTTCGAGTATGTAGAAGGCAACATTTTTCCAAATAATTCTTTACTAAAGTATATTCAGATTAAAAGTGAATAGTACTGTTTCAAATCATGAGTTGTTACAGCAGCATGTTTTAATTATTTGGGGGGAATGTAAGGTGCATTTTAGTGAGTGTTAGTCTCCATTCATTGCGTCACAACAACAGGTATATTATATTTGAACAGCAGAAAAATATACTACTATTTCTTGCTCTTTTTTTATAAATAAGGCAACTGAAAATTAGAGCACAAAGACGAAGACAGACAGAGACAGCAAGATTATGAGTGTATGAAAAGTATTTTAAAGACACCTCTGATGTATGTAAATCGATGCCTCCTCACTCCTTTGTGTATCTTAAAGGACAGACAGGCTGTGGCTGTCTCTAGAAAGAAGGAGCAGGCTTCGATATGAACTCCTACACTGCCCCCTGTTGGCGATACGCAGACATTCAAAATGAAGCACAGCTCTTGAACTGGTTAAGCGCTTATAGAAAATGGCTGGATGGAAGAGGATTATGATGTAAAAAAAAAAGGGTGGAAAGATATTCAGAGCACATGTGCTACAGCAAATTTTTCACCTCTACAATGCAAATACCATTATTTAGCCCTCTAACATGTCTGTGCACATAGTGTGTCACCTCAAGATCAATGTGTGTGCTTGCCATTTAGAGAATATAATATAAATAGTATTCTCTAAATGGCTGTTGGAAATACAGGACTCTTTCAAATCTGAAACTCCGGGCAAAAACGCAGACTATCTTGAGAGGTTAGAGAATTTTGATTTTATGTGGTCTATTGTTGCTTACTGCCTGAGCAGAGTGGATAAATCAAACCAATGGCCTGGGAACACTCCTGGTCAGCTGCAGTGGGAGAAAGAGGAGGGGATGGTAGGAGTGAAAGCCCACACATTGGAAAAAATGAACTGCTGTCTTTCAAACCAAAATCCCACATGATGGGAAAGCAGCGAAGTGGCACTACACTGTGACAGAGCCTTGTTAGTGACTTTAGCTTAAGAACTACCACTGCATTTGGCTCCTTCAGAGAGCTGGGAAAATGAATAAAAATAAAAATCGCGTGCAGCAGAAAGAGAAGTTATAGTCGAGGGGAGAAAGGGGAGAAAGGGGAGAGAGGAGATAGAGAGAGAAGAGAGATATGGCCATGGATCACCGGTCCTCTCTAGTTCAAGGAAAGTTCATTGGAACTCTTGCTCGGATTCATGTCATCTGTTTAGCTGTTCATTGGTCCCTGGGGTACATCTCTCCGCCTTTACAGTCTGTTCAACTTGACAAAAGGGCAGGAGGCTTATCAAATCTCCAGCAGCCAGGAACAGGTTCTCGGCCAAGTTACATATTTCAAATGAAATTCACAATATCAATTATGGATCTCTCCCAGTATGGACAAAGCGCTTTCCGTTTCTCACTGGCAAATATAGACATATGATGGTCTGGAGCTTCTGAAGGAAAAACAACCAGTAATTTGGCAGACAGTAATAGTAGTCTAATTACAAACAGTGCCTCTGTCAGTGAGTAAGTGGGCAAGCGGAATGGTATGAAAAATTGCTCCTTCTGTCTTTGTCCAGATGACTGAAAAGCAATAGGAATAAAAAAAGGGAGAGTCATATGTAATTGCTACAACAAATGCCAAAGTAGCAAATTGCTGTTGTCAAATTGAGACAGTTTTAGACATGGACACAGGGAAATTAGGCAGAGGACAGTTCATAGACAGAACTCTCTTGTGAAAAAGTATCTGCAAGCTGTATGTATCAATTAAGAAGTTTCTTAGTCATTGACAATTCATTGCAAACTAAGCTAATAGTCAAGCAAATGCAATTTGCACATGAAGGACAAACCACTTTTTGAAGAAAGGCATCAGCTTCTAATTAAGTTAATAAAAATTCTGAAGGCTGCTACACAGGTGAACATTTAGTTAAATGTTTTAGCTTTAGAAGAGCACTAAAAAAACTAAATTTTGATACGGGAGTTTAAAGAAACATGATGCAAATGAGTGTTAAAGAAGTAGATTAGTGTCTGAGCTAAAAGCATATTAGCTACAAAAAGTGATTTAAACCAATTAAACCGATCCCATAACTATGTGTAATATAACAATATAACATCAATAATTGATAGCTAGCCAGCCTGTTGTTATTAGGCTCACTCGAGGCCTGCGCACAATCCACCACTGGCGATCGGCGCACAATGCATGCCAGTTAGATTTGTGTCCAACTTGCTCTGACGTCATGCACACGTGGGCAACGATCACCTCACGAGATCGAGGCGGCCACGGTTTTTAGAGCCAGGCGCCGCAGATGCTCTCCACCGACTGCAAGCCCCAGGGCATGATAGGAAATGCCTGGCGGTCGCCTGATCGAAGAGCTGACTGGCTCTTAGTTTTGACAACCTAATTTTTATTTGTGATTTCAATATTTAACTATAGACTGCAGCTGTTTTATGTCAACGGAGGTTTAATCTGTTAAACATATCTCATGTGGTTGAGAATAATAATAAAGTTTATTTATATATCTGAACTACAGGTAGCCTAAAGATGATCTAACAGGATGCAAACATTTCTGTGACTTCCTGTATATTCTTTGAATGCTTGCTGGAAAATGTTCGTCTTGACTGCAGTTTGTTGCCACCGCCTGATCTCGTCCAATTTACAGCGAACAAGCCTCCTGTCATCGATAAGTTTTGTTGCTTTGTTGTTCTTTTTTAATGAATTTCCTCACCTTGTGTAAAGCCCTTCAAATTACCTCTGTGTTTGAAAAATTCCATACAAATTAATGTGCCTTGTCTCGCTTTGTTTGTTGCACTGCTAACAAACTGCACCCATTCCACAAGCTCTCACCCTTCTCAGTTCTAGCCGTCTTCCTCCACATGCAGCCCCTTCCTCAACAGTGCGCCACCCATTCAGTGAAAAATAGTCTATGCTCAGACTCAGAGTCAAGGTCATACTGACTTCAAATACCAGCTTAAGTCCATTAACGCAGAAACTGAAAGTACCTTGAGTTATGTGTGCTATGCAATAGTATACTGCCTCCCTTGTTGGTATACCTCACCTTTATCCATGATGCGTTAGTACTTTGCAGGGCTTGCCCTACTTTGTCTTCTGAATGTTTCACCTCAAGAGAGGAAGAAAAAGAAAGGTGGAGAATGCCTTAGCTGTGAGTGTAGATTGTTTTCTAGTCTCTATAGCATATATCACTACACCTCTGTGATACAGTCTCAAAAATATATGTGTGTTGTGAGCATCACAGAATTGGTATAGTGGATAAGGCAAGTCATAACTCAGTGTAAAAAGCACAAACCCTGGAGCCTGGATTCTTTAAAAAGTTAGCAAAACTTCCAATTCAGTCCCAAATGCCACAACATTAGACTTCTAAGTCAACTTGTAAAGGTAAACCATCAGTGGAAATCAGAGGCCACTTGATCATTTGCGTATGTCAACATAACTTTTACATTCTGAGTGAGGATTAAGGCTTTTTATACTAATGCGCACATTGAGGAACAGACTGAGTGCTGGCTTTTCTCATACTCTGATTTTCATGTTTTCATGTTCAAGATGAAACAAAAATTCTCTGTGGTGTCATTAAGACCTGGCTTCTGTCAATCACTGCACAGTCGAGCCCACACACAGACCCACTTTTCAAGCTGTAGTTCATAAAATTAGCAAGAAAAACTAGATTTCACACAAATAGCATGAGCTGGTTATTATTTTCTACTGGGAGTGCCTCAAACTATTTCACTTTAAAAAAAAATCAAGATCAGGGTGCCCGATTAGCTCAGTCAGTAGAGCTGGCGACCCATGTACTGAGGCCGAGTCCTTGGTGCAGCGGCCCAGGGTTCAAATCC
>NW_023339984.1:9039625-9042959 GCF_004916995.1 Morone saxatilis | reverse complement strand
CGAGGCTCAGTCTTTGCTGCAGCGGCCCAGGGTTCGAATCTGACCTGTGGCCCTTTGCTGCGTGTCATCCCCTCTCTCTGCCCTCCTTTCCTGTCTATCTTCAGCTGTCCCTATCAAATAAAGGCAATAAAAAGGCCCCAAAAAATTACTTTTATATAAATATATATTATATATTAATAATAAAAAATGAAGACCAGTAAACCAGAGCAATTATAAAATGGTACAAGTTGGAAAAATAGTGATGTAAACCGGTAAAAGAAGGCAGGAAATAAGTCAACACTCCAATCACACGGGAATAATCCTTTATGGGAATTTCTGGAGTGCATAGTGCAGCGCAGATTTCCGCCTCCTTCATCACTCAAAGAACTGGTGGTTTTGCTTCCTGAGGGATGCTCCGACTTTCCACTACACACAGTTCAACACTTGTATGACATTACAAGGAAGGATGAAGCTGCTCTGAAGGCAATGCGTGGCCCTATTCCTTGCTAGGTGAATAATATTCAAACACTGTATTGCCTCGTGTTTCCATATCTTTTTTTTTTCCACCTGCTGTATCTCAATATCTCATAATGATACCCACATGTATACAACCTGGGGCTGTGTAAAAACTACAAAGAGAAACGGAGCCGATATATTATTCCTGTATTGAAAAACTCATAGTGTGACGGTTGAAGACAGATTACATTTCATTTCTATCATGTCTGTAGTGTGGCGCTGCAAAGCCTCGAGTGTCTCAAGACATTCAATAGCATAGCATTCAGCATGCAGGGAGATACACTCACGAAATAAAAACAGCTCTCACATATACCTCCTGGTTGAGTCAAATGAAAAATGAAAGCTGTTCAAATTAGCCTCCCCGTTCGCTTTATTATTCTGCTTAAACCATGCTTCAATGTGATTAAAATAACACCAACTGCAGAAAAGGCTGGGATAATAAAGCAAGAGGTTGTGTGCATGTATCATAATGCTTCATTTAGGCACTGATTCAAATTGAAAAACAATATAGGCTCGTAACGGTGACATGATTTGCTCACGCCTGTTTCCAGCAATAGCTTTGCTTAGAGCTGAGAACCTCTTAATTCGAGGAGCTGGGCCACTTTAGATATTACAAACAAAAACAACATTATATTGTTCACAAAACCCAAATACAAAGCAAGCAGACTGAAATGCTTTCTTTTCCCAAGACAACAATTTATCAAATGTTTTTCCGCTAGAAATGATTTCCTATTTCAGAGGAAAGCCAGACAAAATAGTATCTAATTTGTCCGTCAGTTCTTTTGTCATATTTAGAAAGAAATCAGTTCTTCAGTGTTAAAGTACTTTGTGTTGAGGTAGCTGGAGTTAAAACAAGCAATTTATTATTTATTTTGTTTTGAAACTAGTGATACTTGAATGATATCTCTCTCATCACTGAGAAATTACTGAAAGGTTATCATTTTAAGCTACGATTATGTAATCATACAACCACATTAGTGAAGTGTTTGTTCCCAACCTTGGAAACAGTACTTTGACAAAAGTTTTAACTCAAGTACTGCTTACTAGCTTTTTCCTGAGTGTTTTGCAGTCGTGCACGACTACCTACTGGGACAGTCCTTCTACAACTGCATTGAGAAAAGTTGGAATGTTACATCTGGACCAGAAAAAGGGTGATATATCTAAATGCCAAAACAGTGTGCATGGGGATGTAATAAGAGCAATATTCTGCATTTAAAGAGTTGATGTAGGCAGTAGTAACACAGTGTTACTTCCACGGCCAAGGAGAACATCTTCAACTAAGATTGTGAGGTTGCAGGTTATGTAAAATCTTAAGACCCGTACCTGACTTGCACTTTCACAGTGTGGTATAGTGGAAGCCGGTAGTGGGTGCTCTCGTAGTTATTATTATTAGTCATTATTAGCATAATGTTAGCAGCTCTGTACTGCTCTTGAATGGATTTAGGGAAGTGTACACTTCAGCAACTGCAATCATTACCAGAGATAGCTTTACATTTGCCAAACAAACATGCTAGTACCCATCCTAAAAACTTACATGAAGTTGAAACATACTCTAAAATACAAAAGTAGTCAAACTTATGCTATGTTAAGCTTATGTTAGAATAAAACAGTCTGATCTTGCATTTTTTCTCATAATACCAAGACTCAAGCTCTACACTGCTGTCCATGTACATGTCTTCTAAATGGCTCACCAACTGGTGAGGAGGCTCATCGTTTGCCTGGGGCATGTAGCTTTAGCCTCAGTGTTTTATGTCATGTACAGAGCCATCAAGTTCATATTTAAGAAACCTTTCACAAAATACTCATTTTAAAATGAGAATCTGAAATTAAGGAGTGATTATCTTTTAGTATTGTGGTTGGTAAATCTGCCACCATTGGTGAATGTTCAATTGCCAAAACCAGCATCCTTTCAGCCACTAGGCGTGTCTCCTTAGCGAACGTCCCCGCTCGCTTACTATTCTGTTTGGGTTGCCTCCACAGCTCTCTTTATTGCACAATTCATGGCGGCCCATAAAGGCCATTACAGAGCAGTTTAAAGTGACAAAGCATGTGATGTGAACAAGAAGCAGGGAGGCCATTATCACTGTCTAGGGCCAAGCTGTGGTGCCAAGTCCAGCTGGTACCCGGAGCCCCCCGACAGTGCCCCCATGGCGACTGAGCATCAGCAGAGTAACACTTGGGTCTCGCAACTGTCCTGGAATACCGCTGAACGTCATCAGGATTTAATGAGGTGACAGTGCATTGTATCAAAAGCAAGTAGGGGGTCTACTGCTGCCTTCCACTCTCCCCTCATTAAAACCCTTTTAATGGGCTCTGAGGAGGGCAAACCTCCTCTAACTGGCTTAACGCTTGTTCAGGTTGTCAAGGAAAATTATTTTTGTTTAAGGACAAACTTGCCATTCAGCAATGAAATATTGATTTGAGTAAACTTCAAGGGAGTTGCTGTCTGGAACTAGTGCAATGGCACAGTGTCTATGGAGCTGATGGCTTTCAGAGACTCAAATAAATAAGAAAGAATACAGACTTAACTTTAAATTCAACAAGTTAGGTGATAAGTAATACTGGAGGTGGCTGAAAAGAATGTAGATAATTGCCTATTGACACTCCTTCATCACTACTCTGCACAGATATGTCTGAGTTCAGCGTGTAGTCAAGTTTAAACAAAAAACAAAAGGTTAAAGTGAACACTGACAATCGTTTTGAAGAACGGGTGACATTTACAGGCAGGGCTTTGCTGGCAACCTGATGGCATTTTCTTAAAATGACAGCATAGCATGGCTGGTAAACAGATCAGATCAATGAAAGTATATACTATGTTTAAACCCCCCCCCCCCCCCCC
>NW_023339984.1:9016346-9039525 GCF_004916995.1 Morone saxatilis | reverse complement strand
TTAACCCCCCCCCCCCCCCCCCTCGACAGTTGCTTTTCATGTTTGTGTTCATTATGTGCTCTGCTCTTTTCGAGTTCACGCCTCAAAAGCAAGCCTCGAGCCAGTCAAGATGAATATATTCTCCATTCAATGTGACAGCTTATGGAAATCAAACAGGCACAGGAATTAGAGCCCTGGATGTAGAGCGTCCCCCATACACCCCCCAAGAACGACTAATTACATCATTAACCACATTAAAATGACTTTGCATTTCAGAAAAGGGCAAACGACTCCTTTAGTATAGAATGCAATCTGTTTGCTACTTTGTGTGTCATAGTAACGTGGCAATAGGAGATGGTTTTCTGAAAATTCAAGAAAGGGCCAAATGACACATTAATTAGTACGACAGTAATTGTGTATTTACTCAGTTAATGAGTGCAGATGCTTAAAAGTAGATAATAGACCGATATGTCCTTAAGGTACTGTGATTAACATAAAATGAGCTTCCCTTTTTTTCAGTCAGGCATGGTCACACTTATTATCAAGCCATGAGCATCAGTGGTGATCTAATACATTGTGTTTAATACTGTAATAAGAAGTTAATAAATGTCCAGTGGTGCTGTAGATAGGCAGATTAACAGTGAAGTGAGAACCCAATGTACTGATTCTTATACATTCTCTTATTGGGCTCACTTTTGGTCAATAAAATGAAAGTGAAATGAAAATATTTCCCATTTTTCTGGGGGGAAAAAAACCCTCAGGGCCACTGGGGGTCCCCGCACACCAGGCTTAAAACCACTGCTTTAAAGGGTAAACTGTTGATTTTTGGATCACAGGTAGCACAAGGGTTGTATGATACACATTGCTAATTGGTTGAGGTAAAGAAATACAGAAATACAAAACAAGGATGAAGAAGACTACAAAACAGCAAACATAGATGTAAACATTGGACGATTTAAAATATTTAAAATTAAATGTTTGCAAGCGTTTTATGAGGAGGGAAATACATTCTACATATTTGTTAGACCTCACTGACACTGTCTTTTGTTGAGAAACACCAAATGTGAACTGTAAACTACAAAGGGGCAGCTTTAAGTTTCATATATTTATATGCTTTTTATTATTCTGTACATACATTTCAATGTAAATGAGGGCAAAGAAGTCAAATAAAGTGGTTACCTACTATTGCATTACCTAAATTTGATATGAAATGCATTAGTGTTACAGCTGGATGTATGAGCTCTGCCAAAATGGAGGCTCTACTGTCAGTCGACCTCTGGACAACTCTTACAGGTAATGCTGAGAGTGCAAAGACTTTGATGGGATTTATGCTGCCATTACAATTTCTGTCACTCTAAAATAAAGAAGTTCAAGAGGATGACCTCCATGCTGGTGATTTTGGTGACAGTGAAGGACACTTCAACCACTGCTAATCTTGGAAAAAAAAGGTAATACGTGAATCGTTTTTCCACTGACTGCCAGACTCTGCAGTGGGGACTGACATTCAGACAGCCTTGTCAAAAAGTCTGGAAACAAAGTTTGGGGCTGTGTTTTTGTTTCTTTTTTTCCCCCTTTCTTTTCTAACAAATGCACATTTATCATATGTTGTGCTCAGTGAAATTGAGAGACAAACCTGAAATCCCTGAATGATTTCCGCATAGAGGCACTTTCTGTGATGTGAAGGGAAGCTATAACTCTTCAAAACAGCAGTTATCCCCGGCAATCTATAAACATACATCATCCGGTAACAACACATTCATCACAGAATGGCAAGAAAAGAGCTGAGGAAGGGAAGGTTTGCGTAATACCTCTGATTAAATCTCAGGAAAGCGGCACAAAAGTTACATTCTCAAGCAAAATCATTTGTTCTTGGCAAATTAGTGTGGGCAGGTGCTATTATTCTCGCATGAACTCTTTGGCTTTGGGAAAGAAATTCATCTTTTCAGAAATAGGAGAAAGCAAATCACTGTGAAGTTATTCAATCACTACCTAGTGATTCAAGTAAAATTACCTTTTTGCTTTGTATGCAACTACTGAGCTTCAGTGTAGATGGCATTTAGAACAATGATAGCGACTGTAAAAAAAAAAGTCGTCCTGGTTCACAGCACCCAGGGACTGAAGAAATAAGAAACTTAACAGGACTCACTGTAACTGCACAATTTCACTTTAAAGCTTCATTTACTCCTTAGATGAATAACCTATCACTCCCCTTGCAAGGGCAAAATGCCACTGCCCAAGACCCTTCCTTTAAACGTGTCAAACTTCCACCAACAACACCTCAACGTGTTTAACTGACCCTTTCTTGCAAAACCGCTACTGGATGCTGCTGCAATATGAATAAATAAGCAAACATACGCTCATCTTGTGCCCCCTCACACAGCGTACAGTTCTGAACTCAATTTCACACTCCACTGCCTTCTCAGACAATTTAGACAAGCTGATGCCAACAGCAGAAAGTGAAGAGACAATGCATTTATTTATCGACTTTTTGGCAGAAGGGAGGATTTGTCAGACTGTGTGTGTGTGTGTGTCAGAGGAGTGAGCGTGTGTCTGTGTATGTGTGCATGTGCCCATGCACCTATATATGACAGAGACACATTGGAGGGAAGCAAGAGAAATGCGATTCAGCCCCGAAGAGACACAGAAAGAGAGGAAGAGCGAGACAACAGGCATATCCAGGGGAATTGTTTTCTTAGTCACTCATCCGGTGTTTGTCCCAGTGCTCCCTCAATGTGTCTGAGGAGGACATGAAACGCTCCACGTCCACAGAGAGACAAACTCCACCATGAGAATGCTGACAAATAAAAATGACTCCAATGGAGTATAAATACAAGTAGGCCAGTTGTCACAACAACTCAATGCAAATATTGTACAAAAATGTATGTTGCTGGTATGTTTTATGCAATATATACCCTATAGTCAGTATATTAGCCCAGCTGTCTATACACTACACAGTTGCACTTTACTTTTCTTTACATAGACTGGCTGGCGCCCTGTGTACCAAGGCTGAGGCCTTGCTGCAGCAGACATGGGTTCGAGTCTGACCTGTGGCCCTTTGCTGCATGTCCTTCCCTCTGTCCCCCACTCTCCTGTCTATCTTCAGCTGTCCTATCCAATGAAGGCTAAAAAAAAAAACCAAAAGACTGAGACAGTCTAAAAAAAGAAATGAAAGGAGGAATAAATGAATAAATCTTTTGTAACATCATGTTTGATGCTTTATTAAAGGGGTACGCCACCAATTTCACACATACATTAGTCATTAGCAGTACCTGTAAACAGTTCAGTCCAGTTGTATTATGGGTGATGCAGGATCCAGTGTTTCTTTTAAATTATTTGACTTACTAGGGACTAAATGTCTTAGGATTTGGTGGCATCTGCTGCTTTAATTCTTCCTTTCTCCTTAAATCTGTGACATGTCCTCCAACTTAAAATTGCTGGGGTTCCCCTTCAAACCATAAAGTAAAATTCCACCATGGAATAAAATTTGTATTACAGAAAATACAAATTAACAGAAAAAGTTCTGTTTAAAAGTCATGAGACCATTACTCGACTGAATTTATTTTTTTGCCTCACCCTGTGAGTCTCTTGATGTGCAGGGTTTAGAAAAAGCAGCCCAGGCTCCTCTTAAAACAGATTTTAAAGTCTTTATTTCATATCAGTAGCACACACTTTACAAAGTGACGTCAAGGACAAAACATTTAAGCTGGCGCGGGGGCGGGGGGGGAATGGAGTGCCTTGCCAAAGAAGAAATTCTGCTTGGAAATTATTCAAAGCACAGCCGTGTGTAAAATATCCAAGCGTTCCCCAAGTAGAACTGGGGGTTCAGGTTCAGTGAGCAGTTCCTTATCACAAAGACTTTGGCTAATTGACTCAGACGTATCAAATAAACTTTCTACAAAATTCACAAGTAAGCAGGTATGACATTCTAATGGGCTTCTTCATTAAGTCTTTCGGCAGGGGGTAATGTGTTTGAAATTAATGTGACATTTTCGACTCCAAAGAGTTTCAGTCTTCAGTTATTTCTCTGCGCCTAATACTCGCAGTGGATGTAATTTATGCACAGTTGTGATCTAATACAAAGCTGTGTTTACTAAGCTGCTGGAATCCGACATCTAACACTGAACGACATGCACATGTGCGCGCATCTCAGCGCTGGGAAAAGAGCAACAGAGTGCCGGTGGGTTTTAAACAGGTATCTGATTTGAACAGAGGTTTCTCACTGCAAGAGGAGTCTCCGGGTCAAATAGTCTTCTAGGCTGTGTCTGCTGCTTCCAAAGACCACTGTTTGAGTACCTGTGCATAGGTATTTTTCATTTGTATGAGGATTTTCAACTACTTTCTACAAACTACGCTGCAATTACAATGAATACACTTTCTTCGGTGTGTCAGTCTGGATTTAAAAAGGGTCACAGAGGCAGAAACCCTCACACTTGAATTATTGCACTGTATTTTTGAGTAGGTGAAGCTCCAAAGGCTTGTATATAGGGCACTGTTCTAAAGTTCTAAAAGAGCACTATTCACAAATCAGTGAACAGTAAAAACTGTCAAAAAATATATAAATATCTGAGGTTTGACCATTAGAACAGAGTCTCTTGTGCTCTTTATGCTTGAAGAGTTACTTTTACTGTCTGTCAACGTGCTACACATAGATTACAAAAATGATAAATATAGAACATACTGCACTACATAGTACGGTAACTAAGGAAACGGTTTTAAAAAAATGCCAGCAAAAGAAGATGAACATCATCTCCTTTCTCTGCAATATGAAGGGGTTAGTCTTCCCCAGTTGAGTTTTATCCAACACTCGGCGCTATATTATCATCATTTCCCACTAAGCAGAAGCTCCCCAGATACTCCCCAGAGAGCGGCATTGAGCTGTACTAGCGCCTTTGCCATGTTACTATGGAAACATTCCCATGGCATAGCCCATTACAGAAACAGACACTTACACATCATTTTGGAAAAGCTTTCGGGGGGAAGATTTCAACCCCCAGAGTGAAAACACTGCAATTGTCTTTTGCTTTAACTTAAAACCTAAATCTTGCATTAGCTGTGTAAGGATGTGTGCGGCACTGTGTTCGGTATTCTGTGCAACATCTGAAGTTGTCCAGGTAGTTTATATTACTGGAGGAAGCAAAATGCTGCTGGCCAGAAAATTCACTCAGAAAATTCAATAGGCATCCCCCAAAATGTTAAAAACAAATTACACAGAACTCTTCTTTTAATACAGAATAAGAATGTATCATCTAATAAAATGTACCACTATAATTATCCCTAAACTGCTGACTCATTTCATTAAGCGTAAATTGAAAATAACAAACAACCCCCCAGCAGCCCCTCGCCTCAGCATCTGTGTCCTCCATCACCTAAATGAGGACCTTGATGAGGTTAAGTACAACAGTAGCCCCTGCCCAATTGTTTCACATATTCAGCTGTGGGGAGACATTATTCTGGAGGCCTGCTTGGTTTTGATTAAGTCACGTTTTATTACGCCGTCTCTGCACCCGTGTAATGAGTCTGGCGTAAGGATGATAAAGCTTTGATAAAACATCCAGCTATCTAAAATAAATAAGAAAGGCTTTGGCGAATGTTGAGTCTAACTCTCAGTGGCAGGATGTTGTTTGTTTACCTCAGGGAAGAACAGAGAAAACAGAGATAGGGTGGGCAGCTCTCTGGCCCCAACTGCAAATACCAAACCTACTCCGATCAGACGTCTACTACATCACAGCTTGCGTGTCTTAAGCCACAGTCATCGCTCACATCCAGAACACTGATTGCTCTATTATGACATATCATTACTTCTGTGACTAATGGGTCACCTAGGAATAGGTTGAGGTGAGGTTATCAATATTGAGGAGCACTATAATAGGTGGACCTTTGCCGTGAATACAGGATGACTCATGATGGATCTTTTGGTTTTACGATGTTGATTTTTGAAGTGACTCATCACATCCATATGACCTTTAATTGCGCAAAGTGATAGTCAATTCATCTTTGCAGAAAAAATGGAATAAAAGCTCAATTGTGAAGTCTTGAGGGGGCTGCATTGCCCGCTACTGATTAGTTTGGGTTGGACCAGATTAAACTGGAATGGCAAGGGAATGTTGATTAATGTTAGAGTCACTTCAAACTCACCTTGATTAATTCCACAGAAATCGTTATTAGTGCTGAACTACTTTAGTCCCTGACAAACAAATAGTTCATTTCCTAAGCTCATAACAACACGCACAGCACATATTCATTTGCGAATGACATTTCTGCTCATCAACATGGCACCGAATGGTTGCGTTCTCATTTGTAATAAATACATATGCCAACATCGTTCTCCACTGAGTTATTTGCATAGGGCATCGACAAATGAATGACAATGCCAGACTTTGTGCAAACTTACCGCTTCAGGCAGGCTCTGCAGGTCCTGAGGAGTTGGAGCTGGTCCAGAAGCTTTAGGCACTTGGACACGAAGATAAACAGCCACCTCTTCTCCTCCCAGCATGCCGACTCCATTCACAGGCAGGCCCAGTAACACCTGTTCCTGCTGAGGTACGTATCAGGAATGACATTTTAACATCTGTCCCCAAATGCCTCATTGAATCTGTGCTCACTTTTAACATTACAGACATGATGACCTCACTTTCAAAGGCAAAACTTGAGAGGTTCATTAATTAGGCAAGCAAAATAGCAATCATTATCCAAATGATAAAAGTCCAGTCACAACGAAGGGCACACTGATTACACAGGAACTATCATGCCCCCCTCGCAGGTCCTGCCATTCACTTCAATGTGGAAGAGGAGCCATGTAATGGACCTTTTTGAGGGAAATTTGGATAGTTTAATAACTAGTAACTAAGTCAAAAACAGTACAAATAAAGAAAATGACTTTATGCTGTTTACAAAGATAAAAACTGAAAATTATCTTTAAAATATGGATGATGTGACTAATGTGACGATTCACAAATGCCAGTTAAGTGGAGAAAGTCTGGGAGAGGAGGAAAAAAGGATACATTTTAGGCTTTTAGCATTTATTTTCTTTTGTCTGGTACTAGAATCTATTCTAAATTTTGCACACAAATATCTTTATGTAAAAGCATGTAGAAGTGCATACATTATAACAAATGCTTTTCTTCTGGTCTTGTATGCGTGTTAACACATTATGTCTTTTTATTTGTTTGATATATAGTGATGTTGTGTAATAGCAGAAGCAGAATCAATTTATCCCTGATTGGACATTTGTCCACATATGCTTCTGTTAAGGTTAGCTTTCATATCAAAATCAGAGCACTCTTAAAGTACATTTTGTTCCCACACTGCAAATGTATTGCTATTTTCTATACTGTGGTTTGTTAATGATGTACATGTCAGAGATGTGATATAATGAACAACTTCACCATGCCGTCACAATAAAGGCTTTTTAATTGTTTAAAAGACAGTCCCTTGAAGTTTTCTTGTCACGTGTCCATATGTATCCCATACTAAACACACTCAAAATGAGTCCAGGAAGCCGCCCTGCCCAGACCTTTTTTATGTGATATCATTTGTTCTGTGAAACACTAGTTTCACAACTCCCCAAATAATAAGGTTAAGCACAGGCAAAGATTACACTTGCATGCTGAGAACCAAGCTTTAAAAAATGGGGTCTCCCATGGATCCATTTTTTTTCTCAACTTGGCTGAATTTCTCTCACTGATGAGGAACTTCGTGGGGGGCCATTTAATGATCAGCTAACCAATAAACAACACAATAGACCAGCCATATCTGGTGACTTAACTGTTTTCAATGTAGAGCTGACAACAACTGACTGTAATATATATGGGAAACTATAAGACAACTACCTTTAACAACAAGATGATGTCGAGTACATCTTTGTAAATGCCTTCCTCTGATCTGGTTCAAAATAATAAAACAAATCACTGAGAGCAAACGCTTGAAATTCCATTGCGACCAATAAAACGATTGTTTTCTCATAAAAATGCCATTTCACTTGCTAAAGTACTGTTTCTGTAGAACCCCTCACAATCAGAACAAGGCAAAAGCAATAAGTTTGGGGAAGCCTAAAGCAGACCGTCTGCTTAATTGACTGTCAAGTAGTCCAACTGAAATAGCACTCCACTCATATGATGTGATGAAGAAGGGTATGGATGTTGGGACTTGAAGTGGTGGTGTGGGGGTTAGCTTTTGTGTGGCTCAGTTTATTGGTCGTATGACTCATGCCTATTGTATAATAGCTTGAGTGACTTAGACAACAACTTCATATGTCTGACTTATCTTCTATAACTTTAGAACTTACAGGAATTTGAAGGTTGCCGAGTTCTACCAAGAATCATAAAAGTTATCAGCTATCAATCAAAAGTGATAAATGACACTTCACCTAGTTGTTTTTGTGAACCATAAAAACGTTATGACTGAGGCTGGTGTCAAAATCTGTGTTCAAAACCGTTGTTGTGCTTAGAAGGAAATGAAAAAGAGTTCATATTAATTTTGACTCTTGTATCTGAACTACAGCTTTACCTCGGAGAACTGCATGCTGCACTGTAGTTAAAACACACGACAGGGCCATTAAACTAAGGCAAGGAATGGAAAGCTCTGATGGAAAGACAGACAAAACTCACAGAGCAATATAATCCTCTCTTGACATTCCTTTTGACAATTACTTATGTAATACAATTGCTTGCCAGCTGATGGTGGGAAGCAATTTGACAGTTTTATCACAACTTTGACAAAAGTAATTTACTCAGCTCAGTCCTTTCTGTGCTTCTGTGGGAAATGAATCATCCAAATAAAAATAAATAAAGGGCACCCTACCAGGATTTGACAGTTCAATGTCTTTCAACCGCAGCCCAAATGGTGTAGTCTTCACCTAGGATCATAAAAGTGTGAGTTACCCGTGCTGTGTGCTGTGATCCATCATCTGTCTGGGGGACACTTTGGTGGTCCATTGCTGTATATAGGACATCTGGGACTATAACCATGCAGCTGTTTAAAGCTTAGCTTCACAGAAAGTGTGATTAGTTTAAAGAAACTGGATTTAGAATGGCTTTAGTTTATTTTTCACATTTCTAGGTCTTTAAAAAAAACATGTATTGAGTGCTGCAATAAGTTAGTGTTGCACTACTACAGCATGAGGTTTGTACATAATGTATATTTAATTAGTTGTTCTTACAGTATGTATTTTGATAAATTCACCCCAATGGGATTTATCTTACAAAAGTAACTCACAGAAGATGTGATAATGCAGAAAAGTTTAAAGTTGTACATGTTTGCAAAAAATGTTGTGTAGTTCTTTGTTTGGATATTTTGTAATTGCCTTGCATGAGATATGAGTCAAATTGAAGTCACTCTTATGGTAGAATCAGAGTTATTATGCTCAAATTAGCTTCAGACTATTTTGTGTAAAGAAATATAAACCGATGCTCACATAATTATCTTGGGTGCTATCACCCTTAATTCTCAAAGGAGAGCTAAATCTTTGCATACGATTATAGATTAGGGTTGCAGTCTGCATACTCATTTCAGTGGGAATCAGTCATGTTTACTAATCAAAGATTAACCATAGCTCACATGAACATTTAAAAGCCACACAATATTGCGGATTTACACAAAGCCTACTCTATTAGCTGTAAAATTTATTCATTTCAGGCCATCCACCACAATATTTCTGTGAGAAAGCATTGATACCCCTAGGATTGAGCTTGTTGATCGTGTTGCAGTTGCTGTCGCGGTGGGAGTTGGCTTTGATGTAATATTGTGATATTTCATTTGATTATGCTGATTTGATTGTGCGAGGTCATCCATCCTGCCTGATGTCTCCGATATCCTTCAAAACCATTTTGCTTTATTGGCTTGCTGGTCTACACACTAGAATTTCAATGGTTGTTTGATGGTATTAATGCACCATTTAAATGCAGACCCCGAAGTTGAGGGGGCGAAAAACCCACACGGAGAGAGCATGCATGGAATCTGAAAGTCAGATGTCAGAGGAGTCAGTGGAGGGGAGGAATTTTCTCAAAATGCACATACTACACTGGAGTGGAATATCAAATGTTCGAGTGACTAAAAAAAGGAGCTCTTCTCTTTCGAATAGCACAAACTTACAATCACCCAGTTCAAATTTTTCAAAAAGGGTTCAGCCAAGCTTATGCCTCTTTGAGAAAAAAGCCAAGCATTTATGCATGCAAATGAAGTGAATAGAGAACAGATGTGCAGCACACCTGAGACAGAACTACAACAATTGTCACTTTTTCCCCATTCAAGGTAACAGAAGGATCCATTTTTCCAAAACACCTACAGTGAGCCACTATTCAAATTACATACAACATCTAGAATAGAAAATCTAAAAGAATCAAGGCCAGAAATGAAAAGACAGATTCAATGACAACTTATGTCATCTAGCCACCATCTCTCAAGTAATCTCTCTAATAAATATAATTAACACGTTTATATGCTCACATCTTCTACAGTCTTTAAGATGGCAGTCTGGCAGTTTATTGCCAAAGACAACAATTAGCACTATTACAGAATTAGACATTCAATCAAAACAAACTACATTTAACATTAAACACCTCTTCTCCTGCTTTGTTAAGAAAAATTCTGTCTGAAACTTAAATGAAATGTGTCCGCTGAGTCATTGCTTGGGGAAATCAATTCATTTAGTCATACAGAGGTGCTAAGTTATTTATTGCCTGTCAGCATGAGCTGTTAGTTCAATTTAATTCCTAGCTGCAGAAAGAACAGAGACGCTACATAGGACATTTGAAGAGAATAATTTTATTTATGCAAACAGGAAGCGTACTTTAAAAAAAATTAACATTTTCAATATCTTTTTTTTAAATCCCAGAAGTATTTCAGTGTCAAGAACACAACATTATCAGGCTTGAAGTACAGCTAAGCTAATCAACATTCCAGAACAGTTAGCACTGTTACTACAGTTAGCATGTAACTCCAAACATGTTTGCATGTACATGCTATCATGTAGCTTGCAGTACAGCTGAGAGTGAAAGGAACTGGGCTATCCATTTTCCATGTTAAACTGGTGCCAAGAACTAAAGTGTTAGGACAAGTGGAAATTGTTGGTGTTTGTGACAGCGCTATATGAAAAGAGGCTCACATTTTTCATACTCTGGAGGACCATGGATGTCTAATGACATTTTAATGGAAATCTAGTAGTCTAGATCTATCTAGTCTAGTAATTGATGAAATATTTCATTCTGGACCAAAGTGTTGCACCAACAGACGAAAACTGAGAACGCCATCGCCAGAGCCATACTGTTAAGAGTTGCTAAAAACTCATTCCATGTAAGTGTGCACCCGTAATAGTTTGTGCTTTTGCTTTCTGTATCTGTTTTTGTATTTGTAGCAAGTCACAACTGGAGCGTATTCCTACAAAACACTTTAAAGGACCAGTGTGTAGGATTAATGGCATCTAGCTGTGTAGTTCAGATTATAACCCAAGCAAGTAGGAGATGCTACGCTGGCAACGAAACTCTCAAAAAGCATTAAAGACCCTATCTAGAGCCAGTGCTTGGTTTGTCCGTTTTGGGCTAGTCTACAAGCATGGCGGTTCAACATGGCGGTCTCCGTAGAAGAGGACCTGTATATAAAAAGGGCTCGTTCTATGAATATTATATTACATTTCTGCCAATACTACTACATCCTACTAAATGTTACACACTGGACCTTTAAGGAGCAACAAAGTGAATTTACAGTACAATAAATGCACAAACCCTTCTTTCGTTTAAACTAAGTCTTTCCACTGAACATTTTAGGGAGTCCATCAAGAAGCCTTGACCTTGCAGACTTTAAAACTGATGATCTTGTCTTAAAGGGAGAGAAAGGGATTGCAGAACACTGACATTTCTAGTCACCCATTAAGTATTTATCACAATATAACAGGCACCTAACCTCATCATCTAGTAGATGAGTGAAGTGCCTGGAGTGAGTTTTAATTTTAAAAAATACAATAGTGAGGGATGTCATGTTCGTTGTTTCTTCCTAAGCAGAACCTAAAATCTCAAAGTTTTTAGAGATCCTTACAAATAAAAAGTTAAACATAAAGTTGGGAGGCTAAACCACCCTAAAGTAATTTTTGAGGACAATAGTGTAATGAACATCACTAACCAGAGGCTTGGTCACAAAGCTGAGGAAAATGACAGGTGCAGCTATTAAACACACAAACCGGTGGGCACAGGAATGTTTGGCACAACCTCGCTTTTGACTTCCATAATAGCACCATTTATGTAGACATCATACCTCAATATCTTAACATGTTTGATAAATGCTCATGTGAAATCAAAAAGTACTCCCTCAACAAAACAGTGTCATCTCACCTCCATCAATCCATTTTACAGCCTACTCATTCGGAGGTCTGCTTAAAAAGCCATTTATCTGCTCACACTAAATCATAATTGGCATTCTAATAGCAGTAAAATGACACCGATAAATACTCACCAATCATAGTCAGCACAAGCACTTTAGAATCGTTGTATCCCTTTTTACTAAAGTGGACGTTTTCCTCTTCAAATCATCAATGAGTACAAAGATACCTGCACATAAATGCATAGAGAATGAATTTAACCCTCCCCACCCTCATTCCTCCCATGAAATAACCCTTTTAAATGCAAATACCCAGGAGACTACTGGCTTCTTATCGTACATTTCATTGTCTCCTTCGGGGTGGTGGGGTAGAGAGCTGTTTTGCTCAGCATCTGCATGTAATTGCACACACACCGCAACCTTACAGTTTATACAGGAACAAAGCAGCTTCAGAATAAATTATAGCAAGAACACTAGAATATAAGGCGAGAGGATGCCATTAATTCTAGCTGCTACATTGAGGTACAAAAAGCAGAAAAAAAAGAAAAAAAAGACTTAAAAGTTACTCTGGTGGATTACGCTGACAGGTTCTTTTAACGTGATGTATAGGTCAGGACAGTGGGTCTAATTATCTTAGACTTATTTCATTCTTGGGGTTTCTTTGTAATCTCACGGGAACTTGTTTTGTTCTCTTTGAAGATCAGATATCCATTTAACCTGGTGTTTAGAGATGACAGTACATGGAATTACATATTCCAGCCTGACAAGTCAGACAGGTGTTCAGTGAGGAAATATCTCAGGTGTGTCTACTGTAAAAGACACTACAACACTGCTGCCACCTACTTTGCCTGGCAAATTCCAGCCTACATATAAAATATATCTTTCTGATATTCTCAAATCCTCCAAAATTGACTCAAGGAGAACTTACATCACCAATTTTTACCATAACCGCATTACTAAATAACATCATTACTAAGAAAACCTGACTTTCATGCTGCCTTCTGACTGCAATGTGAGCAAATAAATCATCCCTTGCTCTCCTCTGCACAGATCAGACACATTACCATGGCTGTGCTGGGGCAGGTTAACACTGCCATCTAGTGACCAGAGAGAAAATTACATTTGAAAATACCATTACGTTAATCCCCCCCCCCCAGAAAACATTCATTCAGTAGGTATAGCACAGGCCTTTATATGTTGGATTTTACATGAAATAATCTGTAAAATCACTCCAATATGGAGTAATAAGAACATGGTTTGAATGGCACAAGAACAATAAACTAGGGCTTAAAAGTAGCTGAATTATTTAGTATAAACCATTAAACCATAACAAGAATAACAAATAAAACATATTAAACATTTTTTGTTACACTGGGCTTTTTCCCATCACTAGCTTTCATCAGGGCCTTGATGGCTCTCGCCCTCATTTCCAACTCCAGAAGCTCCAGCTGCTGAATAGACGGCTGACACGTTGCAGGCGCGCGACTCGAAACGGGTCCGTCCTGAACAGGTGAACTGACATCCGTCGACAGCGGAGGTACGCTCTCTACCTCTTTAGCCGCCTCTTTGCTCGAGGTGTCCGAAAGCGCTAAGATTTCGCTGACGCTTTTGTCTATGTCGCTTTGGATGTCTTTCTTTGCCTCTGGTGGTTGAGAGGCAGTGGGAGGTTCAGGATTTGCTGTGTCGGGGTTTACAGGTGGGTCTGTGCCTTCCCTGCTGCTGTCTGCTACCTTCACCGGCCCCTCCACGGCTTTAACAGTCTGCTCCTCTTTGGGTCCCTCTATGTCACTATCATAAGTGTCTGCGTTTATGCTCAGGACGTCACTTTCCTCGCCTGAACCACCACCCTCTGTAAAATAAATGATATTACATTTTAAACGTAAAATGGTCCTTTTATTAGAGATTTTATATGTCTTGAAATCTTTGACTGAGGATGTTCTCTGGGCTCATTAATAAAAATCACCTTGCTTAGGGTCCTCAGTTTTTGCAGTTTCTTTGTGACAAGATGTAGAATCCACATTATTGTCTTGCCTTGATGGGGAAAAATTTAATACAAACACATAAAAGTATGAGAAAAGCATGATAACACACTCTACCTTTATACTGAAACTGTGCCCTGAATACTCTATCAAACTGTTCACTCACTGGCTTTCCAAGGTCTCTTCTGTGTGTTCATCACCATTTCCAGATGTCAGTTCTTCCCCTAGACACAAAACAGCTTTAAGCGAAAGAAAATGCTTTGTTTGCAATACAAGTCCAGAAAGCACATAGCTGCAAAAAAAAGGTCTTAACGTCTTACCTGCTAAGATCTGAGTGAGATTTTTCTCTGAGATCGGCTCCAGTTGCTCCCAGCACAGCTTTTTGATTTCCTCTAAACTACAGTCCTGTGGATGATAATGTGTTTAAATAGTATCTTTGATGATGGGTTGCTTTTATAGCCACCGAAGCTAACAGCTGAAGCCTATGGCCTTATTTCTCTATCTGTATGAGACATGTCATCACTTTTTAAATTCAGAATTACCATACACTTTCTAGAGTTGGCCACAAAAGTAGGTTTGTTTTTAACTTCACTTTTCAATTTTACTATACAGCTCCATAGCTTATTTATAGCTATAGATAAGAACCCTACACACCGTATCCAAAATAACAGTGACTGCAGCAATTTTTGAAGTTATCTGGAAAAGTAAAACATGGTTACGGTGACTTTCAATCAGTTGCAATGAAATAAGAAAACATAACTTAATTAGGTGCACCATAATACAATATATGCCTACAAAAAGATGGAACAAACCTTTTCATGCAATGATCACTATTGCTCAAGGGGTTGTTGCTTTTTTTCAGCCAAAGCTGGTGATGTTGGAATATAGCCAACAGTACAAAATATGGCCAATTATGTTGGAAGACAACACTTGGCAATGCACAAAATGTACCAAGGCGTAAAAATCACAAAGTAATGCCAGCAAAAAAACTGCGTGATGGCAAATTAGGTCAAATGAGGCTGATAAATGCCCTTTGATCAATAGTTGTTAAAAAGTTTTATATGAAAAACATAGTCTGAAGTGTGACAACGTTTCAAAGACTGAGATCAAGACTTTGATTTAAAACTGATATTTATATTCAGCCCGATGTATCGCAGGCATATGAAGATTGCTTTGATTGTTTCCAATTAAATAACGTGGATTTTATATGATCATCCAGCTACCTTGAGTTCATCAGGCAGCATTTTCCGTAACTTCTTGTCCCCCAGCACGTGGAAACACTGCTCCAGCATCTCCCGCTTGTCACCGACATAGGCAGTGATGGGCTGGAATGGCAGGCTGAGGTCAAGTCCCCCGTCCTCAATGTCACTGCCAATCCTGTCCAGCTCAGCGTCAGCGAGTTCATCCTTGGAGTCCTGCTTTAGGAAACCAATATGTTACCGAGACACAGTGCCTGGAGGCCTTGAAAAAGTCTACAAGTGTGACTAAAATGAAGCAATGAAAAGGTTTTTTATTGAACACGGTTAGGCCACTGTTGGGACAATATGAAATGGCACTAAAAGAAACAAGAAGAAACAAATGTTTTTATTGCACCTCAGACAGGCACAGCCGGTTTAACTTTCTTGGTGGGGGATACGATAACCAAGCCGAGTTGGATTTTGGAATGACTGAAAAAGATGCAGGTTGCCCTTTGTGACAATTCAAAATAAATCAGGAAATCAATATAGGACTGTCTGTTAGCGAGCTGGACAGATCTTTCAAGTCACTCAAGTGAGGATACTCATGATTATCTCAATAATGAAAATTCACCACAATAAACTCATGAGTGTTATTTATCGCTATGACAATATTGTATATTGTTAATATTTGGTTTCAAGTTTAAGTTTGTGTGCTACTTTTAAAAGGAACGCGACAGGAAGTCAACCAATATGTAGACTTTTGTTCTGTGTCAAAACACTTTACATCTTGGCATTGGTTATATTGTGAGAGAGGTTTCCCATGTTCAAAAAGACATTAAAGTAATCCTAAGAACTTTTAAATTGTTCTCCGTTACACAGGTTTGTGTTATTAAATGCTTTAAATAAACACAGTATATGCAGGACAGCTACAAAATACACTGTTGACAATCTATTAGGTACATCGAGCTAAAATGAATACAATAATACAACAGCCTGACAATGAATCCCAATCCTTTAATGGATGTTACAAGGTTTAGTGTTGGTGGAGATCATTTTAGAGAAATCTTGATTCAACCACAATGATGAGACAGTAGCTTGTGAAGCTAAAGAACTGTACATGGTTAAATAAGCGTTTTGTCCACCCCATATTTGTTTTGTTTGTTTTATATTTGACTTAACTGTGAGGTTAAATACTCATGCATGTGGTAAAAGCCATAACCATTTCATTTCCAGTGAAATTTAAAGCTTTGTAGTACAACGACTCACTGGAATTTACTGTTGCTATTAATGCACACTATTGAAAATGCATACAGCGAACTTCCACCACCGCTTGACCACAGTCAAACACAAGACTGAATCTTTCCTGGTCGGGGTGCACTGTGTGTCTATGGACTGTGAAACATGCAGCTAACGTTAGAGCTTTATACTGTGGCATAAACAGACATAGCATTAGCTTCACAGCAGCTAGCACAGCTCACCTCCATGTTGGACTCCGCACTTTTGCGTTTATTGCTCTCATGTCGCTCTTCAGACTGCGAGTGTTTCCTTTTCTTTTCAGCGCTGCTTGATTTCTTTTTGAGCATTCTGGCGGAAGAAGAGCTGTTTACTCGTAGCTCACCAGCTACACTTGAATGTCGCGGGGAAAATATGGCATTAGCAAGCGACGACTTCTTCTTCTTCTTCTTCTTCTTCTTCTTCTTCTTTTGGTGTCGGCGACAAACCTCTTTGTTAGCGCCACCTACCGGGCCCGGGGCGTCGCTGCTCGCCTGTCGCCTCTAAATCCAGCAAGATAAAGTTCACACTAGCAACTTCACACTAACACTCGTGTGTCTCACTTAGTCTCAACTGTATAAGAATTGTTTTAAAATGTGCTAAAGGTTGCATTTAAAAATGAGCATTGCAGCACTAGGCTAGACCATAACAATATGTCAATTATTGGTGAGTGTAGCCTCCAAGTCTCCACATAAAAGCAGGCTTCTTCTAACATCAGCCACAAAGAGCTATATCATATTCTGTGAATCTTATAGCTGCACAGCCGTCTGAATTTGGACTGAACCTTTCTCTCGCAGTGAGAGGTGCCGTTCATGCAACCTCCCAAGCTGTTGATGGAAGTGCAAATACATTCAAACTGTATCCCCATCGTCATTTTACACTTCAAAGCTTGCTCGGATTACTAGTGACAGTCAATCACAAGTCCCCTTCCTGTATTTCGCACGGTCTCGCCATCTCCCAGTTTCCATCTGCCTCACCATTTCATCAAATACTGTGTCAGATTCATTACCGCAAAAAAACCTTCAAACCTTCTACCGCTGCTTATTTACATCATTCAGGTTTCCACATTTGAAATCAGACAGCGCTATCCTCGTCGGTAATGTATGTTTCAAAGGAATCTACAAAGGAATGTGGGGTCGCATAATAATGACACATAGGTCACAACTGTTTGCAAAACATAGGTTATAATAAAAATGATGCAAAACAAAGAGACACGTATGAAAACGTACTATCTATGGCTATGGTGCGTTATGCATGCCCTGTAGAAAATATGTAAAACAATGAAATTAAACATAAACCATGCAATTATTATTTTACATAGGTAAAATGTGACATACAGTGTCCTAAAAAATAAATCCTATTGTCCAATATAATCACAAAACAGTGCATTCAAGACTGAATTAGATATAATATGAATTAGAATTAGATAGCATATAGACAATTTCACACACACAAAACCTAAAATATTTGTTACTGTCTTCAGAAAGGTACATTTCTAAAAAAGTATATACAATACATAATAATCCATAGAGGAAAACACTATCCATATGACCCCTAAAAAATACCATTAACTTCACTTAAAGGACACGCTAACATTAACTCCCGTCGGGAGCAGAATTACATTACATTTCACCAATAAACAACTCTGCTGCTCTCTTCAGCATGCCCTCCTTATTACCACCCAGGTAGCCATGCATTTTCTTTAGCTGGACCGAGACACAGGTTTCAAGGTGGTGACGACACAAGCAAGCTGTAAATCACTCTAATTGGCTTCCCCGCCTCTGCCTGAAATAAGGTGGGAGCCAATGCAATGGCTGCCCAGGCGCCATGGCGACAGCTGTCTCCACATAATGCAGGTTGTT
Source organism: Morone saxatilis (assembly GCF_004916995.1). Classification (NCBI taxonomy): domain Eukaryota; kingdom Metazoa; phylum Chordata; class Actinopteri; family Moronidae; genus Morone; species Morone saxatilis. Next base: position 9,020,949 of record NW_023339984.1, on the reverse strand, counting down.
ATCCTGATGCCATCCACCAAATTATGCAGTGGATATGGTGGGATGTGCGCATCGATCACAATCACGTCACAATGTGTTTTCTTTGCAACATCTGCTCCCATGTGTCTGGATATCACCTCGTTAAAAGGGCAATGATGGAGCTGGCACTGTTGAAGGGGACATTGCATTTGGGAGCCATGAAAAGGAGAGGAAAAACAACCACACACACCAATTCTCCAAAAAGTATGTTGAGTTTTGTGACAAGAGACAATTCTATTCACAATGTAGCACATTATTGCATTCTTAAATGAGAGGGTGCTCATAGAAATCACTTTGTCTTCAAAAGAGTATCTGTTTAATACACACCAGGGCTCTGTTGTCCAATGAGACAATTTGGCTAATCAAGAGATGTATAGCAGAGAGCAGAGAGCTGAATGCTTTTTGCTATTCTTCTCATTTAATTTAGTTTCGTTGCATAATGCATGGTAAATGATGAATCACAAGGAAGAGGAGAAATGTTCAATTAGTGAAAGTGAGATTAAAAAGCGAGAGAAGCTCATGAGAATCTCACCTCAAAAGAAACAAAGAAAAACTGAAAAAAAAACATGGATAAGAAAACCTCATGAAAACACACTCAACATAGAGAAAAATTGGTATGAAACGCAATATATAAAATAAATTCAGCTCAATCGGATGCTGGAAAAACAATGAAATTGAACATTGCAGTTTAGCCTAATATATTGCTGTGGGGCGCATGTGTCTGTGTATATGTAGTTTCATGGGAAATCAGCATGTTGTTTTCAGGCCAAATACTTTTCATTATTTTACAGCTGAAGAGGAGTAAGTACATATTATTTGGCAACATTAGTTTGTTTGAAATTTTGCAAAATACGTAGCACATTTTAGTAAGATATACTTTGATTGCATTCAGATCATATTTGGGTATGTTTACATGCACACAATAATGCCACATAACTGAAACAATACTCTCGGTGCTACATAATTATATAAATTAATCCAGAAATGTGAATTATCAGTGCAGATTGCTGAAAAAATTACAAGCTGATTATGATTTTCTACGACAAACTGCACAGAAATCAACCGTATTCTAGTGCTTATTAAATGCACACCCATCAGATGAAGTCTGAAGCATTTCTGGTAATTTTCCAGCTTACTGGAAGCCATATAAGTTTTACGTGTGAACAGACAACTCTCCAATCAACACCTGTCCTTGACAAATCAACACTTATTGACAGTGGGTGTAGAATAACAACTTCTCTGCCAACTGAGATAGATGTGCATTTTCCCCAGTTGACTAAAAACATACCTGACTTTTGAGAAGTCTTCAGATAAATTTTCTTTAAGGCAGCATCTTTTTTTCCCTATTAATCCCCTTAAATAGAATAGAACCTTAATTAGTGTCATTGGTAAAAGCTGTAAAAAAGATCTATTATAACTTTAAAGTCACAGTGAGACAGCAGTTAGAGCGTCTTTAGCTTCAGTATTGTGATATATTTCCGAGTGAAGGGATATACTGTGTGAGCAAGATTTGCAAAACGGTGGGTGGGGCTTAGCAAATATAGCTAGAAATAAATTCGAACAATATTCTTTGGAAATGTAAACAAGGTTTTTGCTGGCTTCAATTCAAACACACACCCCTACGCTTTGTAGCCATGTGCAGTTTTATTGCTGAGATTGGATACATTCATATAACCACCAACAAGCTGTAGATGAGTCACAAATCTGTATATCATACAAAAATCCTCAAAAAACAGCTGACACATATTTAGTATGTAAACTAACAAGAGATTACCAGTTAAGACAGGGATACAGGATATATAGTGATCCAGTGCTATAGCAGTACAACTGGAAGTTAAGTGACCAACCTGACACACATCTCTCTCCTTAAAGTGGCAGAAAGAAATCTAACCAAAGCCTTGTCTGAGACCACTTAACATCTCATATGTAATGTAAGAGTCCTTTGCGATTGAGTCTCTCGATAGACTATTGACATTGAGATGATTTATTATCATGCCACTGGTCCAAAGACCAGCTATACAGATAATGGCCGAGGGGTTTGGAGAGGGGCCTCTTCTAGAAATCTCCTCCTATGACCAAAGAGCAAAAAGCAAAAGTAAAATAATGCAGCAAAAAATCTCTGCAAGCTTACAAGTCCGTTTTAATGGCTGTCCAGTCTGTAGCTAACTATGCTTTCAGTAAGTATCCTCAGCTGTCATCACTGCTAACAGTTTGCACTATAAGCTTCAATTATCCTTACATGTCTTTGTGCAGCGGGCTGACAGTTGTCACCAATTAAGTTGAACTAATATACTAGTTGTCAGTATAGTTGTAAAATTATAACCAGTGGGTAACATTTTGTCTTAATTACTACTCTTTTCCACATTTTTGAACCACTTCTTTTAATATGAAAGAATGTATCTACCTCTTACTCCCCTTGTTTAAATAAAGTTTTAGTTTAGGGCTCCAACATTGTAACATTTAAGGCAATACTGATTTGTCTGGTTGAAAACAAGGTAAAACAGGTTGCCTGCATACACGGGGATAACTAAGGAGCCTGTGTCACATTAAAAAGACAAAAAGGTTTTAAATAACCCTGCTACGCAGTCATATAAACTTTATAATATTGGCTAAAAATTCACATTCAACAGTTAAGTTATTGCCTTAAAAAAACACACATAAAAACACTGAATAATGGCACTAAGAAGATAATCACTCTCTTTTTGGCTCACGCTCGCAGTATAACAGCTCTCCTGGTTCCCCCATTCAGCATGGTGTTAACTTAAATATCAATTGTTCTTACTTAAGCAGCATCTTTTCTCCACGGTGCTGCTAGGCAGCTTGTTAGAGGACTGCAAAAACAAGGCAGTGTGTACACAGTTGTAGCCTTGAGTAATGAAAGCCAGAGATGTCTATTAAAAATCTATTCATTGTCTCTTCTAGGACTTCTAGGAGAACTGCAGCTCATCAAGAACAGCAGTCAGTGTGTTTGGAATCAGTTGGGAATTTAAAACAGAAACAACAGGAGAAGAGAAACACTCTTACAGTGTTGGCTTTTAGCTTATGTTAGTCAGTTTATACTATATACTGTACACAGAGAGGCATCTTTAAAATATTCATGAGCCCACTGAGGTTTGAATTAGACATGTTAGAGTGCACCGGGTATCCAGCTTGTTGGGCTAAGACAAACAGGAGACAAATAGGAGCTTTGAGGGATCATCATGATAAAAACTGTGTCAGACATTGCTGCCTGAAGTTATTGTTGCAGTTCGAGTGTATGTAGAGTATAAAAGTCACTTTGAATTTGCCCTTCTTGGATGAAGTACCCATCTGCAATAAATAAATGAACAAATCAATAAAGAAATGATGTCTAAAAGAAAGTCTAAAAGAATATTATAAAATAAGTTAATAATGTTCAATAAAAAAAACACAAACAAATATATCAAATCAGTTGCCAAAACAATCTCTACTCAAGGTTCACTTTTTCCCTTCATCTGGAGGTGACTGAGTTTGCTCGGTTGATGTAAATGTTCAAAGTTTACATAATACTCAGCACCTCTAGGACCTCATGTGAAACTGTCAAAAGTTTTAGAACAAGGAAAGTAAGTAGGTAAGTGGATGTTCACTGAAAATGTAACATTGTTTTGTCAGGTGTTGTTTTTAAAGTGATAATTCTCAAGATTGCCATGGATTTCATGAAATTAATTTTTCATGACTATTTATGGCTGGCATGTTCTCAGAAATAGTGCATTTACATTCTTTAGTTATTTCTTTATATATTGTTTTTTTTCATGGCAGAGTCCGCCATTCCTGCACTTAGTTGAAATTGTCTGCCTATGCATAATGGATTTGGATGATGCAGCATGTAATCCAGTGTTACTAATTTTATATTAGTTTGTGGTTGCAAATAATATTGACTGACTACTAAACTGTGATTAGAACTAAACTGTCAGATACACCAGCTGCTCTTCTGCTGTATATCTGACAAAGTAGCTCAAGGAGAGTTTGCTGTAATATGAAACCACACTTCTCAATCTTAAGATTACACCTCCACTCAAAAATCTGTTTTTCCTCTTGTTCCTACAGTTTGATGTTTGAGGTTCACTGTGCACAATGGCGCGCATGCAGAGTTTGACACTAGAAGGATGTTTTCACATTCATCTGCTGAATGTTTATCTGTGCTCACTGAAAATCCGGCCTACGAGTATAATTTGTGACATCACAGATAGTTTGGAAATCAAGCCTGGTCTGTCAGATTATTGTTCCAAGCAGACGAATACAGGGAATCTTTAAGGTCAAGCTTAACTGTTCAGTTAACATGAATGAGAGGTGCTCAGAATCATGGATAGTTTCAACATCTAAATTTCCATGGCAACTGAGCAAACTCAGTCTGCTGATGAGGAACGTATGAAAGCTCCAGAACGAACGAGTCACTGGACCTTGGGTTGAAAATTGTTTTCACCAATTGTTGTTTCCAAGGTCAAGAAACAACTGTCAGGCTCAAAGGTGAATTATATTATGGTTTGAGGGTTTTTCATGTTATTATTTTCTCCTCTTCACAGGAAACCCCAGCCTAAGGTTTCGGTGTTAGGTTGCCTTGCTCAAG
>NW_023339984.1:8961340-9016328 GCF_004916995.1 Morone saxatilis | reverse complement strand
CACAGGAGGTGAAACTGACACCTCCCCAGCTACCAGTCCAAACTCCATATTTTGTGGTCTGTGGGACTTGAACCGGCAACCCCCCGGTCCCCAAGCCAAGTCCCTACACACTGAGCTACTGCCGCCCCTTAGTGTTGCTAATTCCAGTCTATTAGTGATAAGACACATAAACAGCAGCGTATGCTCTTTTAGTATTTTATTGTCACGAAAATCTTTATTCTTAAGTTTCAAAAACACTTCTATTGACAGAAAACAATAACTGATGGATAAGGTAGCATGATTGTGCATATACATGGCTTTCCATAATGTTGCTCTTGCTTTACTCTTGCATGATGCATCCCTTTAACGGAAACTGGTTTTTATTAGTTTTTTTCTCCCTAAGAGTTAGAGCAAATGTATAACTCCTCCATACCAAGCAGAAATCATTTGGAGAATATCCGTCTTAAATCTACAGTGTACCCAAGGAAAATAAAAAAGAGGCTTTTTTCACAGCCGGTGTGCATTTCACATAAACCAGCCAAGTGATGTCACTCATATTTATATTCCAGCTGTCACTGCAGTAGTTTTCCTACTGGCATAAGTCCCTCACTACTTATAAGCCTTTGTGTTTAGTAAATAACAAGATAAGAAAGTCCATTTTTTTACAGGACAGGCAGGGGGATAACGCAGTGCAAGTGGGATGAAAACAACACTGACAAGTCTCATCTGCGCACATTCATGTGGAAGCAGCTTACGAATAAGCAACATATAAAGGAGTGTGTGGGAAAAAGAGGTAAGGAGATATCGGGAACTCACCCAATCTGCTCTCCTGCCGAGAAAGAGCAATGAACTTTGAAGCTTCTTTGGAGCACAACCAGCAGCTCACTTGCAAGGTTCCCAGGAGCTGTGCTCCGTGTGCGTTCCAGTTAGAGTGAGTGAACAAGTAGGGAGAGATAGCCTGTCGGGTCTAGCAGGGTGAGATGAGGACCAGGCACAGGATGGGATTTGGTTTTCCTCTCGCCTTTGATTCAGTAATTGAGGGCTAAGATTGGGAGGGAAACTGACAGGCTCTTGGCCCTCAAGGGCCAACCCCTAGCCTCCCAGAATCCTCGGGCACTGGTTCATTCTCAAAACACTCAGCCTAGGTTGGGCCCATACATTTCTCATTTAATAGAGAACAGAGATGAGTTCATTGTTATCTGCTTGCTTGGGGATTGTCTGAGACTATTCTTACCACCTGGCTGTCTTCTTCCGCTGAAGTCAGGGCAACTTTCCAGGAACAAAAGTGTCTGTAAAGATAGCAGACTGCAGGGCAGAAAGGTTACCTGAAGTAAAAGACAAGTTCACTTGTTAAATTGGCATGCTAATTTATACATGGACAGTTGTTTGACTTTCAATATCATCTCAACAGAAATATGGCAGTAATACAAAGCAAGTGCAACAACAGAATTAGACTATAAAGTCCCGAAACCAGTAGAAGGTTGGACAAGACTAACTAACTATACTGAGGTACAGTGGTACCATGTTCATCATATTAGTTATATTATTAGTGTGTCAGCATACAAACATTTGCTAATTCCCACTAAAGATAAAGTAAAGCTGATGGAAATATGGTTTTGCAGTTTTTCTGTCTGTAATAATAAACTGTAATTTCTGATTGAGACAATTCATGTATTAACCCTGATATACCTGAAGTGAAAAAATACAAAATCAAAAGCTCTGTAAATCCTTGCTGAATTGGTTATTGGTAGGGGGTCTCCATAATTGTAACAGTTGTTCACTTTTCATTCTTTTACTCAGAGATTTTTTTAACCTATGCAATGTTAAATGTCAAACCTACATGTGTCTCCTATCATTTAATACTTAAGTTTTGAGGAAGTTTTGAGATGTGAGGAATTAAACCGAAGGAGGATGCTGCACAATGTTAAAATTAATGCACATGTGAGTCTTAATTGTAACAGCATGAGTTACTGTTGTACCACAGCTGAAAAATAGCACCAAAGAGATGCCCTTTCATGGCTAATGAACAATATTTAAGTTATTTAAGTTAAGTGTTTTCATTTCATACCAAGAATGTGATCCGAAAATGTACAAAATTTAGATCCACAATATATAAAAGTCACTTTATATTCAAGAAGTACCTCTGGATATATGTTTTATTAACTTTGTGCTAAACCATTTTTCCAGCCACCATTCCCTGTGGAGTGGACAACGGGTTACATTTAACACAATTCTCCCCTATAAACTGATATGTCATGTCCACCTTTTGCTTTAAAGTGTGCTACATCTGCTTAAAAATAACAACATGTAATAAACATCATGACATCACCATATAAAACATATAATATAGCCTCATGTGTATACTACAGATTCAGTGGTAGGAATGCTGGCAAAAACATAGAAATGATGCATGATGCATCCTAAGGTAGCTTTGAAGGGACAAGCCTTTGCAGCAACCTAACCTAACCTAACCTAAGTATGATTGACAGCAGCCAAGCCTGACATATTAGTGCCGTTTTCAACTGTCAGGCGGATATTTACAGTAACATAAGCCTTGGATTTATCCATGACTAATTTTTTTTAGCAATTTCTCTCACACTCTATCTCTTAAAGGCTTTCTAAGAAGAAATCTAAATCAGGTCAGATAAAAAAATATATAGAAAGCTACCTCAAGGAGCATAATTTTTATTTCTGTAAATAAATATAAATAAGTGTACACAGTACAGTTCTGCTTCAGGATTTAGACAGAGGAGGATATGTATGAAAATGACTGCTATAGGTATGTCTGCATTAAATACAGGCCTGATGCTCAGTATTTCCATAGATGGCACTGTTTCATAACAGAAGAGACAGACGGGCTCTTTGCTGCCCAGAAACAATGATGCAGTGGCAGGCTTCAGTTCAACATGAGTATGATGTCATGCTGTGACAAGCATTGAACCAAAATTTCTGTGGTCCATTATAGATCTTGTCTATATGCATATATACACATGTGATGTGTTTATGAAAGTATTTTACTGTAATGTAGTGTGTCGTGTAACCACTATAATTTAGTGGTACTACAGTTTCCCTATGTGTTCTGTTTCCACTTATAGATGTAAATATCTTGATGTTTTTTTCATATCGTAAACCTTGTAACAATATGTATGATATGATTCCTGTTTAAGAACATTTACATGTCAGAACCATCTAGGTGGTGGAAGAGAATTAATCACTGTTCTCCCATGAGGCTTTGTAGAGGGAAGAAGTGGGAGTGACTACTAAAGAGTCTGGACAGTGTCTGGACTAAAATGTCTTTTGTGAGTCTCAAGTGTATATTAAAGCCCCTCTATGCTGAATATTAACTTCAGCGTATCAGTCTCAATTTAATTTTGATTGCACAGAATGGCTGTAGAACATTTTTAATCATGGTGTAATTGATTTATTCTGTGTTTACTGTGGCTGAGTCATGGCGCAAAGAAGGAGCCTGACTGATTTGCTATACATCATAAATAATAAACCTGATATACATATAAAAAAATAAATTGGCTCATTGTAGTTTTAACTGAAACATTGTGTAGCGAAAAGCAATTACATATTTGAATCATGGATGTCGTTAATATTAGCTTCTTATAATAAACTAATCGGCTATGCTATACTAATTAGCAATTGTTAGCATCCTAACACACTAAACTAAAATGGTGGAACTTTTAGCTGCTAAAAGTCATCATGTTACCATTGTTGACAACTATACAATGCTTCAATGCAAAGGAAGCTGACAGGGGACCAGAGTAGTCCCCACCCTCAACATTGGCTGTGAAGCTGCCCTTGAGCAAGGCATTGCGGTCACCTGTTCTTTTGGAGCTGACAACAGCATGAGGTTCTGTTTGAAACTGTGAATGTGTGTGGAGGTAAAGCAGGGCATTGGTGCTGAAGGAGTTTGCATGCTGAGCAAAACCTATATGTTAAGGTTATAAACACACACACACACACACACACACATACATTATAGGGCAATATGAAAGAGGCAGGACCTGGGACTTTGGCTTACAATGTGAAGGACTGTCATGCACTGTCAATCAGACGCCCTTCAGCTCTTTGGTTGGAGGAACAAAAAAGCCTCCAGTGAGCAGGCTGATGACTGATTATGCCTGACAATAAGGTTTTCAAAAGCATCACGCCTCCTATATATGAGAAAGCAAAGCGCTGGGTGTGGGCTGCTGCAATCCCCAAACTACTTTCAACTTCAACTGAGTGCTGCAAAACTACAAAATGCAATACATCACTGATGCTTTAACTATTGATGTTCTCCTGTCACTGGTCCACTGTGTACCCTCGTCATCCATCACAAGTTCCTACCTGTCTCTTCTCTTTCTCCTTACACCTGTACTCTTTACAAATGAGCTCCCAGGATGCAGCCTGTCTATCCCACCGAAATCAGCCGTTTCACACTATTCCTCACAGTGGAGCTGAAGTGTTTTCTTAGATAAATCAGCTCTATATCTGAGCCCAACGGTCAGATCGATAACCAGGATAGATATGAATGCAGATCATGTTTTTGCTTCACTGTGAAAATAAAAGGCTTCACAAATGAAAGAAAACAAAGAGCTTTTTTGGCTCTAGCTGGACCTGAAATAGCTAATCTTGATTTCTTCCAATCAGAATTGCAAATTGCACATCTATCTGCAAGATAAACATGCATATTAACTGTCACATATAGGCAGATTACAAAGGTAAAAGTTAATAATGCTTCACTGGATGTGAACTCATGGGTTTCTGTGCCTATCTGGAGCCAATCAAATTTTGAATCTACTGCAGTGAACAATTTGGAGTTCCATCTGACTGTCACTAAGGTGTAAAATGCAGATGTCTAAGGTGTGAAAATGTTTCCTGGCAGGGGTACTCCCTGTGGCGTTTGGTGTTAGGCACACTTTTCTGTTTTTCACACACAGAAACGGTGCCTATTCTCAAAATCGACTGTATCCAGACCAGTAGAAGGTACGGTTCTGGGTTCTAGTGCTTACATGTCTGCATTTGACTTTTTTCTGATATATTCTAACATATAGCCAACTGTAGTTTTACTTTTCATTCAGGGATTGCACAATTTAAAGATTTTCTTAACGAATTGCCTAAGCTATTCCTGTTCCTTGAGAAGCTTACAATCCTTTACAGGATAGGTTCTGATTTTTCCGACAGTGTCTTTATTGATTTTCACAACTTAACACTTAATACATACACACACACACCAGTGTGTATGTATAAATCTCTGTGCAGCCAGATTACACATTAACATGAAGAAGACACATGAACAAAGTCTTACATCAAAGTCTTACATCAAATAAAATAGTCAAGTCGCAAAACAAACATAAATAAATCTAAATAAAAGTTTTAAGGATTGCATTAGAATGATACACTTTAGCTTAAGCATGTGTTATATTAATGTACAAATGCTGAACACAAAAACCTTTGCAAGTTTTGGACACTGCAGAGGGCTACTTTTATATCCTGAGGTGCTTCCATAATATCATATAAGTCTATCCTTTCTTAATAAGATATGAAGGGGTCTCAAATGTTGTGAAATAGTAATTGCTTACCCCTGACAGAGTTGTAGATAATTTAGAAAACTATTTACCCAAACTTGGCCTGCTGACTTTTTTTTTTTACGATATCCAAGTCCATTTAATATAATTCACAAGCTAAAATGTTCATTGAAGGGTTATTGGTCGATGTGATCATTCCTCATGTCAATACTCCCCATGAAGAGATCCCTTTCTAAGGGGACTGCTGTACAAGTATCTACCATTGTCTAGCTATCTACAGCAAGTGTTTGGTTTAGCCATTCGGGGTTACAGAAACATGGCGATTCAACATGGTGGACTTGCGGCGTCTGCAGATAATAATGAATAATTCTAATGTGACAAAAACACAATGATTCCTATATTCAGGTGGTTATACACTAATGAAAACATACCTATTAATAGTATATTACATTTTGCTAATAGATCCTCCTAAATGTAACAAACTGGACCTTTAAAACACACCTACTCCTGAAAAACATCATAGATTTGAAATTTGAAAGGTGCCAGAAGCGTGGTGACATAGTGAATACTCGCAGGGCTTGCAGTGCACTGCTCTAGCGGGCGAGCTAACTGTTAGCTCAGTCACAATAGCTCTCAGAGCTTCTCTCTGTTTGCTCTCTACACTTCTGTTTACTTTCCTCTGGCATTTTGCTCACCACTGCACACCATTTCATTTACAAAAAAGTTACTGAAGAGGAAAAATAAAGCCGATGAGCTAACAAGCTTGCTAACAGTCAGTTAGCAAACAATAATTTCACACAATTTCTTCAAAACATGTATTTGTACCATTGACTCCTGTCTCATAACTGCCTGCAAAACATTGCACTTCTGTGGGACTGTTTTCACTCCGACAGAGGAGGTTAAATAAAAGCGAATACGCTAATTAAGTTAAATAAAGCTAAATAATAGGTTCCTCTATTTTGGCCTCTTTAACTCTCCATCCCTTCGAAGGCCAGCACTGTCAAGACAGCTTGCTGTTGGTAAATGGCGCGAGTTTGTGTGTTAAAGTTCACCAAAGTTGAACTCCACTCGGAGCGTTTGGGCAAATTAATTACTCCTCCTCGAGGGGATGCCCTGATCCCACGAAATCTTGCAGCTTTAAATGTGTCCAGGCCTTTAGACTGAAGTGAGAAGAAGAGCTTGGTCCTAATGACATGGGAGGAAGAGCCTCAACATTAACACTCAACCTCCAACAATGCTGCTATTCTCTACTGCTCCACCATCTAAAGCAAAATTACACAAAATCTATCCATAAACCATCAAAGTATCATACAAATGTGAAAGAATGTTAGTGAGTTAATATATGGAGTGTCAGTGGGTTAGGGTGGGATTATCTAGGCTCTTTGTTGCCTTTTTTCCCCCTCCTCTTAGGTTTATTTGATTATTATTACTGTTCTTATATTTTTAAGTACTGATTAAATATAAAGTATAACACATTCTTTGGTTTTATAATTATTAAACTGAGCAACAACAAAGCCACTATCTGTATTTTAACCAAACTGCTCAGTGAAAATATGAACAAAATATCCTTTTTGTCTTTCTGTGTTTCCTTGGACAGTGTTTCCTTGCTGAGCTGCAGTGCAGTGGAAGGGTGGGCACAGGGTTGTACAAAAAACAACACTTGATGTTTTTCAGTCCAACTGCTGAAGCCTTGTATGAGCTCAGCTGAACACAAGAATGCAGACTGTGGATTTTGTCCCTAATCTCCTACTGTATACTCACGTTAGAAAGGCATCAATTCACAGCCAGTATGGACAGGAAGGATAATTATAACCACCCACTCTTCTAATGTACTAATCTGACTATTGTTTTAAGACAGACCTCTTCTACTGGTCCTTTATAGCCCTAGAAAATTGGTAACCATTTCTCTAAAATGAATAATCAGCTAATCTGTGTTCAACCCAGTGATAAACAAAAGGATAAAAACACTGAAATGCTAAAATCTGTCACGTTAAACAACCAAAACTGTTCTAACTTTAGCTAAAAATTATCTGTTCATGTTGGACCCCATCACTCATATTAAAAGGCTGATAGAGAAAACAGGTTCAGGGCCTCTGACTATACACAGTGCTTTGCATTTTTAGGCCATATTGTATTGCTTTAGTGTCCTTTTTTGCCACGGACAACAACTTGTCATTGGCTACTGTACTTTATTTCACCACCAGCTAAGCAGCTGGGCGTGGCCTCACCCCCATTCACATGGCAAATCACGGCTTTGATGGAGCAACATAACCTATGTCCCTGTGTCCTACACCGCTTGGCACGACCCGCTCATTAGCAAGTCCAAGGGTCCAAACCTGCCATCTGTCCCAAGGCTAAGGTTCAGAGGGGCCCCCACTGTGTCCCATTGCACTCTGCGTGGCCCTCCCAGTCGAGATGCCAAGGAGCAGAAGGTGACATTCCAACTTTCTGTCTCTCTCTCGCTCAACTCCAACTCCAGTCAACTCCAGGTTAGGTTTATTCTGAGAAAGCTTGGATCCAAGCAAGGCACCGCACTGCCAATGCTGACTACAAAAAGAGGTGGAGAGAGTTTGGTGTGTTTGTTTACTTTGTTTACAATGTGAAGAAGGAGCAGGGGTGAGTGCGGCTGCATGAGAGTCCCAAATCGGCAGCATCTGGCTTTGAACGTCTCGCTGTGTGTTTCTGTGTGCATGCACTTGCTCCCTACGCACATTTACTTGTACCCAGGATGGGCAGAAAGATGTTCAAAATAAACTGTTTTTTTTTCTATTTTCCCCAAAACGCTTCTCCAGGGGGCACTGATACTTGATAGAGATGTGCAAGCCTAGCTCAGCATGACAATGTTCACTTACTCTCCTCTAAAAGTCACACAGAAAAAAGACTGTGGAGCGGTATATAGAAAGAGGAGGATCAAGAGCTGTTGGAGGAAAGAGTGAGAGACGGCGCCGCAACCCTCCTGTCAGAGCCTGAAGCCTCACTATAGCGCTGACGCTCATCTCATGTGTCACCCGGACTGAAATTAGGACGGGCTTCGACAGTCATAAATCAGGGCCAGAGCCTTCGCAACTGTTGCGGCCATAAATTAATTTCACCATTTAATCACTTTTAATCTCCCTTCTTCTGCAGGTACATCTTTCCTCAACTGGCCCTAAACTGAAAATATATTTTATAAAGAATGTAAGTAATGTCTTTAAAGGAAGGCTGTTAAAGAAGAGTCCAATTTCTTTTCCTCACTCCATTAGATGTGATCGTTATCCATTTGTTTTCAGTCACAGTAATGAAAGATTTGAATGCAGCTGTCTGTAAAAAAAAAAGGGGGAGAGGGAGAGGAACAATTTGTCCTTATGGGAAGTATTTCTTGCTCTGTAAATTAAATACAATATGTCTGGCTAAATCATTAGCAATATAAACTACATTAATCTGTCTCACATAAACCTTAATGTAGAGATTTCCCAGGAGAATAAAAGGTGACATTCCCTTAGCCAGACAGGTTAACAATAACTGCTGCAACTTTGATTCAATGTAAAGTGAGTAGTAGGATTTTTAAAGACTATACATATATACCTATTTTAAAATCATGTCACATAATCTTTCCTACTGTACAGCATAAAGGTGACATACAGTGTATCCCCACTTGTGATACCGCAATCTTATTTCTGATTTGAACCACTAGGGGCCAGTAACAGAACATCCGATCAAAACGTACACAGCCTTTCATACAACACAGCATGTACCCCGACACTGCTCACAGTTGGACAGTTCACCAAAAAAACATTTCCAAAGTGATTATCTGAAATATACAAAAGAACACTGACAGCAAGGACTGTTCTGCTGATGGGTAATAATTATAATTTGTTGTATCTTTCTCATAATTTCATAACAAAAAATTACAGCGTCTACCTTAATATTCATGACATACTCGACTGGAACATAAAGACAGCCTCCCTCTAAGGTATCCCAGCCGGGCCTTTCAGCAGGAGGTGATGATTTCATGGGATATTGCAGCGAGGATTCGCTATAGAGGAGAAGAAATAAAACATGGCGTTAATGTTGTGTTGCAAATGACTCCACCTTTGATGCCTCTCCAGTGAGTATTCAACAAAGCCACCTCTTTGTCTTGCTCTCTCTCCTGTTTTCTCTCTGGTGACAAACTCTGAGTCTTATATGTGAAGTTTCTATAGCAACCCTGTTGCCAGCATGAACTCATCAGTTAATTTCCCCATAGGCTGTCTGACAAAGAGAGAAAAACAAAAAAGACTTTGGGCATCAGGTTGACTTTGCGGGGGTGAGGTCTGCTTCTTAAACTTCATTTCTACTCAATATTTAATCTACTAAATGACGGTCGCTGCTGAATTGTAACCAGTGGGAACCAATCAGAGTGTGAGTGACTGTTTTCAATCAATTCAACTGCCTTACTTGCTGTCACCAGGTGGCAAAATACTCTCTTTTCTTTTTTTACTTTTAAACATCACAGCAGAAAAAAACTATGTCAGCAATCACTGAAAAAATTGGAAAATGTGTGTCAAGACCTACTGTAGGCGCCTCAAGGCAACAAGGCCACGTCCGTCACCTCTTCCCAGGAAGTGCATGGAGAGGACGCAGTAAACAGTCAACAGGAAAAAAACAGGCGTTTGAGTGCAGAGGACAGGGCACAACCTGCCTTGCTAATGTCTCCCTGACAGCGGGAGATGCCTAATGTGGGTGGAACACACACAGCCTCGGCATTGATGGGCATTCGAGGGGGCCGCTCACCCGGCTGGAAATCCGGCAGCTTTTAGGCTCTGACTGTGGCTCCAGAGGTCTTTGGAAATGTCAATCATGTGCCCTTGGAGCCACATGCTGGGGCCTGGGCTTTACAACTTAACTTGGCCCTGCAATTCTCGTGCAATCAAAAACCGCTCAATAGACCTCTTCTTCTAATGGCAGTCGGAATTGGCTTGATGTTCTTCTGCATTTAATTATAATAACTTTGAGAATCTAAAAACAAATTGCCACCTAGATGACATGACCTGTCAGTGATGCTGGGAAAACCCATTCTGAACAGTAATTTTCAAAAAGACCATGCTGATTCTTCAAATACAATTCAAGTCAGACATTTCGGGAAATACGATTATTCGCTTTTTTGCAGAGAATGAGAAGATTAAATGAGAAGATGCATCATACTGTCATACTTTACCCAATTAATAGTGATTAGTTAGTTAATTATGAAGCTACAGAAATGAGACAGTTCGCTTAAGTTGGCATAAAGACCGGAAACAGGCTGAAACATCTCACCTGGTTCTGTCCAAAGGGTACAAGAATACACCTGCCATCACCTTGAAAGCTCACTAATTAACATGTTATATCTCTTTTGGGGTCAGGTTGTGGTTTTACTGGGGATTTCCTGTCAACCTTAAAGTGACGACAAGACTTCCTCTGTGCCAAATCTTTATGCTAAGCTAAGCTAATTGTCTGCAAAATGTGTCATCAGGAGAAAAGACGGGGATGCTTTACTTTACCATCCGTAAAAGTTTCCTGGAAATAATTATTTAATTTGGAAATAATTATAAACAAAATAGGGTTTTATTAGAGTCTTTCAGTCAGTGCAAAGCAGTTTTGCTGAACATGCAAAGATGTGAAATTTAGACATATACAATACAATTCAACATATATGGAGTTTATAATAGAGGAATTAATTAATACTATAAGATCCCCTCCACACATGTTTCAAGACATAAAAATACTACTGCTTATGTGCCTTCTTCTATTCTTTCTCCCTATGACTCTATGAATATGCAAATATATTTTTAAGGTCAGTTCTGTATAAGCACTCCAGGTCTCCGCATCACACTTGCGTAAGTTCCATGCTGGACCACGATTGGCTTAAAAACTATTTTGTTATGTCACAAATTACGTCACCTGCTCATACTGTACGTGTCTCAAACTCCAATTTAAGGAGAGCACAGGCAAACTTTCTACCTTTAGCACACGAATGTGAAAACTGTTTTCTAGTGTCAAACTCTGCAAATAGAGTAAAAGTAAACCACATTTCCAATAAGAGGGGAACCTTAAACAAAGCTCTTTTTTATCCCTTTTTTTAGCTCTTACAAACTCAACACAAGCAACTCAACTCAAGTAGAAATGTACGTGTGTTTTCCTTATAATTAGTACCTAGTGACATCGTCCTGCTCCGAAAACCTCCAAGGAAAGTACTTGAAAATTATTGGCAAACTGAAAACCCTTCAACATTTTTAAAGAAAGAGGTAAGTGCTTTTAAAGCATACCCCTGTCATAAACTAAACTTAAAAACACTGTAAAACTTGAGAAAAGTGGCTGCCAGGTTGAAATGGCCCAATAATCTAAATCCACATGCAGGCCAATATTTGCTGTTATTGATTTTGCCCTGCTGTTTATTTTTTTATGAGCTTTCCCATTTTCTTGTAAATTGACAAGACGAAACATAAATTTGGGCTGTGCATAATCACTGAAGCATCTATTTGTTTTCCCAAATATAGCCTGAAGTAATATGATTTATTACAGCTCAATCATTTTATCTACGTCTGTAAACATTTAAAAACATCAGTCTGCCACTTGTCAGAACAGATGCAGCCCAATAAGTTCAGGTAGAGCAGCCAAACACTCTCACTGACATTGATTTGCAGTTCTAATAAACAGCAAGGCTAAATGTTCGTGCAAAAGTTATTACTGCCTGGTATGCTGAAAGCTGGAAACACAAGCGTCCAATAGTAGAAATGAAATTGTATTATTGAAGGTTTAACCAGGGAAATGTTCTGTAAGTAATAAAAATGTTTTTCAGGCCTTGACCAAGGACCAGTTACAGTGCGCACAACAAATGCCTGAACTTTTAGCTGACACTGACAAACATATTTGATTTCTCAAAAGTTTGATATATCAATAGAGAGTGTTATTTTGTTTCTTAAAGTTCAACCAATTCTCAACTGAGCTTTTTTTTGTTTGTTTGTTCTTTACACACTCCTCCACAAAAAAAACTCACTTTCTACAAACAAAAGGATAAGTTCATCCCCACCTCACCAATGCCACACAATCTCGCTCTTTCAAGGAGCTTTTTTTCTACCTTCCGACTGAATGCGAGGACAAAGATATTTTAGTCACTTCATGCATTGTTATTGCTATTTTGTCCTTGTTAGAGTAAAGTCTGAAGAGAAACAGTTGCCTGAGTGGCAAAAAACTCTCCTGTTCAACAATGAATTAGTTAAGGAGTCATAAACCTTTCAGTGTGTCTTGGCAGGTTAAATGAACAATAATATAAAAATGGCAACAAAAATGGACAAGCAAAATGTTTCTTATAAAAAGTAAACAAATATATATATTATTGCTACTTCTACACTCTTCAGTCTTTTACTTTGAGGTTGATTTAAATGTCGATACATTTAGGCTGTGTAGCTCCACCTGTTTACTAATGTAAGACCAGTCCTTTATAATGTATGAGCTGCTGTCAAAGAACACCAATTAGTAAAAGCGTGGTTCTTGGAGGGTAAGTTTGCCATTCATCTTCATGATTGTACTCAGTTGCAACGGTTTTGGTGCATAGAGCGAGTGAAGTCTGCTACATTTCTAGGTATCTGCCTTCCAGAAAGTGCTCTCTCCTCTGCCTGTGGAAAGGCATAATATAATCATATCGAGCCATGACAGTACTTCAAACCAAGCAGAACAGACAAGACTAAAATGGCATCAATAATATTCCAGCGCAGGGATGGGGGGGCAGGAAAGCTTCTTAAACTTTTACGTAAGAAAATCCAAACAATTTCATCAGGAGTCTCATTCGGATGGCTCGGTCATGCCAGGTAAAAGTTTTGACATTGTCACAGGCACATCATAATATAAACTGTAGCGGTGTGCATCTGCCAGTGTGGCCCTGACACCGCCCGTCTCTATCGTTTTTCGATTGTGGATGGACCTGCCACTCAGCTCACCCCGCCACCTGTCAATCACACGTTTCACCCGACACATTAATGACCCTCATTATGTGCCGCGGCCATATGGCACGGCGCTCTGTGTGAGCACGTATGCCTGCGCCACAGCTTCTGCCCCGCCGTCCTGAAAGCAGATTGCGCTGGAGACGAGGCCAAGCTCTTGGTCACCTCCCTTAGAATCTCATTGCCGTGGTTACGCTGACAGAGGAAATATGGCCGTTGAGCTGGGGGGGGCAACCGTAATGGACTCTGCATCTGCTTCAGAATGTCATCCCAGATGTCCCCTTCTGTCCGGCAAGAACATGAAAATGAGCAACGGGCAGAGCCGAATATTTGCCGTGTGAGGCCACCGAAGGGGTAACTGGGACCCTGTGAATGGTACTGATGGTGCAAGTCAATAGTGAACTTCTAACCCTTTACATATTAAAAGCGTCTATCTTTGTGACAATCATTTATGAAGAGGGCGTTTATGTGGGTTCTGCCATCAGAAAAATAAACGGAACAGAATATCACAAAGGCCTACAGAGAAGATTAAAAAACCTGACGTGGATTTGGGGACACAGGGGTCTCCATGTTGGATTCACCAACATGTTTCTGTTTTTTTTTGGTTTTCATGCAATTACCAACTTTAACTGCTTTGCAAAAGCAACTCATCTTCTTTCCGGCAAACTCTGTAGAAGTTTCAGAAAGAAAGAAAATTCCCTGGAAAATAACTCACACATTTCATGTTTTCCTTCTGTGGAGCCTGGCTGTTAAAGTTTAATAAATCTACCTACCAGTATTTCTGAGGCTTAAAAATTAACAAGCTGTATCTTGTTTGTTTACTGTGTACACAAACAACATCACAACACAATTTGTTGTGTTAGCACAAGTCAGGTGGTGCAACTGTTTATCCATCTGCCCAGCATTTTTGTGCAGCATCTCCGTTCACAAGACTCTGGGAAGTCACTGCACCCGGCAGCTTTTATGTTAAGCTAGGCTAAACATAGCAACAGGAACATGTTTGCAGAGCAGCAGCAGCTTCAGTGCTCTGTGTGTGTAGTACAGTAGTACACGTAGTACAAGTACACACTCCACTACAGAGCAACAGCAAGCTTTTTCAACTCAAATATTTTACATACAAAACCTTTCCGACAGCAACAATGAGGAAAAAAGATGAAAGAGTAAATTGCATTCAAGGTTTTTTTTCATCAAGATGTATCCTCAAACATTCAGTCTTATTACTTTGAGATTAACTCTGAGAGAAACACAGTCGTTCCTCTATGTGATACTAGCACTAAGCTGTTGAAGATGTACAGAAAATGCTCAGAGAACGGTTTCCCTGTAAGGTTTTGCTTTTGGTGGATTTTATTTCCTTTTACAGACATAAGTGGTATCTGTCAAGGATTCAGGCCCATTGTGACCTGACGTAATAACTTATCTGGTCGGACTGACCTACACTGACTGTCTTCCTGTCCTCAAGAGGCTTTTGTGTTGCCATTTCTATTTTCATCCATATGTACTGAATCTTCTAATGAGCCTAATTTCTCTGCTCTTATCCATTGAATGCAGCGCTCACTTTGTGATGGTATGAATGCAGCAAATACATACATTTGTGCTGCTGCATTTTCACTGAAATGGTAAAAAGCAAAAGCTTCCTTTAACCGCTTATTCTCATTTTCTGCTTCTCTTTTGTGAGAAAATTCCCTGATTAGGCTTCCTATTGATTCACAGTGACACTCTTATATAAGACATTTTGAAAATAAAATATTGAGCAATAACATTTACATAAAGCTATTTATTCAGCGTCTGCGGACACAGATTGGTTTAACCACTAAACGAGACGCCAGGTTGGCATTGCTGTTGACTTGCACCTCATGATGCCACCAGCTTGTTTATTTTTAGACCACGGCATGAACGCCACATATTTCTTGGTCTCCCTCCTCAGAGACGACTGCACGCAGATAAGCATCGCCTCCCCCTCTCCACTGTCAATGTATTCCAGTGATGTGGGACACCAAGTGGGCTGGAGCACGGTAATCAAAGCTGCTGGAAACACAAACAACCAGCTGCAAGGCTGGGACCGAGTGCATGCACACGTCACAGAGCTCTCTTCCCTCACATCCGAGAGCCATTGTGTGCTCGGTTTGAGGTGATCCATTTGATAAGTAAAGTGGTTTGATTAACTGTCTAACGGCGAGGTTAAGATAAGAACATTCACAGGGTATAACAGTCTGCGAATGACTCCAAAAGGGTGGTTTTGGTTGATAACGAATGACCTGACTGTGAAAAGCAATCAATAACTGGTGATCATTTCAAAGCAATTTGTTGCTAATTACATTTTAGTTACCTACATAAAGTATTTTTGTTGGTTGATTTTGTATATTTGTCTTTATCTTCTTAGTGTTTTATTCAAAAGCATGTAAGACAATTCATCACAATCAGGTGGCTGAGTGACTATTTAGTGATGTACTCCTGAAAAAGGTCAAAGGCTAACTCAAAATACACTTTTTATTTTTATTTTACCTACAGGCGTATGTGGAAACTTTGTAACTTTTATAAATAAATCAGTCACTCAAGCGCAAGCCGTCTAGAACAACAACATAAAGCTCGTCACTAATGCTGGGATCTGGGGCGCGAAGCCAAAGTCACTCACTCGAGCTGTGTCTCTCTGCTCAGGCCTTTTGTTTCCTTATGGGCTTCAAATGCCGTAAGACAACTCGAGGGGGTAAAGAGAGAAGATGTGCTGAATCCAAAAGTCCACACTCGCCCAGACTTGCTGACTTGTGGGCTTTGCAGAGGGGTTACGGCAGGCCTTTGCCAAAATTCATCTAGTCTGCAAGGGCTCTCATGCGAATATTTGGTGTGGACTTCAACACAGTCTGCTAGCCTGTAGACTCTACTAGAGAGATTTCTCACAGTTCACTGCTCTGCTGATATGATCATAAAAGACATCAGGTAACAGAGGCTTGCTCTTGTCTTTGAAATAAGGTCTGGAACAAGGTCTTCAATTCCCAGTGATAATAGCTAATAACATCCATCTGGTGTTAGTCTGTTGGGGTGACAATCAAAAGGTCTGGGAAGTTGCTATTAATTCATTAATTAAAATTGCCTTTGACAGCTTTGTATTACTATTAAAATGTTTTGACTTCAACTCTGTATTTCTCTTGTGAATGCAAATACCACATAGAGGAAAGACAAATACTTTAACTCCTCTATAAACTCTCGACCTTCATCGAGGCTACCTTTCAGCCTTCTTGAAAAGCCTTGCATATTTGTAAACTTACATATTCATGACGAGCACTTAAGTCATTGCCAGATTCCCTAGAATCCAAATCCATGCCAGGGCTCAGTCTGCACATCCGGTATCTGGACATTTGAATTCACCAACAGAACAACCACGGCACAGGAAGCCCACCGAACCTAGAGCTGCAAGCCAAAATGTGCTCTTTGACTAAAGCTGTTAAGCCCCTGCTAATCGATTGGCCTGGCCTTTTACTGGCACTGTACACACACACGCATGCACACGCAATAGGACATTGTTCTCTCTCGCCCATACATGCACGTACAGCAAGCATGCGCACACACATTGTAATGTTTAGGACTGCAGTCACAGTAATTTGTGAAACCATATTGACATCACAAATATAAGACTATAGGAAATAAGCAGATACTTATTTTTACTTTCATACCTGCGTTGCTATGGATACTATTAATCACTGTCACCACCACATCTAGTACCAGTTTATCACATATTCAAGATATTCACATATAAACTCGTCTCGGCGTAAGACTCAGTAGGATTCACTTGACAAAGATTGTGTAGTAAATTGATGGCAGCTACAAATACGATGATGATTATGTATGTAGCCTAATGGCTGATGTACTCTAAGTCACAATATTGTCCTGTGTTCTCTAAAGTCGCTCATCAGGCGGTATATTTAGCTAAGTTAAGTTGATTTGTAAAACAATTTCACATAGAGCAAATGCGCCTGCACAGCTTGATTGCCTATTTCCCTATTTCCATTACACAATTGAAATGGAAAAATGTTGATACTGAGATGGAACTGAATAAGAATCCAAGTTTGCTCACTAGTTTTATGTTACATCTAAGTTTATATTGAAGCAGAGGCCTCATGAGATCAAGATTATGCAAGAATCCATCTTGCCAGTCTTCAATCTATGCGTTTGTGACTCAACCACAGTGGTACTGGACCAGTAGAGGTCTTTACTGAAAGAGAGGCAAAGAACGGTGCTAAATACTTTTCTCCATGGAAAACACGTTTTCTTTTTTCTCTTCTTCCGACTGACTATGTTGATCTGTTTGGTGGAAGTTCTCCTGTAATAGACGGTGATAGACAGATGGTTCATCCAATCACCTTATAAGTATTTTTGTGCCTGCCCTCCAAACAGTTTCTAATGATGTTCTCTGCAAGAGAGAATCTGATGCAGTCAGGTTAGCACTTATGTAAAAGATATATATATATATAAAAAAAAGACCATTGATGTATAACTACAGAAACAGCATGGGAACATAGCATTTATCAGATGGGCTATTTTTTTTTTTTTTACCTTTTAAACTAGAAGCTGAAGGCCTGATGGGAGACTATTTAGCAAACAATGCCCTTTTCTGTGAGAATCTAAAGTATAGTCTTGAGTATTGTAAAATGTTGTTGTTGTGAATGTGACTGAATGAGAATCTCATTCAAAAAAGTACTATCTTAAGTGCTTCTTTGAAACAGTTGGAGTGGGACATTCACTAGTATTGGAAGCGAATGAATCAACCAACGGGATATCTGATGGAGAGAAAAACGTTTTGTTGGAAGAACTGATCATTCAATCATGTCACAGAAAAACTATCCTCACGAGGTGATTTACTGTTTCCAAAAGTATCATTGAGGTTTTGATACAGCAATATAATGTAACAACACTCAAGCTTCTTGATTAGTTTTATTGTCTTAGATTTTGCCTTTAGTGATCTCATAAGAAAATAAAGATTATTTTGAGGGGTTTGTCCAGCTGCTGCAGCATTTTGAAGGTCAGTCATTTTGTGCGTCCTTAACATTTTTTCCCTGATGCAGCAAAGTATAGGGATGGTAAACATATGTATCTCTTTCTTTTTTAGCCGACTGCGCTTATCTGTGAGAGTGCAGGGTGCTGATACTGTTAGTTTCCAAGCTGTGGCATCCCATTCAGATCTGGCTTTAAACAGTGGCCCTCTGTCTCGCCTACTTTGTATTCCAACGACGGTAAGGTCAAACCTCATTTGATTTAAGGGAGGAGAAAAGATATTGAAAAAAAAAAAAAATCCCTTCCCGCCAGTGGAAAATTTAGTGCTTGTGTTGCCACGGGCCTTAGCAACAGGCTGCTGCCCGGTGTTTCATGAGGAGACTCGCGACCAAAGGGACGGTGAGGTGGCTCTTCAAGTGAATCCTTGACTCGCTCCATCAAAATAAAGGCCTGGGTGAATCATCCTGTGCTCAATTAAGCTTTGCTGATCAGTATGCACCAGCAGACAGATGTGTGTGGTGCATTAATAGGCTCTTTCCTGGCTTTAATTTTAACCCCTAACCCTGCACTGCATAACAATTCCACTGAAAATCAAACTTTTGTTCCTCCTACATGACCTGGGTTCTTAAATTCTGGCTTGGCTATTGTGTCAACACACCAACTATGATTCTGTTCGAATAAACACAGATCCCAACCCCAACTAACCTATTTGTCCTCCAATTTATTTCCTGGAGAAGTTTAGTTGAAGATGCTTCCTTAGTTGCAGTTTGATAGCAGCGTTATAGCTACAGATTCAAGCATCTGCTCATGCTCCCAGAACAAGTCTGGGCATAGCTGCTGGGTCATAAAACCCTGTCAAAGTGAATAATGAGGTGGTCTCCGAGGCTGAGTCGGAGCCAGACCAGGTAGGTGACGCGCTGAGGGCAAAGCATGCTGGGAGCTGCGTGGTTCCGCCAACAGGCTCAGCAGCTCTTTGTCATCTGCCGAGTTGGCTTGTGTGTGCACTCTGAAGGGTTTGGGCTGTCAGCGGATCGGGGGAAGCCGAAACCCTTCATGATGTCAGATAAACACTGGGAGTGGAGTAGCATGCCCGGCTACAAAACAGATTGGAAAGCACTGGGAGGCATTAGGAAGAGAGCGAGGAGAAACAGCCAGGCATGAGAGTGTCTGGGCCATGAACTCTCCTCCAGTTTTCTTTTCCCTCTCTTTTATTCCCCTTCCCCTCCTCCAGCAACCTTGTTGGCAAACCGAGCCTCTCCACCAACCCATTAGGCAGTGAGGTTTTGAAGTAGCAAGAAGCGGTGAGAGTCTGCTCGTTATTTCGCCTCTATTGTCAACGAGATCAGTGGTGCCCTTTCAAGCGAGTGCATCACTTTCCAGACAAGATTACATACAAAGTCATGACCACTGTCAGGGCTTCAAAGCACCCTTTAATGGACAAGACAACACGATAAAACAAACCCAACCTGATGATGGAGGAGGATTCTCGGAGGAAAAACAGAGAATGATACAGCCGTCAGAAGAATTGTCCAAGCACATGTTTGCATGCTCAAAACACTGTTCAAATCCACAAACCTGCCTGATTGGAAGGATGCAGTATGTTTTCAATATTTATATATTGCTGAATTAGAATTTTCTTCATGTGTTCTGGGTTAAACATCAGCATACAAAGGTCAACATGCATTTCTGATTTAAGTGTCCAGAAATATGATGGTTTGTTTTGACTGGACTGCCAAACCCTCTAACCTTTCTGGACAACAAGCTACAAAAACTCTGTCCAGCACATTTTTATTAATTGATTATGAGTCCATGTGCGTTTGTTTGCTGAGCCCTTTTTTACTTCAGGCATCGTGAATCAAAAAAACACACACACAAAAAAAAAAACTTTCTTTTGCTGCCTGGATTATTTTAACTGGCTACATGTGTTTCATTCTTACACAGAAGTCTTGAGGAGGAGGTTGTGGTGGATGGTTGACATACAAAGCATGGGACATGGAGTGAGGTCCACATCACACAAGCCCACATTTGGTTAGGATTAGGTTCTTAAAACAGTTTGGTTAAGGATAGCAAACTAGTCAGAATTTGGTTGAATATGGAAGGAGTCAATATTTAACTAAGTCTACAATCTTGCCAGGCTACAAGCTACACATTTTATATTTTTTGGGGCTTTTATTGCCTTTATAATAGTGACAGCTGAAGACGACAAGGAAAGGGGGCAGAGAGGAATCGGATGACACACGGGCCAAGGGCCGGCAAGGTCGGATTCAGCGAGAGACCGCTGGCGCTGGCTGCGGCAAGACTCGTATGGGGTACAACGCAGCTACCCATGCCAGCAGTATACGAGGTGGGTTAGATGGCGGCTACGGGTGGTTGAGTCGTGGTGTGTCAAGAGTAGACCTGCTCTCGCTAGCAGGTTAAACTGGATGGTGTTCTTCAGATTAAGGAAGAAGCGCAAGCACACCACTGGAAGGTTTTATTGGAGTTAGAAATCCATCCCCAAGAACCTCAAGACAGCACACCAAAAGTGGTTTTACTCAGGCCCAACGGAATTCAAAACAGACTTCCAGTGTGGTTTGCAATACAAAACATCATTCACAAAACTAATTTTATTTTTGCAAGAATAAGAAACGTAACCTCATCGACTATTTCTTCAATTGACAAAAATATGATCCTCCAAGTTACAAGACTAAATCATCTTTCAAGTCCAACTAAAATCTTCCAAGTACAAACAAAAAAATCCTTCAAGTACAAAAAAACGATCACATGACCTTCTTGGCACTCACGTGACTTTTTGGCACTTATTTGTTCCGGCCTTGGCGTGATCCATCAACAAATGCATTCATTCCACAACACATTTGGCACGGACCGTGGCTTAGCTGCCAGCATAGGGGGCTAGAGACCCCAGCTGGTCGGCGGACCAAAGCTATCCAGTGGTCCGACCATTTGCTCTGTCTGACGGACGAGTGGGGTCTTGCTGGCTGGATTCAGCCTCCTTGTTGACCAGCAATTTAAGAGGCCCTGTGTTTTATGCCTGTTGTGGAGAGCTATATTGTGTGTTGGCTAATTGACAGTGTCGCGATGTCTATTTGTTGCTTAACATACTAACGAGCTAATTCACTTTTACATTACTTGTCTGAATTAATGTTTTGCAAAAGTTGGGATTCCGTGATCCGGTTAAGTCATTGTGTTGATGGTGAGTTTTCTGGTAAAGCGTCTATAATGCCCCAGCGGCATCGGGTTTACAGTGTAGAGTCAATAGATAAGCCGGTGCGTCCATAGCAGCGTGGTATGGGGGTACTATATGCAGAGCTGTGTACTGGGATGCCGAAGGAAAGATGACAAAGGCGTGCAGTCTTCGACGGTTGGGATGAAGGGTATGTTTTTCTTGTGAAGAACCATTTGTAGCACTGTGACCCAAATGACAAATTTGCCTTCTGGGACAAATAAAAGTAATTTCTGGTTCTTTTCTATTATGGATTGATTAGGGTTGAATAGTAATGTCCAATGGATATGTTGGAACAGACAAAGGGATAAATCGATTTCGGCATTTATTGATTATTTTTGAATGTGTAGGTTTCGAGCACGAGTATTGCCAACACACATGAGGAAAGGGGGAAGGTATTAAATTGTACCAATTAACTACTCCAAGGACCCACTAGTTCACTGGTCAGAGACAACGAGGCAGAGACAAGGGACAGACCAGCAGACCAGGTTTAGCCGCCCATGGAGTCGCCGTCGACACCCACTGGTCCGTCCACGAACGTGTGTGGCACCTGAATCATTTGTGTTTGGCGCGAAGGCGGAAATTATGCCAAGTCACAATTTAGTGCCAGCAAAGTTCACGTGGACAGTTTTGTCGTACTTTAGAATTGTTATTTTTGTACTTGAAGGCGATTTTAGTTTGGTGTGACTTGAAGAGATTTTCGTTTTACTTGAAGGATTTGTTGTTTTGTGTATCTTGAAGATTCTAGTTGTACTTGAAAAATCGATGTTTCGTCGGTATTGTTCCGAACATTCACTGTATTTGTTTCTAACTCGCATGATGTTTTGTCCTTGATATGTACGTTTTTCTTATTTTTGCAAACAAAATCATTTAGTTTGTGAATAATGTTTTGTTTTGCAGTTTGTGAATCATTGGGCGTGAGTAAAACATGTTTTGTGTGTGTGTGAGGTTTTGGCATGATTCTAACTCCATATTAGGTTTTCTTGATGTAAAATTTGCTCTTCTCCCACCTGGCTTCGTTAAAAATTGTTGATCTGATTGATTGAAGTTAGTCTGTGATAGACGGTGATAGACAAATGGTTCATCCAATCACCAAGTATTTTTTGAAAGGGCCTGGGTTAGATATTTATGTATTTAAATGTATTTAAATGTTTATTCAGTACCAAATATATTAGAAAATTGCAACCTTACTGTCTTATCAACTGGTTTCATCCTCAAATGTTTTATGATAAAGGTAAAATGTCCATGACCTCCAATTACATTTATACCGTATGGGTGGTGCAATTTATATACTATTTTTAAATACTACAGTACTTTTTTTAAAGTAAATAAAATAGAAGAAACCATTGGAAAAAACATCCAAGTAGAATTGGTTAAATACTTGGCTTATTTCAGCTACTGATCATGACTGCCCTTGGTGTTTGTAGATGATTCATTTTTCACTGATATATTGTGGAAGTGTAATAATCAAATCCCCCCCCAAAAAAGACAACTGCAATTTGTATAAGCTAAGCAAGTCCAGAGGAGACATGATGTAATGAATTGGAAAGGGAAGTAATTCACCACTGATTGCAAAGGTGACTTAAAGAAAGCTAAATTATTAACATGGCCGTAATCAGTCAGAGCACCAGACAGTTCATGCCTGACGGTGCCGTGACAGCGGGCCCCACCCACCGCCTTTGAAGACAAGCAGCACTTTGGAGACAGCAGCTGGACAGCAAAAGAAAAGCTGGAAGGTGCTGAAAAATGTCCCTGACTTTGCAGCGGTGCTGCAGCATTCATCACTGCAGGAGGTCCTAAATGAACACCAATCAAAAGGGAATTGGGGCCCACAAAGCGAGCTTGAGCCCTCATCATCCCTCAGCGTGAAGCACCAGAGAGGTGGGTGGCTGTTAAAAAAAAGGCATCCGGTGGAACTTAAATGGTTCCATGACAAAAAGTGTGAATACTTGGTCATCTTTCTGGCTCAATCTTGCACTGTTAAAGATTAGAGATTCGAGTAAGCTGAACACCATCACAGAATGTGTCATTACAACCCCATGGTATGTCAACACGAGCTTCCACAGGGGTCATTCGGCCACATATAGCAGCAGTATGAGGCTCTGGACTTGCTTAAAATAGTGCAAAGCAGTGCTTGCATACAAATTACTGAATACCCACTCAGTGTGAGCTTTGCTACACATCAGAGTGGCGCACAGGGATTAAATAAATAACCATAACTTTATATAAAACGGGAAATAAAACTGATAAACACTCAGAACTATAATGGCTGCTGTAAAAGGGAGGCTGTGAAAAAATACTTTTGGAAGCTCTTATGTCCTATCTTGAGCTGGGGAAAAAAAGGACAGGAAGAAGAAAGAGGAGATGGTATTTCCGTTCTCTTAATCAAACCGAGAGACAAGATGAAGAGTTTAGCGTGGCATGTGTGCATAAAAATGTCAACAAAGGCAATTAACCGGAGGAAGAGGAGGAGAGGAGAAGCTTTTCCACAAGGCAACATGTGATATTTTACACCAGTCCATCATTTATAGTTTCCCCTTTCTTTTGTCTGCGAGAAACTGCTGACATTCATTTCTACAGCAAATATTGTGCCTGCACACATGCTAGACTATGCTACGTACAAAACATAAGTGCATGCCTGATTTCCATGAGGTTTTGGCAATGCAGGAAACATTAGTCATCGTGAAAATTACCTGCTGTGCATGCGTTGTGCAAAATGCAGAGCATAACATATAAGCTGAAGGAGCTTTTTGTTCCAAGGATTTATAATAAAAACTATGAAACCAGCTTTGTCCTCACATTAATAGTATATTACTAAAAAATGAGACAAAAATGATCAGAGATGTGCATTAAATTTAGTTCTGAGTGACTGCATGCACACCATTCATTCACTATTCTCCACCTGAAATGCTCATCAGTTCTTTTCCTTCTCATCAACACTTTTCATTTATGGTAGAGAGAGAACATGAATGTTTGACCTTGACTGACGGACGCATTTGCAACACTGCAACGTGACTTTTGTCTCTCTGCAGGTTTGGAGCAACAACATGGAAAACAGACTTGAGTGTACCACTGTGTTAGATAACTTAATGAGCCTGATGCATCCTTTGTGAAAATGTATTTACCTTGGATTTTTAATGTCCAAGTGCAACTCAGTGGTGTATGTGCTGATTATTAAGGCTCTCATGGAAATAAAAAATGCACTTCCTGTGATGTTATCTTGTGTCTTTGGATATGTGTAATTATCTACTGTAACATATGTAACAAAATGCATATTTCTGTATTTCTAAATTAAAATCTAGTGCTTTTCTCCTCCAGTAAAATCTGATCACATTTGAGGGTGCTCCGGCCAACCCCCCCAACTGAAGAAAACCCGTAGCTGTCTCTTTTAAAACTTGAAAAAGCAGATAAAATGTACTTTTAACTGAGATGATCTAAATGCTAATATATTTAATATTCAAATCGAGTCCCCCCCTGGTGTTTAATTCCATCGCAGCATCCTGTTTCATGTGGAAAAACATCAAATCACATAAGAAAATCACAATGTTAAGAGCATTTGATGAGACCATGCTGACCAATACCAACATTCACTAATTACATTGTTTGCATTGGTCCTACCTCCCTTCTGCAAGACACACTTTTATGGAAAATAAATCATTTCATACATAAATAACAAAACATCAAACAAACAAATAGTTACAGCAAGTTCAAAGTAAAAAAAAATAATAATAAAACAACTCCATAATTAGGTTTGAAAATAACTTTTCCAATCACAACAAAGGCTTTAAAAGGGCAATTTTCAAACACTCAGATTTGGGGCACTTGTGGTAGCAATCCCCAAATGTCAATATCTTTCTTTTATGTGAGGAACAGCTACAGGCGGGACATTGTTGTTGCCACATGCCATGTTAATTGCATATGTGTATTTGAATTTAGTAGAAATATTTTAAAGAATGGTTAATAGTACTGCCCGCAAAAATCTTCCATCTGGATATCGGATTCATATTGCCAGTGTCCAGATTGTACATGTTTTCTCCTTATGTAAGCTAGCTAGGTAACATCTGTTGAATACTGTCACAAAGAACGACAAAAAGTAATATTTTAAATTTACCATCCTGCTTTCATCCACTAACATTACATCCTTTTTGCCGTCTACCACCTGATTACATGTGAATGCAGCACAAGTCTCCTACTTTTAAATCCTCAGTCAGTTTCACTACATTAGTGAGCAATCTGCTAAAACAACACCAGCAAGTTTCATATTAAATTCCACATGTCTGCTTAACACCTTAATCTGTATCAGCATGAGGCCCGCTGAAACACTGTGGAGACCTTTCAGTTATTGAATTGAATAGATGCTTTCAAATTTCTTTTAAAATGACTGCACATGCAATCAGTTCAAGGACTGCCAGTACCAGAGTCAAGTTGTTTTTCAAAGTTTAGAGTGCTTCAGGAAAAGAGGTGTAGCATTTAAATGCTGCAACAAAAAAAGAAGAAGATCATACTAAAGTATTCTAAAGAAATACATGTATAAGAGTGATCATTTGCAACTTACAGTCTTAACTTAATGCCTGCTGATGTCAAGTTATCATAAAGGGTTGTCAATGGTGCTACGATTTTTAATCAAAGATTCTATAACATAGAGGAAAACCAAATAAGTAAATAAATTGTTTCTATGTGATTAGCAGACTGACATTCACAGAATAATCTTTGTGATAAAAAGTGGAATCATGAAATAAAACACTATTAATTTTTCCCACAATTTCCCACATGGCTATAATATATATATATATATATATATATATATATATGTATAGTCTGTAGTATCTAAAAAGGAAGTTCAATTTAGTTCATTTACTATAAAGCCAAAGACTACGACAAGAAAGATCAAAACCCAATCATTAAAAATAAAATATGAAATAAAATATAAGATAACTTTAAAAATAACTCAAGACAGAAAAAAGTACAAGTTCCCCTGAACTGTCTATAGTAGTTTGACTGCAGTGAGATGAACAGAGACATTGTTCCAATTACTACCTATTCTAGACAGCCTATAACAAGTACCCAGAAGCAAGAACAGCAAACTTAGAGTACAAAGGGTGATTACAGACTGAAAGGGGTGGCAGGAGCTTTCTGTAAAGCTCGCCTGTCGAGCAGATCATTGAATCTCCTCTAACTCCTGTAATCTTCCCATTCTGACTGACAATGCCTTTTATTGAATTCTTGTACCTGGCACCAAGATTGGCAAAATGTCGAGTCATGGAAAACATTAGCGTATGTACAGTATGAGCTATATTATCAGTGTAATATGCTTGTGATCTATACTTGCATCTAAAAGCACGACTGATTTTACAAAAAACACTAAACCACAGCTAATTTGATGACAAGACGAGGATATGCTGCCAGGTTCTTTTGATTATTTTTTTTTTTTTAGAAGAAGCAATGACTTTACTCCAAAAATTTTGGTGCAGCATTCAATTCTGTGAAATGGAAAATACCTTTAATGTGTTGTTACCTGGTGTTCCTGGGTGTATCTTTCGACTCCATCATTTCATGCCAAATAATGATGCCTACTATTGCACAGAAAGTGGTTGGAAAACAAAATAAACATTTAATGAAAGGCTTCTACTAGTTTGGTCTGCGAAGGAAAAATGTGGTTTGGCTCGGCATACACATATAGATACATATATATATATAGTATGTATATATCAGCCATAACATTATAACCACCTGGGCCTGTCCCCGGTTCACTGCTTTTCCTTCCTTGGACCACTTTTGGTAGGTACTGACCACTGCAGAATGGGAACACCCCACAAGAGCTGCTGTTTTGGAGATGCTCTGACCCAGTCGTCTAGCCATCACAATGTGGCCCTTATTAAAATCGCTCAAATCCTTACGCTGCCCTTTCACGCTGCCCATTTTTCCTGCTTCTAACACATCAACTTTGAGGACAAAATGTTCACTTGCTGCCTAATATATCCCACCCACTGACAGGTGCCATGATAACCAGATAATCAGTGTTATTCACTTTACCTGTCAGTGCTCATAATGTTATAGCTAATCGGTGTACATGCCTGCCTATATATGCAGGCTCAGTCCTGCACACCCAGCTCCCCCGATCTGTAATGGAACCTCTGCTTATAAACCTCCTAAGTATTACACTGGGGCGGAAAGTGCGAGGGAATAATGGTGGAATGTGACAAGTAATCTTACCTTAAGACTAGAGTTTTATCGCCTCTGTGAAGTTGCTGCCTGACTGATTGCCTCTGGCTGTGTGCCCCAGAGCTCGGTGTTCTAATGAGCAAAGAAATACAAGAGGTGTGATACATGCAGAAAGCCCAAACATTAACTGTAGATACGAGAGTTAAAGTTTGCCAAGATTAAGACTTCTCACTGTATGTGGGAAATATGGGTGGAATGGAATCACTGAAGAACCATACAGGTCGCATTATAGCCATATAAAACTCACATGAATACAAGAGATTTGCTAATTCTTACAGTGCAGGGGTATAGTTTAACTCACATCTTCATAATCTTAAACAGAATTAATTCAACTGCATGTACAACATTATTATACTGTATATAGCCTACTGCATATGTAATTTAGTATATTTTATCACACAATTAACATCAAAATCTTATTATTTTTTAGTACATCTAGCATTTCACAACTGTGAAACTTTAAGACACAAGCATGACACATACATACTTTGCTAATAAACTAATCAATGTATGGCTGCAAGTCGTCAGAGATCAGTTTATCGTTTTCTAGTCAGAAGATGGTGAAAAAATGTCCATCACAGTTTCTCAGAGCAAATTAAATCTTAAGATATTTATTTTTTATGACATAAAACAGAGAAAAGTTGCAAATTTAAATACTTTAGCCAGCTGAAATATGGCAGAGGACTGCTGCTATTACCTTTTTCATCTGACTTTCACTTACAAGAAAAAACATATATTTGCACCTGAAAGAGAAAACAGAAAAATCCATATGCATTCATCTCTAGAATTCAGAGCAAACAATCAAAGTCTAGTCAAGAGAGGGAAAAAAAAACAGGAAATTGGTTTTAAAATGTTTTTTGATGTACATAAAAATGAGCCATCTTAATAGAGAGGACAGGCTGTTGCAAAACAAGAGTTTTATATTTTGTTGTGCTGAATTGAAATTGAGAAAACAATAGCTTTAACCTTAGGGCATACTAGCTTTAAATTTGCTGGAGAAAGTTATATAATAAAAAATAAAGCGAAGACACTAAAGTGACTGTGTGATAGTTTGACAAAAAAATGAATTTATTCCAAGACACCTGGCAGACAGAACGTCTTGAGAAGGAGCAACTCCACTAAATGTGAAATAAAATGCCTTACCCACTCTGTGCAGTAGGTATTCTGGCATCCCATGGTCTCAGTTAAAGAATGGACGTGTGAAAGGCTCAACAAATGTAAGCCTGCAGCTGACAGCTACACTCAAAGTGAAAGACGTGACCGAGTGAAAAGAAGGACAAGACAATAAAACAGCATGTAGAAAGTTGAACTAAAGCGACTTTCAAACTCGGACCCAATGAATCAGTGGACAAACACGCCAATGTGCAAACATTAAAGTCAGAGTCGCATTACAATTTGTGCAAATGTTTAATCGTTTGTCTTGGCATGAGGCAATATTCAGTACAAATAGGATTCATTATTCTTTGCAACGGGCATGATAGTAATGTGAGGACTTAGCACAGCATACAAATTATGTCAAGCTCTCAAAGTAAACCGGAGTGCCTGTGAGGGGCGAATTGAAGAAGTATTTACATTCTGAAGTAAGTGCCAAGTAATGTAAGCTAAGCATGAGTAATGAGCATTGGGATTTTTAATTGTTGGACACTTACAACGGCTCAATGTTTTACAGTACAGCACAGAATGTTGAAAATAATAAGAATGTAGCTATTAATAACTCTTTGCATTTAGATCTACATATTCCTGAGTGAAAATTGCACATAAAACATTCATGAGTGACATTTTACAGTATACAGAGATATACAGTATATTTGCAACATATTACAGCTATGACAATAAACCTCTTGAATCTTGAATGACCGTTTAAGTGTAATTCAAACATGAATGACAAATTGCCATTTTACATCATTTGTTGCTCTTTTTCTATTATCAATAACTGATATAAATGGCAGTTAACCAGTAATATAATTGACCATTTGCTAAACAATCATAGCTTAGCAATCTGCTGTAGGTACCTGTTAAGCTCTGGTTATACGAAGCATGGGGCAGTAGAAAGAGCAATATTTGGCATATAAAGAGTTTGGAGGTTTGTGGATGTTTTTTTTTTTTGTCAAATCTTTCCAAATTCACAAAAGTTTAAGGAATGGATAAAAATAAACTGTGTTTATCTGCTTAAACACAGCTGTTAGCATGTTTAGCTAACTAGCTATACTTACAGTAGTAACCTAGAGTTTATTTCAAGGCCATAGTAAGCATATCATTAACTACCTACATAGTTTGTTACAGGTTACTCAAAAAAGCCCATTTCATGACTGGCACATTCACTGTGTAAGCTAGTCATACTCTGGATGCTATCAGAGTTTATAGGCTAATGTTAGCAGCTGTGCCCCGCTCTTAATTGGATTTGAGGATGTTTACACTCCAGCAACCCCAGCCAATGTTACCCAAGATGGCATTACGTTTCCCAAACAAATGACAAATGTTAGTTGTAATCCTAAAAACCTTTCCCTTGAAAGTTAAAAGTGAAAACATAATGCCTAAAAATCTGAACATGCATGTAAGCTAACAGTCTGAGCATGGGGTGATTTCAATCAAGGACCCAATGTTTTAAAAGTTACTATACATTTTGAGTGGTAAATTCATCAATTTTATCATTGTAAACTGCAAATATGCAAATGGTAAACTTGACGGGCATAGCAACAGTAACTAAATTGGACGGGGCTTAGCAAATGGTCAATTCTGATGAGATGGTCTATATACTTGCATAATATAACATAGTTTCCACATCTTAACATTGTAAATTCAAGGATCAAAGTGTTTCAAAGCTATCCCTGGATGTTTAAAAGGCACATTGTGACAAAATGTATTCACTTTAACTGCACAGCTCTGTGCATGAGACGGAGTGCTATATTCTGTGATACTGGTCTCTGGTGGTAATAGATTAACACACCAGTGCCAATACCAGCATGCCCTATGACATAAAAAACAAATCTCAGTGATAAATGTCATGTTTAGATTCCGCAAAGAAAAAGTCATAAATAAAATAGATTTCAGAAGGCAATGCATTAAAAATCTTATAAAATATAAATCTCTTCCTGCTCATTCATAATTCTTGAGAGATCTTCCTGATATGTGTACACTTACATTCATCGATTGCTGAGTTGAATGCAGTTGCAGTTGTCTGTAAGCTGTGGTTAGTACACACATGGGATGGGCTGTCTTTCTTGCACACCCAACATGTTTGACAGCTGGTTGACTCTGAATTGTCCCACTGCTGCAACCTCAGTGTCTTTAATTGAACACCATCTACAGCTCATTGGAGGCTCATTCAGATATTCACAGTTAACACATCTGACAATGTTGTATTTAATAATTACTTATTATTAAAGTGCCTGTCAGCGAAAGCAATAGAACTAACTGTGGTTTAATGTCTTTTGGAATTTGTGTTCTCAGAATATTCTTACATTTGTCGCCTGTTGATATTCTTTAATATCAGTAATCAAACGCAGCAGTGAGCCTTACATCTGATAGCTCTTCTCTTTTGCATGGTTTTACAGTGCAACATATCATCATTATAACCAACAGCAAGTGTAAACAAATCTAAAATATCATTAAATTTGAAGTTCAATCCTGAGGTATCCTAAAGGCTGTGCAATTTGTGATGCTTTTGGAGAATCATTTGGTCTTTTCACACTCCTGAGGTATACTAAGGTCAGCAATATACTCCAAACAAAATCCAACTGGCGGCTCAGTTTTTGAAAACTTTGTGAAATACAGTATTAAAACCACAATGTACACTAGATTTATGTCTGTAATTAAGTTCTTAAGGTGTATTTTACTTAAAGTGAAAAAATCTGCCAATGCAGTAAGAATATTTCATTTTTCAAAGGGAAATTGATTCATATTTTCTGAAATGTAGTTAGATTTTTCTTGATTGTAGTGCAGTGGCCTTCCTTATTCTTTCTTGCATCAAGACACTTACTATGTAGGATTTGCAGGATTTATAGACAGAAAAACCTTCATAAGCTGGGGTGTTATGTTATTGCAGTTAATTACAGTAATGTTGGAGATGATTATGCTTGTATGGAAATAAATAAAACAAAAAATTAAATGCCATTGTTGACCAACACTAGCACCACTGGTGCGCTTGGGGACTGAAATAGGAAGTGCAAAAAGTCTGACAAGTTTATTTGTATATTGTTGGCCCACTGTAACTGCAATGTGTTATGATTTTCTTATAGGTGTTACACCTTCTCCGCTTCTTCGGAGGTCTTCACAGACTCCAACGGGATCTCATCTGAAGTGTCCACCGGGTTTTCATAAGCCTCATTCTCCACATGCTGGTGCCTTGCGAAACTCACAAAGACCTGG
Organism: Morone saxatilis; assembly: GCF_004916995.1. Lineage (NCBI taxonomy): Eukaryota > Metazoa > Chordata > Actinopteri > Moronidae > Morone > Morone saxatilis. The sequence continues at coordinate 8,984,094 of NW_023339984.1, read as the reverse complement.
AATATCAATGAGGAAAAGAAGGTACTTAAAGGCAAGATAAAAAAAACACACAGAACACTGAAGGGCCTGTGGACATTTCTATAGCCATCTCATTTTTACTCTCCCCCACCCTCTGCCTCTAAAACAAACAGAAATAGTGGTACAGACAACGGGGTGCATGTGAATGAGTTGCCAGACAAGGGCTATGAAGCATCAAGTAAGCGTCTAGGCTCACACAGTGAATGTCAGTTTGACATCTTTGACCAGCTGAGAAAGAGAATAAAACAATCATTCTTCTCTCTGTGATGCCCATTTAATGTCAGAAGAAATCAATCCTATGGCGTTCATAAAAAGTCTGTGTGTATTTCATTGTGCTGTAAACATCACTATAGTCCAGGCTTTTTATTCTCTTGGCATTAGCTGACTGTTGTGGTAAAGCGACACAAAGACTTTCACTCTACGGAAAAAAACAAAAGGTGGATCACATAAAATGATAAGAGCATTGCCTTTTCATTAAAAGATTTTCAGTGGCTGGGTGAGTATAAAAGGATCTGTGAATTACTAAAATGCCTTTAAGACCTCAATGAGAAAAAATCATCCAGACCAATTCCATCAGAAACAACTCAGGCTCTCCTTCGTCACAGCTACATACTTGGCCATAAATGAAATGGGACAGAGAGTAAATACATGGGACAGAGCGTAAATACATGGGACAGAGCGTAAATGAACATAAATAAACAATAGTGTCCTTTCAGGCTTTTGTTTTTGAGTAGCTCAGATAATAAAGACAGGGTAATAAAGATCTATCATGTCAGCTTTTGAAGCTTCTGTTTTTAATTAGCTTATTTATATAATCAGCGTTATAATGAAATGTTTATGATAAAGAGAAAAGATCTTCTTGACATTAGTAAACAAAGGATGATGTTTGTCAAGAAGATGTTTCCTTTGCTCAATAGGCTATATTCATTTACATACGCTGAAACCTTTAAAAAATGGTTTGACATTTTGATAAACACATTAGTTGACATTAGATGAGAAGACTGATGCCACTTTTATGTCTGTGTATTAAGTAAGTAGCTTGAATCTAAAAGGGTTAGCTTAGCTCCCACTACAACCACACATTTTCATTATTACATTTCTAAGTGTGTAACAGAAATAAAAACAAGATTAAACATTTAAAGAAGTATGTTTTAAAGATGCTGTAGGTCCATACTTAACACACAGACATACGATGTATCACAATGCTCATCTAACTCTCTGAAAGAAAACAAATAAGAATATTTCCCAAAATGTCAAACTATACCTTTAATATGGAGTCATCTGATTTATTTCATTTTAACTATAGTGTCATTTTACATCTTGAGTGCAGGGGAGTTACTCTGTTAAGTACTGATCATCAGAAATAAAGTTCTTGATGTTATGGTACTCCCTTCAGAAAACCTATATTATTATTATTACAGGTGAAATTTCCTAAATTCCTTTTTTTCTTTACCCAGGATAAATTTACTGAGCACAAATATTCATTTCCTGGAAAAACCATGTTCCAAAGTCGCTTTTGGAAGCTGCCCAGTTCAAACACAGCCTTACTGTATTTGTCGGCTTCAGAGCAGCTGAACAGCTTAAGCAAGTTGGAGGTTAAAAAGCCTTGCTCAAGGGCAGATCGGTGGCAAATTCTGCTCCTTCACTATTCTGACCTGCTGAGGAAGTCACACTGTCTAAACGAGGGATTTCATGGAATCAAATTGTTACGCTTCCAGTAAGAAATTGTAATTCTACAAAGCGGATTATGGTCCTTTGTTCACTCCAAGGTAAAACAGGCTTCTGCTACTTCATACACAGTATTTCCAAAGCATAAGAAACAATTCTTACTAAAAAAAAACAACACTTTTTGTTCAACTATCATTTCATTGGAAGTTAGTACCTACATATGTAAAACTTCCTGACCTCAAAGCTCATGGAGGCGGTGGCCAGAAATCAGCAGACTACCTTGCAACTGAGGAGCAAGCTATGCCTGCAGAACGCCCAAGGCTAAAGTACGCCTCTGTGTGTGTGATGTCAGACCATCAGCAGTGTGTATCAAGGTCACACTTGTCAAGACATCTTATCAGGGCAGAATGAATAAGAAAATAAGAATGACAGTAGCAACAAATACACCCTGCGCCCATCTCTCTCGGCCTCTGACCCTGCCACTGGCTGATATTGGCTTGATGTGCTGAGGCATGCTTGATGTGCTGAGGCATTTCATATTCATAGTCAAGGCTGTATAGTTTTGCAGTAGAATTTAAAAAGTACTGTTTGTTTAACTTTATGTGAGAATCCTAGTAGGGTAAAAAGTGCTTAAGTGGTGCAGTTGACAGTGACAGCTTTTCTGACTGAGATGACCATGGTAAATTCATCCCCTGCTTTGTGATATGACTTTGCTCGTAATGCACACTTTCTGAATTTAGCCAACCATCCATTCATGACCTGGATGTCATGCACCAGTGCTGTTGAGTGACATTTTCTTAATAACAGATGGATACAGGCATTAATTACATTACAGAGGGTACATTTGGGTGTTTATTTGATGCCCGTTGAGGCAGAACAGAGTAGGGGAAGGACGTGAATCACCCAATTAACCTCTCCTGTATATCAAAGGAGCCCTTGCCGAATGTGAAATGGCTATTTTTACATGTCATCCACATGTTCATGCTCTACCCTTATGCTGCACCGACTTTGAAATGTTCTTTAGAGTGGTGGAAGATCTTGCTTAAGTCTGTTAGTCTGAGAGCGGACAAAACAACTTGACATTGGAAATTTGGAAAAAAAAATACATGTTACAATTTGCATTCTTTATCCGGGATGACGTGTCACTCCCTGAGAAACTGTTGACTTTGAGGAGGCGGTTTCTTTATTCCATCAAATTGAATTAAGGATTTACTTTAACCAAACCAGAGTTTGTGATTGTTGGAAGCGCTTAAAGACTAACAAAGACCTTTTTTCAGTGATTTTTTAATTTTGTTTCTTTCAAGTGGGAGTGTGTTTTATGATGATCTGTGAGGTCAAATAATTGTTTTTGTCTATGGAGCCTGGTGGCAAGCAATAGCGATATATTGGCTGTTTCTGGTTAAACAAAAGGTTTATCTCTGCAGGGATCCTTTCTATAAATGTTGTCAGACAGAGAATAACAATGTGAGCCAGTCAGTGGCAAAAACAAGCACTTTTAGTGAACGTACTTTGATGGGCGCCTTTGTCTCCATGGATTACATTGCCGCCATGGTGAATTAGGGGTTTATTTTGACCAAACCAGAGTTGGTGATTGTTGGAACAGTGGACAGACTGAATTCTTTTATCTTTGTTTCTGTCCAGTCTGAATGAAATGGGTTTTATGATCTGCAAGGTAAAATTACTGTTTTTGTCAATGGAGTATGGTGGGCTGTAATTTCAGTGCTTTGGTCTGACATGCTCGTGCTTTAGTGCAACCTTTAGTGGTTCTGAAAGTCTTATGCAGCACCAAGTATTATTTTACAATAAACTACTAAATAATTCATATATTTCTTTTATTAATTTTTATATTTGCAACTGATGCATACTAGATGTAGTGAAATGCTTTTATAAATGATCAAATCAATAGATCACATTGAATTGTAAGCATCATTTACCCATAATTGAATTTTTTATAATTTATTTTACCTGGAAAATGCATTATTTGAGCATCTATAAAAGGGCTGTATCTAATTGTACTATAATTAAGCGGTAATAGGATGGACTGCAAATTACTATGCGATAATCAGTGTTCAAGAAAACGTTCGCCTCTAGAAGAGATTCAAATGAAACTGTTCTCTAGCTAGTTAAGTGATATAGTGACATACAGTAAGCAAGATGATAATTTCCATCATATCATATTTTGTGTCATGAAACTAAAGTAAGTGAAACATAAAACTACAGGAAAGAGTAAGTAATAATTAAGACTACATATATTGTGAAACTAAAAGGTCACCTGCAGTGTTGACATGGCTGAATGTGGACCATTGTCCACACACAAAGCAACAAATACTTCACATTCCAACCACCCAATCATCCTCTAAAAGACAGTTCATAAAGTCAAATTTTTCTTTCAAATGCTTCATCTGCTCGGCACTGTCTTGGCCATCAGCGTTAACGCCTTAGCTCCAGGCTGTGTGGATCAATATTAATTGTAGTGCAAGTCGGGTGTTATACTATAGGTCAAGGCTCTTCTCTATAAATCACCAGCTGAAAGGTGACAGTCTGGGTCTCCACAGGTTCTCCAGTGCTACCCTCTGTGTTTTAATACTATGACCTCCTGGTCCATGTATGATTTATTTACTGCCTCTGATCTGGTAAATATTGACCAGTGCTGAATGTGGGGCAAGTTGATGAAAAAGTTAAAACAGAAATTACGCAAGGTTGGAGGTAATGCTTGACACCAATGATCAGTGAAGTGCTAAAAACCCTTAAGGAGAAACCAAATCTGACTGTAAACCACACTAAGTTAGAGCATTTAGCTTTTCATAAATCTCTTTCCTGTCATAGTGGTAGGCTAATTGGCCCCTAAAGGGCATATTTCATCTAAATACTGCTGCAAAAGATGGTTTTATTTTGAATAAGGGGTTATCCACAAGGGGGTCATGTTGATAATGAAATGCTTAACATCCCTGTAGGATTTATATCACATCATTTGATTTAAATGCAACAGTGTGACAGTACAGATGAATGCACAGACAGATAACTTAGTCCCTCACTCACATCTCTGTCCGGATTTCCTTTAAATGCAACAGGAGGCACTTTTCTCCCCCATGGTGGAGTGGACCAATGACCTTTCTGGACCGCTCAGAGGTCATCATCATCTCCAACCTGGTCATCGGCTGCTGAGCTAATGGTGGGCTTGCAAGACCAGACACACTCGCTCGCCTCTGAGTGCCTGATTGCATCAGGTCCCTGGGGCCATTTGGAAAACACAAGGTGAAGCCAGTCTGTAACATGCAGGGCTCACTTTATCTCACCAATCAGGGGGTCTAGCCAGTGCACTTGGGATGGAATAAAAAAAGGCACAGACTGCTTTTTATATATATAAAAATAAAAAAAATCTCAGTCTAGATCCTTGATCAATACTGAAACCTGGCGGCTGATCTTGGCTACACAAACTCAGCGTAGTCCTCATTGGTCAGTCTGACAGCCTGAATTGGAGAAGACAATGTGTCGGTGGTGACAGATCTTTATATCTTTTCCTGGACTGAGCCAGCTTGTATTAACTGAGAGCGCTTATAATGCTGAATGTATTGACTGATGATTTAATAATCTGTCAATCTCAGCTGGTACTCCACAGAATTACAGTAGGAGAATAGAACATGGCCAGTCAAATTGTGCATCTCCTGCTACTGTACAAGCTAATCCCAGCTAAAACTTTTTTGCCAAAATACAGAATACATTTCCCAGATAGATTCAGAGGGACTCCAGCATTGATAACCCTCCATTTGGATAAAGGAAAATGTGTCCTCACCAAGTCTGTGCCTTGAACAAACCTTTAGGAAATAATCAAGTTTCCACAATTCAGACAACACATACCCAAGGCCAAGTGGAAATGTTTCACACAATATGGGGCCTGTGTGTAATTCCTCTTTTGTTCTTCTCAGAGCTTGCCAGGTGACATTAGAAAAGTGTTTTCACCATGGATAGCCAACATTGCAAAGCATGTGCATCAAAAAAGAATGGACTCTTTGTGGCTAAAGCCATGTTTCTTAGCAGCCATCTTCTGTCCTGTTTTGCAAATATATTGCTACTGGTAGAGATGAAGATCGAGAGATGAAATAAATGTATTGCTGGCTTTCTAGGAACAGTGGCTGGAGATGAAAAGATTTCCGCTGATTCCTTTTCACCTTTACCTTAGAGAACGATACTATGGAATATTGATCAAAGAGACAGTGTGTTCACCTCTAGAAATATGGGTTCATTTGATGTAGACAGAATGTAGACCACAATCATATTTAATAATCAGCTACAATGTTAAATGGTTTTTGAACATTTTAAACAGCTAGAATGACAGCCATCACAAATGAGACTATCAAGTTTCTCAATATAGAAATAATATAGTATCATGAATTTAACATTGCTGTTTTGGTTAGTCTTTGGCTATACAATGTATTAACTCTGCAAAATGTAAATGTCTATAAATTACATGATGAAATTAATAAGAAGTGAAATAAATGCAGAGACACATAAGTTCAGATGAATAAGTTTGATAAATAGCCTGTAGCAGCAATTTTTTCCATGACAACCAGAAATCTATCTTATTATATCCTGAATATGTACATGCCTCAAAGTGCTGTCTGTCATCTTTTCAGTAACATATGTCAGCCGAAGGCTAATCATATAGAAGTCTATAGGCAGACTCTTGCTATTTTACATTCATATTATATAAATAATAGACTGTCTTTGTTATTCATGTATCATATATGATTTTAGTTTCTTCACACAATTTCTCACACATGACAGCGGTTAATTAAAAAAAGAACAAATAAATCCTTGATGCTGTACCAGTCAAATTGCTGAAATGAAACTATGAAATCAAATTAGACACACTCCAGTTTAGAAGAATGTAAGACTCACAAGGCTCAGAGAGAAAGAGTCTTGGCACTTATCATATTTATTTGGGCCTTACCTGATCCAGAGTGGTCTGGGACACAGAGTAGTCCTCCACACCCAGCCTCTGCTGATGGCTGGTGAACTGGCTGAAGATGTTGGCCAAAGCTCCCTGCGTGTATGGGAGCTGATACTGCAGTGTGTTGTGATGCTTCTCCTTCAGGATGCTGCCTGGGAAGGTATGCTGGACGAAGTCCTCGACTGGCTTCAGTGCAGGAGGAGAGCCGCCAACCCTCACAATCACTGTGTAGCCATCACCGAATCTAGAACAAGAGGCCGGGCATTCAGTAAAAAAAAAAAAAAAAACTGCAAACAAGCATGTCAGTGCCAAATTGCTCACGGCTGGTCATCTAAATAATGAACTTTCTTTTCTCCTGTGGTTGCGTCACCCTGTGATGGATAACAGGGAAGAAAGCGACAAGGCAGGAAGCAAAAAAGATGACAAAATATAATTGGTCTCATATTTCCCACTATTTCAAGCTTCCTGGATGTGGTGAGCTGGAGGAGCAGCTGAGTCACAAGCAGCTGAGAACAAAAACAGCTTGACTTCAACAGTGCATTAAAGTTGATAGCTGATGGATAAACTTTTCAACTTTCTAGTGGATTTCAACATAATTTTCTGCACCAAATGTAAAAGAAGGTATCATCAAAACAGATGAGACAGAAACTGTTTAGACAAGGGTGTATATTAGCTAAGAAACAAAAAGGATCCACAATGTATTGTTGTTTTTATTAGTTAATATAATAATTAATTAGGCATGAAAGCCACTTGCAAGGTTGCAAGGTTGCAAGGTGGTTGCATCCATAATGTGAGTTTGACAAACTATATATATATTATATCTCACAGGACTGCATCCCAAATAAGACTGAGTATATGATTCACAATGAAGAGTACATATAAAGTGCTTGCCTCATTGAAGAGCCAAGGTTTTGAAAATATGTCAACATGGTAAAACTTTACTACATGAACAATATCTTAAAAAATAGTCACAGATGAAAATGGGCCATAGCTAAGCTCTAAAGCTAATTAGCATTCTGCGTCTTCCCGGTTGTATGCTACGTCTGGTGAGCACCAAATAAGAGTCTGTGCCTTGTTATTCTGTCGTTAGCACTCTTATGACCCATTGTTTTCTGCCTAATTAATTCCCTAATGTTGGATTTACTCATGGAAATGTCCATTGTGGGCTAGTACAGCACTACATGCAACGAGAGTCAGAGGCTCCCTTAGTGGCAATTAGAGATATGCTGAATAAACTGCGGGCCTACACGATCCCAAAGGGAGTGGGAGAGGAAGTGAAGCTCTGTGCTGTTGCTGAGATGCACAATGAACGGACTCCATGGGCTGCAGAGTCCCTTTAGTTAAAACATGATGCTTGAAGTTGAAGAGCCGCTGTGCAAAAAATAGTGTTACTTTGCATAAAGTGTATGTGGGAATGCCTATTTAATACCCACTTCCATCCATGCATAAGTGTCTTTTTAATGCTACTTTTAGAATCAGATGATCTCAAGGCACCCTCCTTAGCTGGAATTTTCTGACATTATGATTGGACAAGCCAGAATACCTTTTACATACATCAGATTTTAGATGAATCTGTAGAAGCTGGTATCCGAGCCAATCACATGCTACATCATTATAACCATACCCCATGACCTCTGTCTCCTGTCACACAATCTTCAACTGTTTCTGCCAATTGATTGAGGTGAAGAAACTGGGAATTCTTGCAATGATTTAGTGTTTCCTTGCATTGTGGTCTGATACCACAGCGAAGGAAAGGTTCAAAACCAAAATAGCAATGTGCAAATGTGCCCACATTTAAATTGGCTACCATGTTAGGGGGAAAGGAAAATATATATACTAACATAAAATAATGCAGACAATGTGAAGCAACGCCTGGAATATATCAGAATTTATGATGCAACAGAGCGGGTGGCATGCTATCCTGCCACAACGTCTGTGTCAAGCCTACTGTATAGGGAGGATCTGAGAACCGTGCTGGCACTGTGATCTCCTCAGGCTCTGCACGCCGTAGGTGATGAAAAGCATCCCCATGAAACTCTAAGACATATTATGTAGTACACATCATGTGGATACAACTATGGGTGCCCTGCAAGTATCAGCATGTTAGCATTTAATTAAGCAACTGGCCTTTAGACAGCCCTCCAACCATACCAAATTATACTCCTATTATATTGACCTGAGCCCTGCTCAACTTTGCTGTGAAATACTGTTCCTTTTGCTAGGTGTTCATTGAGTGCCTAGGGCTTCATTAGTTCAAAGTGAAAAAGCAGGATCATAATAAGCATCAGAGGAACGTGGGTCTCAACGACTCTGGTCACATCGCATGAAACAAATTATACCATTGTAGCACTGCTTTGTTCCTCATTAAGAAGCTACCTTCAGTTAGTACTTAAACTCTTTAATTTGTTATTTTCACAAATACATTCCATCATAATATGATTATGATTCAGGTTCATGAATAAAATTGGATGTTTTTTACTTATAATCAGTGTGAAAATATAAGCACATCTACCTCTTCCAGATGCTCAGTCCAAAAGACGGTAGCAACAAATGGATCTTGCATTATCACATGTCAAATGTTATCGCCATGGCTGTGCTGCTGTCACCAAAACACATACTAAGAGTATGTCACAACATGTGCGAGATGGTCTAAGCTGTTTGCATGAAACGTAAAGACTTAATACCTGTAAGAAGTGTCAACATCTACCTTTGACAATGCACATCTGCTTTGATTCACACACGCAGCACCATCGTTCTCGAGTAAAGCGCACCATTTATATAGACTGTAGCCAGAACTCCTCTTACATTGTGGATCATTTTTGAAGGTTTTTATAAGATGCAACAGACTACACAGTCTGTAATCAGACACCACAACATCACAGCCATCCCTGCATATCAAGCTTAATTCATCATCCAATCAAGACTATGACCAAAATCCCCTTGTGTTTATTATAGCTGCCGGTGTAGGAAATGTGCTTCGTCTATGGACTGCCAAGCTCGCCAAAGATGCAAAAACATTTTTGCAAATATCCAATAAGGCCATGAAGCATTGTGGTGAAAGGGTTTGGCAAAGGGGTTTGGGGTATATATTGGTAATGAAATGCTGCTTGTCAGTGACAGTAAAAGGGCTTATCAATTAGTTTCCCCTCATTCTCTCTCCCTGGCTACCTTACTTTTATTTCCTTTCTTTCTGCAGCTACAGAGGGGCTTCAGGCAGTGCTTTGGGGAAAATATATTTCTCTCATATTCATCATTTTTACTCTGACTCTGTATTCACAACAAAACAAGTTCTTTCATCTTGGATACACTGTCGGTCTTGGCTCTCCTCAAATAAACTCTGTGTAGGGAAAGGTAGACTTGGATATGTTGAAACAGAGCCTGCAGTACACTTTGTGTTCATAACAATAGAGTGGCATGCTTGAAACAATTAATTCCATTTTAACTGCTGATTTAATAGCAAAAAAGACAGATCTTTGCAATTTGGTGGCTGAATAAAGAGAAACAAAATGAAAGGATTATGGTTAAAGTCATGACTGCACCACATTGTCACAACTAATCCTTTCATAATATTTTACATTAGAGATATGATACAGCAGCTCAACACAGCATGGCAGAGACACTGTAATGTCTGCGCTGCTTCTTCGTTTTCATTATTCTGCCTCAATCCTCTCCTCCACCCTGGTCCGCTGGAAAGTCGTTCTTCCATGTAATTTAAAACAAACAACAGCCAGACACAGATAAGGGCATGACAGGCAGAAAATAATTCTGCTGCCTTCCTTCATCTGAGGGAGTCTGGAAAGGTCACCCTCACCACTGCCAAATCTTGTATTTGTGTCCGCAGGGGGGAAGGCGGACGCGGGGCAAGAGGTCACAGTGTGGCTTGGGTGGTCTGGTGCTTTGATCAGGCAGGGAGTCATCCAAAAAACTTCCTTAGTTCCTGGAGGGGGAGTAAACAGAGCTCTAGGCAGAGGCTCCACAGGCACAGTGGGGAGAGAGGGGTAGATGAATGGATAAACGGATAAAGAGAGGGATGGATGGATGGATGGATAGGTGATCTTTGTCCAAACAGGAAAGGATAGATTTGCATTGTAAGAAGGCCTTAAAAATTTGTTGATTAGAAATATTGCATGTTTATCCCCATTCACGATAATAAGACCCCATCAGTAAAAATAAATATTAACAATAAAACAGATAACACAAATTACAAAATGAACTGTAAAATTAAAAGAATAAAATACCCATCTATATATGATAAAAACAATAATAATAATAAAATGGATGAGACACGATGGAAATCAAATATCGTGCAATGAATAAAAAGCTTTTTTTGGGTTTTGAAAATGATTTAAAAGATGTCACTGATTCTGCGATTAAAGCCACTATGTGAAGAGTATTATTTTGAATGTACTTCCTTGCTTATAAAATATTTGTAAAACTGTGCATTAATATTTTAAAACCCGCATTGATTATATTTTGCTGGCAGTTTTCATCTTTCCTGTCTTTTTCTGGCAAAATATTCATAATAACTGATAACAAACTGCAACAAACTGGTAATAAGACATTCAATGACAACACAGTGGCAGTTTGCAAGCAACGACTGCACTTACTCCAGATGCTGGTTTGTGGTGTGTAGTAAACTTATGATGCTCTTCTGCAGCTCCATTGGCAGAGTCAGTCATCATCTTCTCTATTATCACTTTGGTAATCTCTCAAAGTGGCCAGTAAGATCATTTGTGTTAAACTGCTTAAGTCTCTGTGTGTTCTATAAGTGTATATACTGGCTGTAAGACAAACTTCCACTTGGGGGCAATAAAGTAAAAGCTGAAGTTAAAGATTACCGCGGCAAACTGTCAGTCGGTGGTTTAGCATGACACTGTTGTCAGAAATATGTATTCTTGGACACATGCTAGTGGTGCACAAGATGCAGACAAAAACGGGGTCTGCAATCAAAACATTGCTCCATACTGCTTCGCTACTATACTGTACCTTTAATACAGGTACAACCACTGTTACACACTAAATTCATTATGCTGTTAATGTATCTAAAATTAATACATAAAAACCACCTAATGGCGTTAATGTGCTTGCTAACTGGGAGTCTCTGGCAATGGAAGTTCGAATTTTCTTTGTAACTTATCATTATAGTTAGAGAGGAAGTCGTGCTGTGAATCAGTCAAAAAAAAAAAGTACTGATGAAGTTTAGAAGTGGCAATATAAAGTGGGAAGTTCATTCTTAACCTTGGAAATAGCAGTTTGAAAGCCAAGGTCCACCTTTACATGCAGTTGAAAACTTCAGATAAAAGGTAGTGATTGGGCCTTGAGTTAACATTATTGTGTTAAAATAAAATGGTTTAATCTGTCCTTAGTGATAGTTTTCAGTGATGAGTAGTGGAAGACTGCTTCTATGCAAAGACATATTCACGAGGCGTTTGCATCCAGTATAGTGCCTCGAAAGTAATCCTACACGAAGGCCACCATCTGGCCTGTAAAAGTTATTACTACGAGATATACAAACATGCATAGTTCGACACGGATGTAATAAAAGACAGAGAGGCATGTAGCAATTTCTGCAGTCCTTGAAATATAGATGCAGATATTGCTTGCACAAAAATAAGCTGTGATAAAACCAATGTCTGTACAAGAACCGCAATCCCACATAAATTAAGATTCTCACCAACTATCAAGGGTAAAGATGTCGTATATTTCCAGTGCAGACAGCTCTCAGATACGTACAGTATATATACAGTACACCATCTGTGTCTGTCAGTGTTCTAGCAGGCTTAATTACACCTACGTTGCTGATGCATTGTAAACTGTAAAGAGAATTATTTTGTCATCCATCTCCGCTGGTGACACGCACTTAAAAGCCGTAAACTATTCAGTTAATGGCACACCTGCAGAGCTGATGCAGAGTGAGTGGGAAGGAGTTTATTGGACTTCTCAACGTCAACTTCAGGGGACTGATCCAAACTTCTAAACATCACTTCTAGACACCACTCTTGTAAAAACTCTCCAGCGCCCACACCGCATTACCTTAATGCATTAAAGGCACTTTACCCCCCACTTTTATATCATGACGTGCTTTAGGCAAGGAGAAAATAAGACTCCAGGCTGTGGTGTGTACTTACTGCAGGTACTCTATGAAGTGGGGATATGAATGATATCAATCAGTGAAAAATCCTGCATCGGCTAGTGGGTGTCCTTCCTAACTGACAAGATTATAGGGGAGCTTTGAAGCTGCTTTTATTGGTTCCTCCACTTCATTTGGGTTTACTTAACACCTGGGGGCTTTCATACCAGCACACTGCTGTATTAAAGCACTGTTTACAGCCTCTTGCAAATTTCTTTACTTATTTATTTTTTCCCCTTCCCCATCAGCCTTTCATAAATTCCTATAAGTGTGATTGATTTGAGGGTCTCGATATCAGGACAGGGAAGGAGGATGTTTTTAACAGCCGAGGAGGAAGATAATGAAGGGGGCTTCTTAAAATGGCCGCCCTACTGTTCAGAATCCACCGCCCAAATCAAATCTTCAGCCCCTTTTTGCATGCTGACCACCTCTCTGGCAGTTTAAATGGGCTATTTTGGCTCATTTGGGGCATGATTGATACACAGAGGCGGGGGTTGTTAAAGCAGCAGAAGGGCATCTCGGTGATAAAGACAGGGTCACCACTGAACTAAAGGGGGCAGCACTAACAAGCACTTGGATGGCTGCGTTGGAAGCCCTGCCACCTGAGAGTAGCACAGGGAGGAATAAATAAGGGTAATATGGCGAGGTTTTTGAAGGAGACGAGGCGATGGGGGGAGTGAGGGATGCGAATGTGGGAGGGTGAGCAATAGGGGGTCAAAATGTGAGAGCTGCCCCTGCGGTGAGATTCTGCACTCCTTTCAGGGGCTTGTGATGAGAAAGAGATGGAGACGTTGGGGGTGGGAGGGCAGTGGGGGGAAGAAGCGGCACTCCCAGCTTTGCAGGTCAGCCGCTCTCGCCGTGTGACAATGGCGTACACCACCTGCCTCTATTGCCATGCCTCCCCCTCTTCCACTTCAAACCCTGCTGCCTGATGGAACTCTTCCCATCTGCAAACTGGCAACAGCTTGCGCATTTGTGAAAACCAGCCCCTCCATTCCCACATTATGGACTCAGATTTGAGAGACTCACACAAAACACTGGATGTTCAGTGTTTCTACCGTGCCAAGCTGGATAGATGAGGTTCACAACAACTTAAACGATGGTGGATCACATGCTAAACCAAGGGTGGGAACCTGTGTGTGTGTGTTGGTGGGGGGCAACATGGCAGCACAAACATGTGGTGGGATAGTGACGAGAAAAGAAAACAGAGAAGACAGTCCTTAATTGCCTTTTCAGTCATTAACAGGGTCCCACACCTCATGAAACATTAATTACACCAAGCTGCGGAGATAGGGGCGCTTAATTAGAAATTATTCACTGCGTGGCAAGAACTGAGCGATAGCATTTCAGCAGCATGTAAATTGTCCAAACGAGATCTAAAATAAGCATGGCGAAAATCGGTCTAGACGTCATGCTTATCTGGCTTCCTCTCACTTGACTGTCTTGTGAAGTGTGATTCCCTTTTACCTGATAACATGTCAAGTAAAGTAGGACACGTGTTAACCCTATGTTCTCCTCCCTTGTTTGCTGCTTCTACCCCTCCGTCGCTCCGGTGGCTGTTCCCTATCCCTGTACCTCCTGTGAGGTTCATAAATGATTTACGCCACCCTGCTCGTCCCCCTACAGATAGGGATGTAATTGACACAGAGGATCTGTCTATTACCCTAACATCTGGGAGGGACTGATTGGAACATCGCTCTCCCACTTTAGCCCTTCGCCTCTTAACTCTCCCTCGTTCTCACCCTTTTTAGGCCCCATCTAAAATCTACCTCTTCCCTCTCCGCAGTGAGACAGTGGCCGATGATATGACATTAACGCTCCTGATGTGAAATACCCTTGACACTGTTGAACCCCTCCTTGCTGTTCCAGTTGTTTTCCCCTAATCCCCCGCACGACTTTAAAAATGGTCCGCTCCACCCCTCATCCCAGGTGTATTGATCTTTCTCTCCACCCAACGATTGCCACCACATATTCCTGTCTTGTGTGTAGCTCTTGTGTGTGTGTGTAATGTCCTTCCTCTTACAAGATCACACAATGGAGTGGTAATAATGTCACCAGACTGTACCTAAGGTAATGGATGGGCCTCACTGTTACATGCAGGGCTCGCGGCACAAGTGCTGGCCTTGGGAAATGTCAGATGAATATCAGAGAGCAGACCGAGTGGTAAGAGTTAAGGGCAGGGGATATCTCCAATGGAGACGTAACAAAATGCATTAAGAGACATGTACAAAACCTATTATGGGTGTGCATAAGGATAGGGATGGTGGAGAAAGAATTTATGGGTCTTTAGAGAAACAAATGTGAAACTGAGATAATGGTGAAAGGCTTGGGACACTAACCTCCTGCCTACAGACCTGACTGTCTGCACATTGGCTTCATATATGGATCTTTACATGTGAAATCAATGCAATCATGTTGATGAATCTATGCTAAAAAGAACATTTACAGCTTAGCGCACCAAAACATAGGGGGCATTTACTGTATGAGGGTTTATTATTATAAGTAAAACAAATAAATATATTATCGTTACATAACCTCTGAACCAAAAATAGCTTTACATGTTGGGATATACACTTATTTGTTGTCTTGCCGAAACTTATATTGATACCACTCTCATGTCTGTACACTAAATATGACTCTAGAGCAAGCGTCTGATTAGCTTAGCTTAGCATAAGCACTCTTATTAACACATTATATACTGTTTGTTCTCTTCACTCAAAACCAAGGAGTAAAAACTTACATGCACACTTACTGCTAGCTGTTTCCCCCACTTTTACTCTTTATGCTAAGCTAAGCTAATTGGCTTCTGGCCGTAGCCATATACTTAACAGACAGATTTGAGAGTGATATCAATCTTCTAATCTAACTCTTGGCAAGAAAGCAAAGTGTATAGATCAAAATGTTGAAGTATTTCTTTAACGACAATAACTTACAGTGTATGTGAGGTTCCACTGGTACTTAATACTTTTTGATACATTTTATATCTCCGAAAGGGTCCTTCTTAGCTGTAGCAATAAATAATAAAAAATAAAAATATGCATTCTTTCCTTTTCTTCCTTGGAAAACGTGGAATAGTTTTCTTTTTTATTAACAATATACATTGTCCTATGTTATTTATATACACAGTATAAATAACAGAACACCTCTGTGGGAGACAGGGATTTCTTTCATCTCATTTCAAGGGGCTTCAAAGATTTTCTTTAAATTTTTTTTATTCTACTCTTGGGCTAACACACTCAGTGGTAACAAAAAAAAGGACCCTTACCTGCTCTTCAGATGCTGGATGCTCCCAAAACACTTGAAGCGACCGTTTACCATGATGGCCATGCGTGTGCACAGTGCTTCACACTCCTCCATACTATTGAAACACAGGGGCGAGGATAATGATGCAGGACAAACGTAAAGCAGCAATAATACCAGATGCTTGAGTCTCTTTTTTTTTTAGATAAAAAACAATGGCATCTTAAAATTGACTTCCTTGGTATAATAGGGGCATTTCAGGGATTTTTATAATGCCTGTCCTTCTCATTCAGCTACTTCTCAGTGTGCTGTATTCAGGGCTAGAACTCTGATCACAGATGTTTTTTTAAAAGGGAAGAACTCAATCAATTTTAGACCGTGTCAACTCACATTATTTTGCCGATAAAGATCTCTACTGATTTACAGAAACTTTCTCTTCTCATTTACAGCTAAAGTTTGGGTTGGAGCATTTTTACGTGTCTACTTTGACACCTTAAATAGACGACAAATTTGGTAATTAGAGGGAGAGGAAGGGACCATCTGTAGTTCCTATTATCTCATTTTTTCTCTTTCGGGGTTGGGCTGGAGCAGGAGTCATTTGTAGTTGAGGCAAAACCTGTGAAGCCTTTTTGAGGAATGGTGCAATTAGGATTATGACTTTGTAAAACCTGGTGAATCTGCCACTTAACAAAACACAACCACCTGGTTATGCCATGGACGATTGGATGCAGCTCAGCCACATTGCCCGAGACAACAAATGCTTTTATTTCTCCATAAAGGCAACACGTGTAATGAGAATAATATATTCCAAAGGAAACAACAGCGGCACAAATTATTCACGTGCATTGCCAGTGGCACAAATGATTCAAAAACCCAGGCAATTTGTGAAATAGTGAAATAAACAGGCTTGTGAATTGTTAAATGTTCCATATCGACTTGGGCCATCAAGTTTTAAGCTTCTGAAAAAAGGAGGCATTTCATTTTTTTCTTCCTCATTCAAAACCATGTCCAAAAACTGGTCAGCAGTACAGAAGAAAAAGTTGGGAAACTAACTTTACTCCAGGAAGTCTTGGATAATGAAAAGTCTCCAGCACTGATATTGACAGTTTTTCTTTTCATGGAGGAAAAAAACCCACTAGTCAGTCAATATCCCCTCATGCTCCATGAAAGCTTTATAGCAGCCAGTGTGTTTCTGGCAGCCAATATTAACTGTTATGCAGGAAACAATACCTTTTGACTAAAGTGTAACTCCAGTCAATTATAATTACAGTTATACAGCTGACGTTCATTTTACGGACAATGTGGCTGATCTGCTTTCCCTGGTAAGAAGTCAAAATATTTGGACTCTATCTTAGCGGGTGAGGTGTGAATCCATCAGAGAAAATCAATAGGTAAAGAGTGATGTTGCACCTGTGTGATGTGAGAATAACTGAGCGTCCCTCTCTGATGATACTCAGGATGCAGTCCCACAGGAAGCGTCGCGCTTTGGGGTCCATCCCAGTGGTTGGCTCATCCTGCAATGAACGTAATCTCTTTAAAACAGTTCATCATATGCTACCTCAGAAAATCATTTAAAGATATAGGATATCATAGTATATTACAGCACAAATCTACTTTGAACAGATCATCTAAAGGACCAGTATGTAGTAGAGAAATTCCAAAGGCACTATTAAGAATACAGTGTTTGGTTTGTCTCCTCTGGGCTACTGTAAAACATGGTGGTTCAATAAGGCATACTCTGTAGAACAGGACCCACTCTCTCTGTAGATAAAACGGCTTTTCTGAGGTAACAAAAACACAGCTATTCTTATTTTCAGGTGATTATACACTAAGGAAAACATATCTATGACCATTATATTCCATTTCTGTCTATAGATCCTCCTAAATGTTACACACTGGACCTTTAATGATGTGTGTGCAAACAGACATAAAGATGGGTGACATAGAAAAGGAAAAACCTGAATTATGTTAACACATAAACACATATCTATAAAGGCAAAAAATAGGAGACAGCAAACATACATGGGTGAAGTCTGAGTATAACCATTTACACATAATGGAGACACATATTGAAGCACTCTCCAGCATAGTATAACACACACACAGAGAGTCTCAGTGACTTGCTGTTTCTTTTTCCTCAGGGCTAGTCTGTCCATGCATGATTAGGGGGTGACAGTACTCAGTCCATTGGCTGGTTTCGTTCCAGGCCTGGTTCTCCCTCGCTAGCAGAGTCCTACAAATCCCAAGGGGTATTTCCATCACCATGCCCAATGTGTCCCTGTGCAAACCCTACGTGGCACTGCCTCAAGGCCGCCTGGGCTCCCTGGGCTAGCACACAATACTGAAATTGACACAGACACTGACAACACATTATCCCACTGCCTCAAAGTGGAGGCTGGCCTGGCTCAGGCGAGTAAATAAGTAGGTTTGGAATAGTGCAGCTCGACGGGCCAAGCACTGAGCCAGAAAACAGAAACGGCTGGAAAGATTATTCTGTAAATATAATTCATTATGGATTACTCATTACCTGACTGATTACTCATTAAATTGTTATTAGCAGCATAATCTGATGGATTGCTTTAAATCATGCAAAGTAATGCATTTATTACAGTTTACAGGAAGCAAATTAAACAGCATGAACTGGCATTAAAATGTATTTATATAATGTAACATTTCTGCTTTATTAGACCATGTGATGTGGTGGCTGGGACATGGGATAACAAGTAAAAATTGTAATAATCTTAATGAAGAATATACTTTGGTGAGCCCCCTTAGGGAGCCCCAAATGTGATTTAAGGTCATTAAAGTTTGTCCCTCATAATAACACGGCCACAACTTCCTAATGCACATTAAAGCCGCTTAATTGAAAGCATGTGATGGAGTGTATTCTGAGTCATGCCTTCATTAATCTTCCATCAGTGAGAAAATGCTTTTGCGCTCAGTTTTAAGTCCTGATGAATTGGAATTTTAATACGTGCAAACATGGTTCTGTGTGCTCTACGTTTTTCTAAAGGAATTTTTTTTTATTAAAACATGACCTGTGAGTGACCCCTGAAAATACACCCTCTTCATCCACAAGTAATGTACATGTAATCCTTTAGGAAATTCAGTAAGGATTTACTAAATTGATCCGAATCTTGTTTTTTTTTTCATCCGCTCACTCTTGAAAGCATATGTTAACCCAAATTCCTACACTCTATCATCCTCCTACTACTACAGAGCCTCTGTGTGCTTGTAAAGAGAAAAACAACTGATCTGCTGTAATCCAAACATCTGCACAGCATCAATATTGATTGAAAGTATTACATTCTTGAGTCTTCTTGAGAATGAAACAGCAGCGTATCTTTTTTTTACCATGTACAAACACACCAATAAAGATATATCTCACCAGGAAAATCACAGAAGGACAACCGATCAGGGCTATGGCTGTAGAAAGTTTGCGTTTGTTCCCGCCGCTGTAGGTTCCTGCTGACTTGTTGGAATATTTCACCAGCCCCAACTTCTGGATCCCCCACTCGGCCACCTTTCGAAAAAGACAGAAATTAAAGTGACCAAAACCCATTACGGTGTCAAGAAGAGTGTTCACATAAGACCCATCATCAGACTCTCGATGATGGGTGATACTTTGGCTAGGATGTCCAACGTGGTTTTCAAGGACAAGGCATGACAACTGGCATCACTCTAAGACCTTAATCACAGGCTGCTGAAGTACTCGTCAAACGGCGGCAATCAGGAACATCACCAAAGTGCACACTATCGCCATATCTCAAAGGACACAATTAGATGTCACAATAAAATGCAGCTATACAGTACTGTAGGACCTGCGTTTCGCTTCCAGTGCATTTCTTGAACATACATGTGGATATTTCTGTTTACCGATTGTGCAAATATGAATGCACAGGGGCTCAATTTGGATCAAGAGTTGGGAAAAAAAATGGCACACCACAATGGAACACGGTAAAATCAAGAATTATGCTAGCAGTGCAGAACTGGGTCCCTTTACACTGCAGCTAAGAGATCAAAGCCCTGGCGCCAGGTCTGAGGCCTATGGTCGCCGCCAGCCTCTTCCTCTTTTGATCTGTTGTAGAAGCGGGTGCTGCGAGAGGAGTGCAGGGAGGCCGCACAGGGCCGGCCACACCACTGGGCATGGTGAATAATGTAGAGCCATAACCCACAGCTGCTGCTTTTCTACCACCGGCCATTTTTCATTATGTATGGCTTCTCCCACTGTGGTTATCTATCACTTCGACATGTACTTCAGCTTGCCCTACATGCATTCTAGCTGAAAAGTATTTTGATGGTGAAAATAAAACAAAAACATTCTGAAAGGAAATAAACATGTCTTGAAGCAGTAGAACATTGGAGTTTTTTTCATCTTTTTTTGATATTCCAATTACAAAAGCTTGACAACTAATATTTTGGCTATGAATGTTAAAGATGTTAATGCCACAGCATCAGCCACATTTTTTTTAAATGTATAAGGACAAGAAGTCGGGAAAGAATGTAATGGTTACCATGGAGACTTCTTTTTCTGGTACCCCTCGTAACCTGGCGTAAAACTCCAGATGCTCTTTTCCGGTCAGGAGGTCATCGATAGCATCAAACTGGGGACAATAGCCCAAGTTCTGGTGCACGTCCCTCATTTCTGTTCGTATGCTGGAAGACAAGAACACATTAGAGATTTAGAGACAGTGGATCTCATTGATGTTTAAGATCACAGATTTAAAGATTATATTAAATGGCAAGACAGAGAATACGATATCAAATATACATATATCTATATTTATAACAGTCAGAAGGCCAAGAAGCATACACTTAATTTATGGAGCCTATTGTATTTCAACGAGAAGAAAGAGAGAATCAGAGCTGAGCTAGTCAACGCCTTTGTTTCTCTTTGAAACTCTTTCAAACTAATATAGAAGAGCAGAGTGGTTCATTTCACATTCTGTACGTGGTCTCAAGTAAGTGTCTTCAAAATTCTCTGTCTTGGAAATGAGAAACAAAAAACCCCCAAAAATCCGGCTGTGGAATGTTTTCCAGGCAAGCTGTTCCGGGCATATTGCATGCACCCTCTAGAGGCAAGTAGAATAATGGCAGGAGCAGCTGTGGAGCCAAACCATGATCCAGACATGCCCTCTCGGCAATCGTCATTATTAATACTTTTACCACTTGCAGGCAACAAATGTAAAAGCTAACTTTCTTTCTTCTTTTTACAGCTGCGTTGTTTTATTTAGAGATAATACTAGACCCATTTTTCCCCTCTAAATGCAATTGTCAGCTTGAGGGAGGCTAAACGTGATTTGATGTGTCTAGAGGCTGCTGGATCTTAACAAGGCCACAGTGAACTGAAAGCTTTACTGATCTAATATTGTGTTTTATTTGAGCTCTTAGGAAGGCCAAAGTTTGGTGAGCAAGTTTGAGTGTGTTTGGCCTGTTAAAAGATATTCATTTGACGTGACAATACATTGTGAAGTAACACAAAAGTAATGGAATAAATAATGTAACGGAATTACATTCTAGAGGGAGTAAATAAGTATTGCATTACCTTTTATAGTAAGGAGTAATGTGCAACATATGACATCTTTTTGAGTAGAAATCTGAACACTGATGATAAGTTTTTAAGAAATCACCTTTTTAGTTTGACACCGTATGTTTATCTAAGAATTCAACTTTAAGATTGTCGATAAACATTTTACAAGTCGACTGCCCTCAAACTAGAGACATCCATGTTCTTCCCACTATACAACAGACCATACACTTTGTAGTAATTCAATTTTAAAATATATTTGGTGGCACTTCATCACAGAATTGTCTTTTTTAGAGGAATAGTTGATATTTTGGGAAATACGCATACCAGCATTCGCTTTCTTGCCAAGAGTTAGATGTTAAAGCTTAGTGTAAAGACTTGAAGCAGGGGGAAAAGCTTTGTCTCTTTCCTTTTGGCGTCCCATACAGCAGCATATAGTAACCATCAGCGGCTGTATGGGACGCACCGGGCTTTCTATTGACTCTAATGTAAACCCATCCGCGGCGCTTATAGACGCTTACAGAAACTTCCATCACTACAATATTAACCTGATCGCGGAATCATGTTGCAACATTATTTGACTCTTAAATGTAAAAAACCCATCCGCTGCACTTATTAGAACGCTTACAGAAATTCCACCATACCCAAATATTACCTGATCGCGGTATATCGGATGGTTGGACAAACCATTATTAGGACAAAAAATGTAAGTTAGAATTCAATCCAACTGTAGTGTCTAGCTGTATATATGCTTGGTTATACACAAGATGTACAACAAATACAGCATTATGATGTCTAATACAAAATGCTGCCCTCCAAATTGAAATTTAGGCAAATAGATTTAAGAAACTGTGCTTCGGATTCATGTCTGCAATTCTTTAACCTCGCTCAGGGTTCATTCACTAAAGTTAGAGGTATCGCACTAGAAATATTTGTCTAGTTTTGGAGACAAAATGTCGGTATTGGTGTTCATTGCCATCTCTATTTTTGTCCTGTTCACTCTTAATTCCCTTTGATTCATACTACGGTACCAAAAAAAAAAAAGCTTGGTCAAATCTTATAAGCGAATGGTCTGCGTGGTCATGGTCGGGCATAATAGTGTTTGTTAGCTTATTACAAAAGAAGCTTCTGGCTTGTTCTTTTCTTAACAGGCTTTGACTGAATTCGCCAATTCAATATGTAACGACAAACTCCCATCTGAAACTTCCCCACAGCAACCC
>NW_023339984.1:8947891-8961315 GCF_004916995.1 Morone saxatilis | reverse complement strand
AGTCAATAGAAAGCCTGGTGCGTCCCATACAGCTGCTGATGGGTACCATATGCGGCTGTATGATGTACAAAGCGTCAGTCTTCGACGAGTTGGGAATGAGAACAGGTTGGGGAAACAGCTAACCTATTGAGCTAAAACAGTGACCTTAAATTCTGGCATTAGAAACCAAAGTTGAACCTAAAAAGTAAACATTGGCATTGAAACACATGTATTGGAAAAAGTTGTACTGGCACAAAAATAAGGTCCACTTAAAAATAAAAAAATCATTTCATTTAATTTTGATATTCTTTTGTATTCTAATGTGTTAGAATTTTCTTTTTCAGTGTCACTGGTTTTCAGTTTCAGTTTCAGAGGGGTTTGACAGGATGCGTAAGGAGGGCGTGATTTACATATGTGCACACTAATGAGAAAATGTCACTCATCCGTCTCACTCAGGTAAGCTGCTCCTGAAGCCTCTGATCACAGACACACACACTCTTAGCATACAACAATGGCTTCCAGGAGTTCATCTGAAACTCCCAAACCACAAGTATGTGGTAATTCTCTCTGCTGTTGGTTTTTCACATAGAACCAGGCTGGGTTAAAGTTTTAGATGACGTTCTGCAGGACTGACCGAGGTCCAACTGGAAACAAAGACCATTCATTAACAGGTTATGCATATGTTAAATTCATATAAGAACCAAAGTGCAAAAAGGAGAAGTTATGCAGTGTATTATGTTAATAATTGAGCTTTAGAGGTGCTGGTGGGTGGATTATTTTTTTTACCCTTGGCTAGGCTTATGTCCTTATGCTAAGCTAAGCTAATTGCCAGCTGGGTGTGGCTTTATATTTAATGTACAGACACGACACTGCCAGCTATCTTCTCCTCTAAGTCTTGGAAAGAATGTAATCAGGCGTATATCCCAAACAGCTCCTGTCAGTTTGTTCTTTGGTCTTTCACAACAACAGTCGGCCAGTGAGCCACTACTGGATGTCAGCAGGCTAGCCTTTTTTCAAGCTACTTCTTATGAGTATTGTGATCACACAATCACAGATAACTCTCAGGAGAGAGGCAGCTTCTTTTCTTATGCCGATCATCTTTTTTTCGCCAATGCACAGAAAACGTAATGAGCTGCAAACAGAAGTGTGGGCGTGCTCACATCTGTTTTTCTCTCTTTTCAGTTTTTGCTTCCCCTAAAGGTCTCTGGATTTTTTCTTTGATCTCCGTTACCCACATTAATCAACATTAACACTGCTGTGTTAGGCCTTGCTCTATTCAGCGCCCTTTCTTTGTTGAACACAAAGTAAATTACCAGATGTATGAATGAACACCTATAGCAACCCTGAATCCAGCAGCAGCTTACACTCAACCTTGCTCGGATGTGCCGCCTTGTTGTCTGTTCCTAAAAATAAGGAAGAGCAAGCCTTCTTTCGCTCAAGCTCTTGAGTCTTATATTGCTGCTGTCAAGGTATTTTTTTGGCGTGTACAAAGATTTCCTATGACTGATTCTGTAAGGCAGAGACAAAAAACAGAGCAAGGTACAGGATGAGGATGTGAAAAGGAATGAAATATGTGCAAGAGGCAGGAAGAAAAAGCGAGAGCAGAGTCTTTCTGAGAATATCGCAGTGAGGAGACATGAGAGAACCGCAGTTGAAAAGACAGAGACGGCAGAACATATAAGAGATATCGAAAACTACCTAGCACACAAAAAACACGTACTGTGAGTAAGAGAGATAGAGAGATAGAAAGCTGTATTACACAAAACAAGAGAAGCTGAGAAAGGGTGTGTGCTATAAAAAAACAACAACCCCAACCTCAGCTCGATCCCCATCTGAGCAGCCATCTTGGGTGGCTAATTATGATGAGTTACTTGGTGCACTAGTGGGAGTTGGCGCCTCACCTGTATCCATTTAGGAAGGCCTCTCCACTGGAGACTGGGATGTCTCCTGTCAACATCTTGAACGTGGTGGTTTTCCCAGCCCCGTTGATTCCCAGCAACCCGAAGCACTGGCAGGGAGACAATGGGGAGGCCTCCATTAGGAAAACAGTGTTTTGTAGATTAAAGCCTCATTGGAAAACAGACAGGAGACGATGGTGCTGGATGGCATTTAGTTTTCTTTTAAACAAATACTACCGATTAACCCCTTTCATGAAGTTTACCTATAGACCGTGTAAATATTTGCTCAGTACATACAATGTAAACTACAGTTTATAGAGTATGCATGACTGCTTCAGTGTTTAGCAAAATAAAAAAAAAATGATATTTTTCTGTACACAAACAAGAAAACAAACACAAAATCAACACAACTGTTCCCAAAAGCATTTCTTCCTGCTTCTGTAAATGTCTACAACAAACACTATCCTCTCTCTGTCTTTTCTCCCTGATGCTGCTGATTTTACTTCCCTCTGGAGGGCATGCGGCAGGAAGCCCCTGCAGTCATGTGACCCGCCTTAGGTGCTCTGGCTCCGGCATAAATATTTGATTTCTGTCATTCATTGATCCCTGCTTGTTTGTGACCTGCGCTTGTGAATGCATAGAAGAGGGCTAAGCTTGATGTAAATAATGCATGGAAATGCAGTGTGTGATCAGCAGAGCCCCGTGAATGACAATATTCCATTGGCATTTACATTGGGATTTGAGTAAACAGTGGCAGGAATGAATACCACCGGATAGCCCACTGAACACGAATGCCTGTCAGCATTTGAGATTATGTTTAAATCAAGCTTACAACGGCACTGTGTGTGTGTGTGTGTGTGTGTGTGTGTGTGTAACGTATAACATGTTATAATAGGTAAGAATGGTTTACACTGAAATTCATTTTTTTTACACAAAAGTTCCTGTGGAAAAAAATCACTTTGTTATATTTTGTTAATTTAGTTCCCCACTGCTAATCTATTGAACCAAACATCACTGGGTCCTCGTGCCTTCCTTTCTCAGACCCCGTTGCTCTAGCAATGCTCCTCTACTTGCCTGCTTGTGAGTTTTCAGCACACACATGCTTTGGCAGAGGCATAATGGCAGGAAACAAGCCCGATAAGGAGATTAGTGTTCCTCCTAACGCCTTCTCTAAGCAGCGTTTGGAAGATATTTTGATTCGACTCGGTAAAAAGAAAGACGGAGCCAAACAGCAATTCAAATCTTCAAGAAATAAAAAAAAATGGCAAATCAAAGCCCAGACAGAGAATCCCTGCTCCTTGCTCCTGTGTGTCAACATTTTGTAAATATTGTCATTAATATTCAAATTTGAGTTGAATGTGTATAATTAATCAAATAATAATTAATTCATATCCAAATGTCATTTTCACAGGCAACAGAGAATGAAATATTTTCTCCCATATGGGTGTTGATGGTGAATTTTGAAAAGCAATCAAATGTGTAAATGCAACAAAGTCCTCTAACATGGACGACACAGACTATATAGGCTTGAAAAGGTGCTAGTGTGATTCAGCAGCATTTGGCTCACCTCTGCGGCAGGTACGCCCACACATAGCCTGTCCACAGCAGGAGTGCTCTTCCGAGGGTATACCTGCAGAGAGCAGACAATAAAATGAATCCACCAGCCAGCCAGAGAAAGAGAGAGAAAGAGGGAGAGTAGGTGAAAGGCAATGGGAAGGTGGGGAGCAGACAGAGAAAGATAGCAGAGAGGATAGCATGAGAAAATATGGAGTGATAGACCAGAGCAGCAGGGAAGAGTGGAGATTGAAGAAGGAGGGAGAGAGAAAGTGAAGGAAACAAATTTTAACAAGAAGGGATCATTTGCAACATTTAGAGCGAGCCAGATGGGAAAAGGTATTAAAAAAGGTAGACACTTCGCACATGGGGGGGAAGGTGAGGACATGAGCATCAGTATTTTTGACTGCAGTGACGGTATTCATGAAGTAATCTGTCTCCACTTTGAGCACCACTTTAGTACCCTCAGTAACCTTCAACACACTCACAAGTCACCCAGTATTTTACGTTTGGACACAAACTTTAGGTACAGCCACGTTTGGCGGTCTCATCATACGATAAGATGACTTTAGTGAAAAAATACCATCCTTAATCTGAAAAAGTCAATATCAGCAGACACTATGGGCGGTGTATAGACATGATGCTCATTACATACTAGAAACCAAATTGTTGGATGGATGAAAAGTACAGAAACAACTCGAAATTAGCTGTGCTTTGAGCTAAGTGCTAATACAAGGTTAAAATGCCTGCCATGTCACAGCAGTATTAACAGGTGGTTTTGGCCAGTTTTTGAGGAAGTGGAGCAGGCTATAAACACAACATTGCTGGCACTCTCCATATTAAGTTGTTATGGTGAACTAGCAGACACAGAGCAACATTAGCATTTGTTTGGAGTCGTGTCAAGTTCAATCTTCCCTCTCCTTTCAGCTCTTTTTTGGTGTCCACAAACTCCTGAGGGGAATATCTGGCTGATGTTATCGCTCCAGTATGTTCATTCACCAGGTAGTCACTAACTTTTTCTGTCTGCTTTTTGGTGCTGAGTGTGTCTTTCAGTGGCTTTAACAGAGCTTTATTTTGCTGAAAACATCTGTCTGTTGCTGCTGGAAATGACACCCATGTAAGAGTGAAACAACAAAAAAGGCAGTCTGGCAGTAAAACCAAAACAGTGAGCTGAAAGAAGCTAAAATGCTCTGTAAGAACCAAGTAAGCCATTTCACATTGCACTTTGCACCCACTATTGTTTATTAAAAAATGGATAATATAAGTCTTATTAGTAGTATTAGTAGTATTATAAGTGCAGCTTTAAGAACTAATATATTTTATTTATTTAACTATTATAATAGATAACATGCATATGGTAGCATGCTATGTTAGCATTAATCAAAATACAAAAGAGGCTGGCGGACTTTTGACATTACTTTTAGGGATATCCTCTTACAAACTGAGGTGTTGCTACATGAAAAGTCAGGGAATCAAGAAACTCATGAAGACTGAGTGTCAGACATACCAACATCGCCATCACTGAATCTCCTACCATGGCTTGAAAAAAAAGAAAACTAGACCCCATAGGATGCAGCATCCCCTCTCTCAAGAAGAAGAAAAGAATAAAACCTCACACATTCTGATTGTGAGTCAGTATCCTGCTAAGACCATGTGCAACACTGGAAATGAGAAGGTGGTTGATGTTTTTCACATCTCACTTGAAAACTTCCCATGCTGCATCCACATCCTCCCCCGCTGACCAGCCTCGTCCAAGCACATTTGCATTCAAATCTGCATCATCTGAAATCTCACCAGAGGAGGTAAAGAAACCCCCCACTTGAAGGGAAACATGATTTCTTACAATCAAAAAAAAAAAAAAGAAACATTCGAAACATTCGACAAAATGAGGTATTTAGTGCATGAGGTGTTTTTCCACATCCAAGTCTGTGTTAGGTTTGATATGTTTTCAAAGTGGTTTGAAAGCGGCATTGTCTTGCTCTAGCACAAAAACACAAGACAAGGCCTTTGTTGTTGCTGCTGAGTATGACAGTAAAGACATTTAGCATTCAGAATCAAGGACAGTACAGTGCCCCTTTGAGTTATGAAAAAGTGACTACTGTTTTTAAAAGTTGAAAACATAGTTCTCGATGAATGCTTGTGTGTGTGTTTACGTGCCTGTATGCGAGTGTCAGAACCTGAAACAGTGAACGTTCATTAAAACAGAAAAGTGACAGCTTAAGTTTCTCAGTGTGAAGGATACATTTCCTGTATAGAATCTCTAGACCACATATCCACCTTTTAAAAACAGTCAGCTGTCCCAGCTGTATTCAGAATGCTACCAGGCAAATGTAAATTTAGAACTGCCACTTCAAGCTCGACAAACAATGACATTGCATTTATTCCACAGTTGGCACATCAAAAGCATTTGATAAAAGCAGGACTTGCACATATCCACCATTCCTTCAGTGCCATCTGGCAGCTGAACTCAGCACGTATCAACCTGGATAACACACACTACTTTTTAGTGATAGTTTGCAGTGCTAAAGCTACATCAAAGCAGCAGATACATGTAAGGAGGAAGGCAATTAAAGGCTAATTCCCCTCTGACTCGAGCACCACGGCAGCTGTCACGATAAGCAGGCCGACGTCTAATCAGATGAGACAGTTGAGAGAATGTGATGGTGGCAGCAAAACTAAAATATAGATTTAGGTTGGAAAATCACAAGCTTCAAACGCCGACTGCTACAGCTCAAGCACAGACACTGCTTTATTAAAAAAGCACTCGCCAATATATCACTAATTTATTGAATTCATTCAACAACTGTACACCTCAGCCCTACTAGGTCAAGTTCAAGTACCTAAAGTTAAACTCAATGTTATTCAATAGTGGTAATTGTATAAAAAGTAGATATTGTTACATTATATTTTATTCTTATTATACTTAGATTGTCAATATTTCTCTTTATTTCCAGTACTTCTACTTGGAGTGGCCTTTCAACCATTTATACTTTTAACTTTTATTCTTTATTTCTATTTAACTTCTCTGTTTACTTGCTAACTTTTTTTCACACACTCCTACTAGAAGCAGGAAAAAATAACCAATAACCAGGCTGTACATTTTTCAATATAAAGAGATTAATATTAAGATAATAATCACAGAAGATATATACTGTTTTGGTAGACAAAGGCAGCCATTCTGTAATCATACAAGACAGAGGTTTTGTCAAACGAGTCTCATCTGAACCACTTGTATTCCCAGAGTGCATATTAACAGGAGCATACTTGTGGCATGCCAAGGTGCCACTCATCACTCATTAGTCTGCTAAATTCAAACAGCTGTCACAAGGTTCTCCGAAACTTTCTCTGTCAACTTAGTGAGTGACTGGAAGGTTAAACTGACAGCACTGGGCCTGGAAAAAAAACGCTCACAGACGGACACACTTCCATTACAGTCTCCATCGATTACGATGCCGACGCTAATGCAGCAGCTAAGTGGAGGGCTAGCAGGTGGGGCACATAGCGAAATGCTCCTGTTTAGAGCAGCAGGAAAAGGAAGAGGAGGAGCAGGAATTTGACACATGATTGATGGCCTGTCGATCGCTTCAGAGGCATGCTTAGATTTATGACAGGGCTCAGCCTGTGGTGTATGGCCACTGAAGCCACGCGCTCATTGATCAATTTGTTATCTACACCCCAAATGGATGGGCCACAGCTGGGGTGGGAGTCAATGAGGGCACTGCAGGAAGAATCCTGATGCCTTCTGCCATTGCACTGCTGTTTTTGTGCGGTGATGGGCCACTGTGTCTCATCTCAGAGAAATATTGTCAACCGCGAAGGCGCGTATGAACAATGACTGCCTGTCAACAGCAAACAAGCTTAATCAAGCTTAATTGTGCAAACGTTTGGGGCTGTTTTAAAGGTGTATTTACAATAAAAACTGAAGTTTTTAGTGCATTTAAAAAAGTAATCCCTAAGTTTTAGCTGAAAAAAAAGAACACACCTCTCCATGTCTTTTCACCTTGCGAGATGATTTGCAATACATTACCCATCCAACTGTTTTACCCAGTGCTTGTTCGGTAATTACCCCAGGGAGTGTGGCACACGTCTGTGTCCGTGAGCAATGAGTGAAAGATTAAGTATAGTGAGACTGAGAAGACCGAGGGAGTAAAGGAGCGAGGAAGGCTGGGTAAGAAACGAAAGGCTGTTAGATCGTCCAGCTGTCGGCACTGGAGCAGCAAAGCAGGCTGCTGTGGTGACACTTCCTGCTGCCGCGCCGCCCGCAGGGAAGGAACATCTGCCGATGGATGAAGTGTTAATCTCGGTGGTGTTGAGGCACGCACCGTCACAGCACGCTCGACTTCACCTACTGCATGGAGGGAAGGGTCGGAGCTGTATAGGAGCGCATACCTTTACACCCTTAAAAATGCAATCTTGTTTGGTTCTCGTGCCTACTTATGATGTTTGTGAATGTTCACAGCTGCAGGCTAGCAACCTGTCTTTCCCACTTGCCTTGCAAGCTGAATAATGCAAGTGCACGAAAAAAAGTTTGAAAAGTCTTTCCACCCGCACACATAGAGTGGGTTACTGCTGTTCATTGTCTTAAGATATTAATAGTTAAGCTTCTTACTAATATCAGAAAAGAGGAAAATTAAACCAGACCGGAGAAGTTTGTCTCGTACGCCGCTAAAAAGGCTTGCATGTAATAAAGAAATTATTAAAAACAAGATAAATATAATTCTAATGATAGAATAGAAAGATAAAATGAAAATGCAAAAGTGTATATTGGCCAGGTGGGTATCTGTTTTGTATATAAAAATATTAAATGAACACACAATCTTGTACACACTCAAGTGCAAATGTGTAAAGGAGAGCAAAGGATTTAAGACAAGGCCAAGGATACACACACAGAGGTCAGAAGACAGAGTTGAACATCCCAATGAGGGAAGAAGCTTTCCCTCTCTATTGGACTTTTTTTCCACAAACTATTAAAAATAATCTTACACCACAACAAGCAGAAAAAGAAATGACTGAATGCCAGAGTAGGAAAAAGCGTATCACGCACTACATCAGAGCAATACTTTGGCAAGAGCTGAAGAATGTACTACACAATACCTTGGTAAGGTCACAGATCCTCAGAAGGTCATTCTGGGCCCTCCCTTCATACACCCGCTTACGTTCCCGAGCAACATCGATATCCTCTTCTTCTGCAGATAATGACTTCGCTGAAATAAGCCTGGCAGAGAGAAGTCAACCACAGTTGACAGTTGACAACACCCTTCATTAAAATTAACATGAACTTGCATGACAAATTATCTCGGTCAAAGTTTAAGCTCAGTGAAACAATCTCTGCAATTTCCATAAATAGGAGAAGCCAAAGGCATTAGTTTCCATGGCAACCTTGCTTTTGGAGTAAGTAAACACTTGGGCAAAAACAGAATTTTGGGTAGTATTTACCAAACACATCCGCGGTGCAACAGATGTTTTATATAAAATGAATATGAAATACATTACCAATTTAAATTATCTGAACAAATTTTGGATGTGAATACACAACTTTATTGAAAAGATGGACGAGAAGAAACATGACAAAGGCGTGTAAGTGAAAGAACTTTTTCCAGTCAATTTTAAGTAAATTCGCTCTGAAATTACAGTTGTCTTTACCTTGGTTTGCAGAAAAACTTGTACTGGATGAGGAGTGTGATGGCAAACATGACAAGTCCCTGGATTGACATGGCGCAAAGGTTCTTTCCCACCATTTCCCAGCTCAGTGGGTCCTTGAAGCGGTCTTCCCCTGATAAAGAAGGTAGGAAGGGAAAGTGACAAATACGGTAATAAACACAGTCAATATACACAGAAAAGAGTAAGCAATTAAATGCATTATTACTGTATGTTACTTTATAATAATTTCTACTAATTCTACAAGCTCAGGGGATGATTCAGCATCGTCAAGACAAAAAAAGAAATCACCAGATGCATGTTTTCTTTTATGGACAGCCAAATATGTCTTTGTCAAAAGTTAGTGGAGAGCTGGAATTTGTCAGCTCTTTGAAGTATTTTTGAGACACATTCATTGGTGAAAGCCAGCTGTTTAGTACGCCACTTAGCCTTAAAAATAAAAATTGCTGTCACCTATGCCATGTGAGAAAATCACTGATATCCTGTACTTTTCATGTTGGAGCATCTTTTGCCTAATGAACACGTAAGTGAACCGCTGACAGGCCCCCTCACTCTAATCACTGTCAATTCTCCATCTCTCTCTTTCCTCCCTCTCTCATCGTCTACAACCCTTGAGCCCGAGGGGGCAGAGTAAGGAGACAAGAAAAACGAAAGCGCTTTCAGTCTCATTCTCTGGTAAATAGCCCCTCTCCACACTAGCCCTTTTAGGTAGTGATTGCTTTTCTCTTCCTGCTCTCCGCCACCGCCGCAAATGATTACTCAAACCACTATTTCCTGCTCCATCTCTCCACAGATAAGACTGCTCTTCCTCTTTCATGTGCCTCTTTGCCTCTTGATGGCCCCCTCAACCCCCGGCTCCACCTCTTCAACACCGTACCCCTCTTCTCCCTTTCCCTAGAGCTCTAGAGGAGGTTTGAGAGCAGTGTTACAGGTCAAACATTTTTTCCTGCTGGGATAAAGAACTAGCGTTTTGAATAAAATAGTGTAGTGTCACTTTAAAGAGAAGGCATAGTGTTATTTCAGGGTCTAATACACGGGTAAGAGGCATACGCACAAGCACACATATCGTGTCTTGCGATACACATTCCTGCCAATGTTTTCACACTATTTTACTGATCTACGGGTTGCAGTAATGAGTCAACAAACGCAGCAATAGCGAGAAAGTTTGCTAGCTAGTAAACATGTATTTAATCAATTTGATTTTGAGACTCATGTAATATGCATTTGAATGCATTTCTGTTTATATATGAGGTGGATAAGAAACATTTCTACAAATAGCTGCTGGACCTGATTTATTATCGTAGACTGGCCACTTAGATAGAGGAAATTGCCTCTGATTAACATTTGGTAAAAGCATGTGTAAAACCTGCTGCACGTTTTCTGTCAGACACATGATAAGAGACTACCCGATGAAGGAATATTGATGCATATTCCCTCATGGCAATGTGTGCCAGGCTTAAGAAATATCCCCCAATGTGTTCTGTTAGTGAATAACACAGAATATAAACAAAAGCGTTGTTTGTTACAGGTTACGTTTAAGTGCAGACCTTCGCATTCACATTCTGTTAAAATCATGTTGAAAGCTCTACTTTAGAATCAAATTACTGTCAATAGAGTGAGACTTCCTGCGAAAATGTGTCAGCATCACATAATATCTTAAAACGTGGCAGATTGCTGCTGTGTGATCAAAATATAGTCGCTTGAGTCTAGAAAGGTGCAACATGTTCATTTGTATTGTATTACTAAAAATGTTTTTATCTCACCCACTCGGCAGATATTTTCTTTTGTTTGAGAAGGAAATAATCTTAGAACTTAATATTAAACTTCACAAAATGGATCACTAGAATGAGGATTTTTACTGAAAGATTAGTTATGTTGATAGTAGTGGTGGCCTCTTACCAAAGTTACTGAAGAGGGTGGCCATTGCCTGGTTCTTGGCCATGTCAATTAGCCCTCTGCCCAGACAGAAATGTGGGAATATCAGCAGCACCTGCTTCACTATGTTGTTGATGCGGGAGACATTCTGTTGAAGAAAAAGCACACAAACAAGATATAAATTGGTGGCATGTAAAACGGGCACCGCATATATTAAGACTGAGTCCTTAGTGCTGCGGCAGGCCAGCTCAGGCCTTTTGCTGCATGTCATTCCCTCTCTCTTTACCCCACTTTCCTGTCCATCTTTTCAGCTGTCACTCTATTAAAGCATAAAATGCAAAAAAAATCTTATAAAAAGGAAAAAAAGAAGCTTTAAGTATTTAGCCAGCATAAGCACAATATGTTGACTCGCTACCTTGAATCAGCAGTGCCAGCGGCGTGAGAGGTTTTGAAGACAGTGTGTAACGCCCTGATGCAAGCATGGATAATTAACAAACATCCTGCACTCCATTTTCATGCTGTGCGCCGTTGTGTTGCGGGGCTCCACATGGCCCGCTGAGGGAGCGCGGATGATCTAAGTTCATCTACCTTCTTGTTGTTGGAATTTAGCAAACGATAGGGAGCACGCTGTGTGATCTGTGAGCTAGCACACATACAGTATGTGTAAACACAAACTGATTAGGTGGTGCTCCGGGAAAGCAGATGTTCATCCTTAAAATTATAACTAAAGGTAGAAGGAGCACACAGAGACCAAAAAAAAGACACAGCTGAAACACAATATAAAATGTGAAAACACCTACAGGCACAATGTGTGTCTGCCTCTTGTTCTTTCTTTTGATACTGTGTACAAGAACAAAGCGACACACAAACACAAAACCAAAGCGTATTGTTTCACCGTTTCACAAGGCATACATTAAGAGCTAGTCTCATCTTGACAGGGCATTTCCTGGCTACAACTTTGTCTTTCTCTCCAAAACTATACTGTCCCTTTCTCCCTTTCCTCCTCCCAGAGGCTGCAATTCAGCAGCCCTGTAAAGCACAAAAGAAATAATGAATTAAATGAAGGCACAATGGATGTGGCTGTAACAAACTGTCTCAAATAAATAAGTACAGTAAGCCAGGGAGGCAGGGAGGGGTGAGAGAGGAAAAGGCAGAGAGAGGGAAGACAAAATATTACTACGTTTGGCGCAGCATGGCGTTCAAAAGAAAGTTCATGCATTATGCATACTGCTTCATTGCAGCATAGTCTTCAAAGCTCTTGCATACATGGAGAGAGAATCTAAATTCATCATTTCCACTTTTTTGGGTGAGCCCGAGCAAAGAGTAGGTGGGGCGGGGGTGGCGGGGCATTTTGTTAAAGCTGTGTGCAAGATTTCCAGATGATGGCCATTATTCTGGCAGAATTTGTTCATGGATGTGTGCAACTGCTTTGTGATTTATTAGTTTCACTGAGTACGCTTTCAACTGTCAGTTGAGAATGAGTGCATAAAGCCGTACGCATCTGTCAGCCTTAAAAAAAACAATACTAATGTCAGATTTAAAGGTATTGATATATACTTATGTATTATTATGTATATGATTTATTTTTCACCTTCTTGCAGAGAGGTAGATGAGAAGATTTATACTACCATGTTTTTATAGTAAATATGTAGTAAGAGCCAGCAGCCTTAGTTTAGCACAAAGACCAAAAATGGGTAAAAAGTTAGCTTGGCTCTGTCCAAAGGTAACAAAATTCGCCAATCAGCTCCATTACAGCTGACTAATTAGAATGTTATATCTTGTGTTAGTTACTTCCTGGAATCGCTGGTTTCCCGGCAACTGGTGCCAGCCAAGACACATGACAGAAAACTCCAGAAAAATAGCTAATAGCACTAGCCCAGTTCTTTTAAAAGACAAAAACAAGATGTTAATCATTAGTGAGCTTCAGAGTGACAGTAGGCAGATTTTGTTAACTACGGAGTGAGCCAGGTTAGCTGTTACCAGTCTTGATGCTAAGCTAAGCTAACCGCCTCCAGGTTCCATATTTAGCAGACAGCTGTCAGAATGGTATTTTACCCCATCTTGGATAGTCTAAAATCAACATTTATGCAGCAAAATAATTTAAAAACAATCACTGTTTTATGTGGAAGAAATCTCTCTCTTAACATTTATGTATTACAGTGTTGGGATTTGGCCATGTCCTTAAAAAAAGAAATGTTCATTACTGCAGTGAGGCCCTTATGTAAGCAATAAAGCCTACTTATAGTGACTAAAGACAAAGAAAAAGGGCCTGCCAGATAACAGACCCCTCAGCGGGGGGCCAAGAATGCGGCCAAGGTGTGGCATGAAAGCAATAAACGCCCAAACACCGGCCCTTCATTGGTCAGATTCCCTCGGACCCCAGACCTGTCATCCTGGCTATTTAAGCCCAAGAGACGCCTTTCTCGCTCTCTTCTCTTCTTCCTTCGCTCTCTCGCTCAC
>NW_023339984.1:8939118-8947791 GCF_004916995.1 Morone saxatilis | reverse complement strand
GGGGGACAATGAGCAGTGATTATAGTAATAATAGTATCTGTAGTAATAATAATAATAATAATAAAAAGAATAATAACAATAATAATAAGCAGCGAGCGAGCCGAAAGCGCCTGGCCGACAGCTGTCGGGGAGGAGGAATAAACATCAACATGGGACTAGAATCAGAGCTGGAGGGGCCTGAGACACGTGAAGTGACTGTTATGTGTTGGCATGCGTGTTACAGAGAAAGTGAAGGGGGGCAATTACATGTTTCCACAGGGCAGCACACAGTGGAAGGTTGTGGAGGGCCTGCTGATAGAGAAGTCGCACCTAAAAAAGAAATCATATAAAATAAAAGAAACAAACACCAGACGGCAGCATTGTGTCAGTAAGACTGAACCAAACTAACAAAAACAAAACAAAGTGTGGAATGAAGGCAGAGGTTTAGAACAAACAACAACAAACATCCACTTTACACATTATTGCTGATAAAAACCTGCAGAAGAAGAAATCAGATTCAGTAACAATAATCACTTCCTGCCAAACTTCATTCATTGTTACTGGTTGTGACATCTGTCTGTAGCAAAGATGAGGACTACACTTCCTGTTGTTGTCACATGGCCTCCATCACTAACTCACCTCAGATCGCTCCTTTAGTTCCCTCTCCACAGCGATCGCTCTGCCGAGAAACAAACAGCCGGTCAGCTTCACTTCTGGAACTACTGTGGCTGTTTTTATTGGACCACACTGTCCTACATCCACCAGCCAACACACACACAGCTGCAGCTTTATCTGGCAGCGCTCCCACGGTTACTACCTCATTACTTTGGGCTTTTCTTGCACTCACATTCTCCAGTTGGCCAGACACTTTGGAGAGGTACTGCTCAGCATCCTGGCCTGGAACTTCAGGTGTTCAAGGTTTCCGTCCTGCCACTCCTGATGCAGCAACCTGAGACACAGACTGCAGTCAGAGACCTGTCTGTCTGCTGCCGACCACACTCTGTGTGTGTGTGTGTGTGTGTGTGTGTGTGTGGACCTTAGGCTCAGTTCAGTGTTGTTAGGCATGGCGTAGCTCAGTCTCTCCAGCACTAGGGCATGCTGGGACTGCGGCAGACAGCTCAGGTACAGAGTCACCACCTGGAGACACAAATCAAATAATCATCACAATGTAATGTCTCCCCTCCCCAACGCGCACTCTGACCTCTGACCTGCAGACACTCAGAGTCTTGCCTTGTTGTGGAAGCGGTAGCAGGTCCAGAACTCTGCCGGGTTGAATGGGACCTCCAGCCGAGACGGGACGGTGCTCAGACAGCGCTGGACCAGGTCTG
This sequence comes from Morone saxatilis, assembly GCF_004916995.1. NCBI lineage: Eukaryota > Metazoa > Chordata > Actinopteri > Moronidae > Morone > Morone saxatilis. The sequence goes on along the minus strand of NW_023339984.1, from coordinate 8,946,484 downwards.
AGAACAGTTTGGACTGAGTGTGTGCCGGACTGCGAGCCTGCTGACTGCAGCTGAACAGCAGGTAACTGCAGACACAGACAGGTTTAATGAGGCACTCTGATTGGCTCAGACTGTGTATGAATGACTCCAGAATTTAAACACTCACTCCATCCAGAGTTTGTGAAGCTCTTCCAGCTGCATGGACGACCCCAGCGCTCTCTCGAAGGCGTCCACTGTCTCCTCCACGGAGCCGTGCAGCCACTGCCAGCGACTGCAACCGACAGTGTGTATGTGGAATATGGATTTCACAGGGAACTTTAACACAGTTAACATCCGTTTCAAATCCTAATGCTTTGGCCATTTTAACAAAGACGTAAAAACATTTTTTCATGTGAGGATCAAAATTCATTTTAAACTCAGAATGATGCTGAAATGCAGATTAATGCTTTTATTATCAGCCGTTAACATTGTTGCAACTCTTTTTACCGCTGCAGTCAGGAGCTCACATTAACCTGCATTGTTCCTTTACCTCACCTCTCCCCCTGCAGGAGGCGCCTCAGTCCGACAACCTCTGCATTATGACAGCAGTGTTCAACAGGCACAGGGCTGCCCTCTACAGGTAGATCAGACCACAGCAGCGTCTGACCTCTGCTCTCTGTGTGAACATGCTCTCCAGCAAAACCAGCTCAGGAATCTACAACTGCATTAAATCAGGGACGCTCCTGGCCACTAATTTCACTGTTGAATCAACATACATTTTAATTTAGACCCGTACACAAGAATTTAAAGACTCTGTTAGCTGGCCACTATATCCTGTAGCGATTACAGTGTTTATATTATCCATTATCTGATTTAAATGTCAGTAAACGCGTCGGGATGGTAAATGGTGAATGGACTGCTAATGCTACGTTAGCTGTCAGCCAGCAGATACAGCGAGGCCGACAGCTGCTTTATAATGTGATTGATTAATGTCATCCTAATCCATACTCTGGATATTTCTGTTCAACCTGTGAGAAATAAAAGCATCTATAAACTTTAAACCCACCAGTGGATGAGGTGGAGGTAAGGCATCTGCGGACCGAGCTGCTCCTGAAGCTCCTTTATGACGGGACCTCTCAGCAGCTCCTCGGTGGGGAAACCAAGGATGTGTCTGACGGGAGAAAACAACAGTCCTCAATGTGTTCATTTATCTCACAGACATCACAACCACAACCTGACGTACCGCAGGACGTCCACGGGTTTCTTCTGACTCTGTTCGTCCTCACAGAGACTGAGGATGAATCCTCTGAACAGAGGAACAATGGCACTCGACTTCTCCTGTCAGATAACACAAAATATCACATTGAACTTTAACAGTAGCTGCAGATGTGGGAGCTTTACTGTCTGATCTGAAGGGTATTGAGAGACATTCCTGGCTGGTTTTAGCCAGGATTTTTAATCTGAGCTCAACATGCGGTTTCATTCTGTATTAATCTCATTGTTGGTTCAGTTCCCCCGAGCTGACCTGGGCCATGAGGAACTTGCAGGAGTGGTAGAAGACCTCTGCGTTGTTGGGACACTCGGCCAGAGCGTGAAGCCACATGCTGACCGCCTGATCTGCATTTCCTTTGCTGATGTGGAGGTCGGCCAGAGAGTCTCTCAGGGTGCAGGACTCGGGACGAAACTCCAGCAGAGACTCACACAGAACAACACCCTCATCGAACCTGCAGGAGACAACAACGTCAACTTTAAATACAGCTGTCCCAAACTCGAATATACAGCTATAAACCTTGTTAATTACCCTGCTATAAATCCATTAATACCCTGCTATAAAACCTGTTAATAGACTGCTATAAAACCCGTTAATACCCTGCTATAAATCCATTAATACCCTGCTATAAACGCTGTTAATACCTTGCTATAAACCCGTTAATACACTGCTATAAAACCTGTTAATACACTGCTATAAACCCGTTATTCCACCGCTATAAACCCTGTTAAGGAGGAATAGGAGCAGCAGGAGGAAGAGGAGCAAGAGGAAGAGCTCACCTCTGCAGCACTTTGTTGAGGAAGATGAGGTTGGTGTGAAGAGGCATGCAGGCCAGCGTCCTCTCACTCTGGGACAGAGACTCGTCACTGCACTGATGGATGGCGTCTGAGGAGACACAAAGTACAAACTGATCAGAACTCCTCACACAAAAAAAATATCAGGGAGGGCAAACAGGGCAGATAGAGGGCAGATAGAGGGCAGACAGAGGGCAGACATTGAGTTGTTGTTAATATAAATTACTCTCCAACCTTGGAAGAGAGCGACAAGGATGTCGAGCGGCGTGCTGATGTCCTGCAGGCTCGTCCAGGGCAGCAGGAAGGACTCTCTGCTAACCAGTCTGGACGGACCGGACTCTGCCGGGTCGAACAAGCCGGACGGCAGCCGGTCAAACTCCGTTAGGTGGATGTAGGAGAGCCAGAGCAGAGCGCGGTCGGCGGCGGTCAGGTGCTCCGCGATGCTCCTGTCGTGGGCGGACTTCAAGGCGTTCTGCACAGACAGATTATTCCTGATGGATTATCGATTGATCGGCAGTGTAACGAATCACAAACCACAGCGGTATGGCTCACCTGTAGGATGGCCAGGGCGCTCTCCATGCGTCCTGTGAACAGGTTGAGTTCCACCCTGTAGAGCAGAGCCTCCATCAGCTGGAAGGACCGTCGCTCTGAGACGGCAGGAGACGACTCAGACAGCAGAAACTGCAGCAGACGCTCACAGACGTAATCCTTCCCCTCAAAAGAGCTCTCCAGGTTCAAATACTGACGAAACAACTTTACATTAATATCAGAACTTAATGCGGCTCAATGGAAGAACCAGAGAACAGACAGTACAGACAGTACAGACAGTAGTACAGACAGAGAACAGACAGAGAACAGACAGTGGACTTACGTTCCACCACACTTGGTAGTCGGGTGCATGCTCCACAGCCATCTCACACATCTCCTGGACCTCCTCCCTGCTGCCTCGTCTGGAGAACAGTGACAGGTAATGGCTCCACACCTCTGGGTTGTCACAGTTGGTCTCCAGAGCGCGAGACAGCGTGTTCAGTGCCGCTTCCAGACACTCTGCTGCAGACCTACAGACACACACAGACATCAGAGTCTGTCCTCACAGAGGAGACTACCTGCAGTCAGCTGAGGACTCACGTCTCGTTCTGGTTCAGGTATTTGAAGGCCAGCTTGATCCACAGCTGAGTGTCTCCGGGACTCTCCAGGACGCTGGTCTCCAGGTTTGATATGTCGTCTGTCTCGCTGACGAAATAACGTTTGTCCTCTGATGTGACACACACGTCCAGAGCGGACAGGCTGGTCCTGGAGCACACGTCTGTACGCAGATCAACCACACATTAACACAAACACAAACACACATTAACACAAACACATTAACACACAGTGTTTTACTGTCTTTGCTATATTTGAATTGTTTGATCAGAATCAGAAATACTTTAATAATCCCAGCGGGTAATTACTTTCATTAAATACTCCAGATGTAATAGACATTCAATTCAATTTTATTTGTATAGCTCCAATTCATAACAGAAGTTATCTCAGGACACTTTTCAAATAGAGCAGGTCTAGACCGAACTCCTTTTAACATTTACAGAGACCCAACAGTACCACCATGGAGAGATGTTACCTTTGGAGACAGTGGCAAGGAGACTATGGGCTATAGGTGGGTTGGTCTGGTCAGCCTCGACCACCCACCGATTATATATCCTTTATATTATATACTATTATTATGTATATGATATATAATTCTCATGTATATATTATACTATATATAGGTATAATTATACGTATACTAATATATATTTATATTTATAATAAGGTAATACTATTGCGGTACAAGTATTATCCTAACTATGTATAGATGATCAATATATATCTTATATCTAGTAGTACTCTACATAACCTTATCCCATATATATTTCTATTATTTAGGTTAATGATTGAAACTGTTCGCTCCCACCGTGTTCTCTGCCGGCCAGCATACTTCCAGCCGCTGTCTCGTCCTCGCTGTCGTCCTCGGGCGCTGCAGCCGCTCTGTGCCTCGGCTTCGTCCTCCATCCTCCTCGGTGTCCTTACAGGTGGGTGACACGGAGGGACTGCAGGGACCAAGGAGTTTCAGAGATACTGACAGTGCTGATTGGTTGATTAATCAATAACGATTAAAATAGACGAATAGATATTAAAGTTCCACACCGTGTAACTTTTGCTTTCTCGTTGGACTTTGCTTGACAAACGGGAGGGACGGCTTTCTGGTCCACTCCCCATTCGGTTTTGTTTGTTGCCGAGACAGCTTCCTTCATTGTATGTCTCTCTACCAAAGACCGCGCAGAGAAGCTTCAGTTTCGCGAAAGAACAGCTCGGTGAACACAGTGACACGGGCGATCAGTAATAAGTGATCAGTAACAGGTATCAGTGTTAGCACTGGCGATCAGTAACAGAGCGGCTATTCAGATAGCATTCGGCGATTCATGGTAACACGGGCAACAACAATTCCGACTTGTGTACCGGATGTTTGAGAATTCGGGTTACTGAATTAATATGAGGGTTAGTATTAGGCTGAATATAGTGGAGGGTTAATTGTCAATTAGGGCGAATATATGACTGGGTTAGTATTAGTGTTGGAATATTATGGATGGGTTAGGTATTTACTGTAATATATTGAGGGTTAGTATTAGTGTTGAATATATGAGGGTTAGTATTAGTGTTGAATATATGAATCTGAAACCAACCTGTGGCCATGCTGACGTCTTCGTCCGAGCTGCTCTCAGAACAGCCGATCAGCGGCAGGTTGTACGACAGGAGGTCCTGGAACAGCTGGTTTGGGGTCAGAGTGCAGTTCCTCATGTGCTGCCTGCAGAGGGAGACAAGTTATTATTAGAGAAGTTTCTCATTATAGGGACTTTGGCAGACTTTGTCTATACAGTCAGTAATGTCTTCTATTAACTCTCTCAGTGCCAGACAGGTTGACCTGAGAGTCAGTCAGTATGTTGGGGAATTGGGAAAGTAAGGAAACAGGCCTGTAATCTGTGAAGTTGTGTTCATCCCCAGTTTCATATAAAGCTTTCCCTTTCATTTGGCTTTGTTAGTGACTTTACCTGTTAGACATGAGAAGCTATAGATTAGTATCGTCTTGAGATCACTTGTGTTCAAATAAAACTGAACGGAACTTGATGTCTGAAGGAAAATGAGCTTGAATGACTTTTTTGATAATAATCAGGAATGTTCAGCTCACTGTGGGAGGTTGTGGTCTCTCACTACACTCAATAATTCAACCGCACTGTGTTTGAGTTCTCACCATCTGCAGTCGTCGTCGTTGCAGGTTCCCGTCAGGTCGAAGCGGCAGAAACACTTCCTGGGTTGGATGGAGTTGCTGTGGGTCACAGAGCTCAGAGACAACTTCTCCTTGGTCCTGTAGAACGGACTGAACCTGAGACACAGACAGTATTGATCAGACACTAGCTCGTACTATCTGACTGAGGTGTTGATCAGGATAAACCAGGACCCTCAGGTCCTCCGATACTGAGACAGGGTTCCAGTTCAACAGCACTCGCTCACAGACGGTATGTGTTTACGGGTCGCTCTCTCTCGTGGCGCTCTTTGTTAAATGGTAGATGGACTGTACTGATATAGTGACAGAGTTCCTTTTCTAGTCTTCAGACCACTCAATGCTATGTTACTCTACAGCCACATCCCCTCATTCATAGTGGTTGAGCATCAGGAGCAGTTTGGGGTTCAGTATCCTCCTGCCACCTCCTGAGGCACAGCCGCCCTCTAATTGTTAGCTCAGGCTAATCAACCATTCAGATGATCCAGGACAACAGAGATTATTCCCATATATAATATATATATACACACACACACACACGCAGGAGTCCTTCCTCTGATCCACAGTGAGTCTGAGCTGCATTCTGGTCTAGTATTACAAAGTTCTGGTTCAGGTATTGTAAGGGAAAGTAAAAGTAGTTCAGATAAAACCCTCCCTGTGTGTCCCCTCAGGGCCTCTGTAGTGTGATCTAGTACCTGTATGACCTGAAGACCAGCAGAGGGCTGTGATATGATCCAAAGGGAACCGGCTTCAGCTCTGAGCTCCCTGATTGGCTGCTGGCTGCGTCCACCTCCACTGACAGCACCTGAGAGACAACACACACACAGACACACAGACGACATAAGCAAATTTCAAACATGAACTAAAATAAAAAAACTCAAATAAGATGATTTTTAGTAAGTGAACTTGGTGCTTTTAACACTTTCAGACCTGCAGTACGTGGCTCACCTGTGCAGTTGGGGGGCTGTCCACCTGTTGTCCCGCCCTGTGCAGCTCCCTCAGCAGCAGCTCTCCCAGCGGGGGCTGCTGCTGGTACCTCAGCCTCAGAGCGTCCAGGTCCAGACCTGCAAACATCTCTGCAGGAGGTCTGGAGCTGGGGGAGGTCTTGGCGGGTTTGGAGGAGCTGCTGTCTTTAGCGGGAGTGGAGCTCGGCTGCTCCAGGTTGGGTTTCGTGCTGTTGGACTGACGGAAGGAGTGCCGGCGGCCCCCTTTAGTGGCGTCGGCAGCAGCGGCGGGTTTAGGTTCTGGTTCGTGGTCGTCAGCCTCAGGGACGTCCTCGCTGTCCAGGGTGAGTTTGTCCTGGGTGAGGTCGTGCAGTGAGGGCTGAGGCAGAGGGAAGGAGGCGGAGGGAGGGGGAGGGATCTGGACCCGAGGGTCAGGAGGGGTGGAGGCTCGTAGCGGAGGCTCTGTGGGAGGTTCTGAGGGGACCCCTTTGTTGCGCAGGGCCTGAGCCTCTTTCAGTTGCTGGATCTTGAGGGCGTACTCTGACTCCAACTGCTGCAGACGCTGCTTCTGTGCGATCAGCTCTGCAAAATGGCGCTCTGACCCGCGGGGGGTGCCGTCCACGCGCTGCAGCTTACTGGGCTGAGGGGGGACAAAAGGACCGTCAGTGCTGCACATACCTGAATACACTTTACCTGTCCCCCATTCACTTCAAGGTATCAGCCCTGTCTGAGCTTCCTCTCTCTAGCTCAGTCTAACGTGTTTTTTAACGTATGTAATGTACGTATTTTACTGTTTTTTTATATTTTTGGTTACCGATTTGGAATGTCCTTGGGTTTATTTATTCTTTTTATTTATATTGTTACAGTGGTTTGGTAAAATTCAGAAAAAAGCGCTTTTTTTGTTAAAATAAAAAAGTAAGTATGAAATATATAAATATATATATGTATTATATATATATATATATATAATATTAGTGGTCTTCTTTCATGTCCTCCTTATTTTTTTAAATAATCTTTTAATTTAATGGTTAACAACCAACATTAATAAAGCAAATTGGAAAATATTTGCCAATAAAATCCCCCT
>NW_023339984.1:8934776-8939018 GCF_004916995.1 Morone saxatilis | reverse complement strand
AGGCACCAAATTCAGAATCTATGTTACATTTGGACTACATATATAACCCACTTTCAATAAAGATGAATGTTTCCACGGGTGAAATGCTTCTTTAACTGATTAATTGTTGCAGCTCTAAAAGCAGGTGGTCCTCCTGAGGGAGGTGACTGAGCAGCCGAAGTCGACTCCTTTCATTGCACTCTGCACCTTTCATTGTGCAGACTGGAATATTTGGTAATATTTGGTAATATTTTGTGTGTGTGCAGCAGAGACAGAAGTTGGACGCACCTCGACCGTCCTTCGGGCCTCTTTGATCATGAACTCCAGTCCTCCAAATGCCACTTGTGAGGAGCTGCAGGCATCCATATCGGAGTCACTGTCATCTGAGTCGTTGAGAGAAACCACCACAGACTTATGTCTGGGCAGCTGGATGGAGACAGACAGGGAGACAGACAGGGAGACAGACAGTGAGACTCTGCACTGACCCAGGACCTGTTATTAACATTTCATTAAAGCAGACTGATGGAGACGAGCAGGTTCTCACCACCAGTGGAGCTCTGACACTGTGGTGTCCTCTGGTGAACTTGCTGGTTCTGGACTGAGACACCGTGTTCAGACTGACGGTGCTCAGGTTTCCTCTGGTGGGCTGCTGGACGCCGGCAGGAGGGGGACAGCTGGGAGATGGAGGACCACTGGAGCTCTTCTCCTACAGACAGGAACCAATAGATAGATCAATATTTAGAGGGATCAGATTGAAAAGCAGCAGCTTCTGGAGGAAGTCCACCGGATTCTGATCTAATCTGGAGACGTTTACACAAGTTCACAACTCTTGAGAGTAAAAAGTGGATTTATCTTCACTCCTGCCTGCTGTCACTGTCGCACACTAACCTCAGTCGCTGACACTCTCTTGTTGGCCATAGACATCAGACAGGTCTCCCTCAGCAGCATCTCCTCCTCCTCTTCCTCATCTGCAAAGGGAGGCTTGGGAGGAGGCTCCAGCTCGTCCGGTGGAGGAGGGAGGGGTGGAGGCGGGGGAGGAATGCCAGACAGCATGGGGGAGAGGAACGGCTGAGGGGGAACAGAGGAACCAAAGGCTTTATTACAGGAACAAAACGCTTTTACTTTGAAAATGTTGCAGGAAATCTGATCAAATCAAACTTTTTCTCCATTTTAATCTAAATAGTAAAATAACTACATTGTTCATCTCTTCCTTTAAAAGATCAACTGTTTTATCAGCAGATACAAAAAGGAAAATATTATTACATAGTTTATATTTTTAAATGCATCCAAATAAGGATCAGATTGTTAATCATTACAGATCATTACAGAGGTGGGGGGCGTACCATTCCAAAGTGATGAGAGTCGGAGACGTAAAGAGACACCTGAGGAAAACATCCTGGATCGTCTGCAGGAAGCTGCTCATGTGTCGGTGACGGTACTGAAACACAGTTATTACGTAAATCAATGACAACCTTCCACAATAAAAGCTCACCTATACTGTAATCTTCCACAATAAAAGCTTACTCCACAATAAAAGCTCACCTATACCGCAACCTTCCACAATAAAAGCTCACCTGGTGAACTGGTCTCGCTGTCTGTGTCCATCGCCACCTCATCATAGTTGTCATACTGGTAGAGATTCCCTGAGGCGTCCAGACCCTGTTTACCTGCAGACTTCCTGTGTTCCCGGTCTCTGGACTGAAGGACAGAAACACAACAGACTTCCTGTCACTTTAACTCTTCTTCTGTGGTGTTTTGATTAATGATTGCTCTTATTTCTGGTTCTAATCCCAATTCTCTTGGAAGAAGATTGTTTATATTAAAAAAAAATTATTATCTACATTTTAATATGAACAGATTTTTGTGGCATTACCCAGCATCCTTTTCTTCACGTGCTCTGCTTCTATCTACATTTAATAACCAGGTTTCTGTAGATCTGATTGAGCGGCTAAATTAAAATCTAAATGTTCCAAGACAACAAATTACTTCCAGGATATTTGATAAATGATATTTAAATGAATTTCCAGCTGTTTCCATGAAGGAAAACTAGTTTGTAAATGTACAGGTACCCCAGAACTCTCTGGACCCTCAGTAAACTCAATGTTTTTAATCGGACACTAAAAAGACAACAGCTTGGATTTTCTCTGTTTATAATATTCAAGATTCAAGAAGAAATCCACTTATGCAATAACGTGTATCTGCAGATGTAACCTGACTGCCGGCGTCCGTGCTCTTACTTTGCTGCATGTCATCGTCTTCCCTCCCACCAGCTTCATGAAGCGGTTGTACTGCTCGTCCTGGTTGGACAGATCGCGGATCCTGCGGATTTCGTCCTCTCGTTTGCGGCGCTCTTCCTCTTCCTGTCGAACGGGCTTCTGCCTCCTGCTCCTTTGCTGCTGCAGCGCTTCCATGTCCTCAGTGCTGCTTCCTGAGATGCCTGGCTTCGCTGCCGAGCCTGGAGCGGAAGAGCACCATCATCATCATCTCATCATCATCATCATCATCACACTCCTACCACAGTGTGAACCTGTCCAACCCTCTCACCTGGACTAATCATCTTCTTGGCCATGTGTGGTTTTCCTGGAGCTCTGCCTCTCTCCAGCGGAGGTTTGGGACCAGGTTTAGGACCCGGTTTGAGCCTCTCTCTTTCTCTGTCTGGAGGTCTGGGGCCAGTCTTGGTTCTGTCTCGGTCCCTCACCAGTGGTTTGGACCTGGTTCTGCTCCTGTCCGTAGCAGCGGCAGCAGCAGTGGCGGCAGCCGCAGTGGCGGCGGCAGCGGAGGCCGACCTGGTGGTGACCCTCTGCCTGCTGGGCAGAGCGGCTCCAGAGCTGGAGCTCTTCTCCTGGACCACTTTAGTGATCCGGTCTTTGCTCTTCTTCATCACCTGCTGCTCCTTCTGCTGCCACTTCTTACTGGCCGACTGCAGAGCGAGGAGACGCAGCTGCAGCTCCGACAGCTCCTCTTCCTCCACCTTCACCACCGGCTGCTCAGAGACACATATGAGTAGTAAGTAACTGTTATCCATCATCACTGCTGCTGTTTCTGTTATTGATTATAATCAATACCGTAATATCAGAAACATACAGAAATCTTTAGTCAGGGGCAGCTTTAGTCTTTTCAACTTAAAAGCTGACACAATGATCTCTTAAACTCTTGATATAGTTATGGTTACGTCTGTCCCACCTTGTCAGGAGAGACAAGCGAGTCTTCGCTGGACGCCGACGATTCTCTCCGACACGAACACGTCTTTATGGTTTTCTCGTCTTTGTCCGCCTCTTCGCTGCAGCAGGGACATGTCTTCTTCACCTCCTCAGACTCTTCATCGGCTCTTTGTTCTGTTTCTGCTCCAGCTGCTGTTCTTCTGTCTTCTTCTTCTACTCCTTCTGGACACACAGGAAGTGAAACCACACTTTTATTGTTTGGTTATATATCTTTGATTGCTGTTCTATTTTCTCTTTTTTATACATAATCTGTGAAAGCTACTCAGCAATAACCCCGTTTATGATTCTATGAAAATATTGTCAATGATGAACTGATTATCAGAAACCTTCAGAGGAACATTGATTATTGAGTATTTGTCCTCACCCTGCTCCCCAGTGTCGCCTCCTGTCTCCTGCTCCACCCACTTCCTCTTCAGCTCGTCCAGGTTGACGGGGACGGGCAGTTTATGGCGGAGAGGTTTGATGTTGAACGCCTGGAACACTTTCTTCTCCGCCGTCTCCAGCTCAGACGCTTCCTCCGGACTGGGAGCGGGAACTGGTTTGGTCTCTGCAATACTGGCGGCGTTGGGGTCTGGGGTCTGGTCTCTGGCGGGGGACTCTTTGGGCTCCAGAGCCATGGTCTCCTCTTTTCGGATGCACTCCAGCTCCAGCTGGATCTGCTTATACTTGGACAGGAGGTCCTCGAAGGACTCGTCAACACTGTTCTCTGGTTTGGTTTGAACACTGTGAGCTGGTTTCCTGGTCTGGTTCCTGCCCTGAGGTTTCTCTGAGGTCACATGTTAAAGAATGTACAGCTACTAATAATCAATCGATTAGTCAATTCATCGATTAGTCTGTAAAGAAAGAAAATTGAGTTCACCCCCATTTCTTGTTTTGTCTGACTAGCAGACCCGAAACCAACTAATATTCGGGACCACAAGTCACAATTATTTATCTGTCAATCATTCTCTGGATAATCAATTAGTTGTTGGTCAGACATCCTCAAAGAGCTGACTGTTACTAAAGAAACTACTGACACACCTGTACTGACACACCTGTACTG
>NW_023339984.1:8932143-8934751 GCF_004916995.1 Morone saxatilis | reverse complement strand
AGCTGACACACCTTTGTACTGACACACCTGTACTGTGATATATATACTACTGGACACACCTGTACTGTGATATGATTAACTTACTGGACACAGCCGTGTACTGTATCTTCTTTTTTTTGTCGCGCGACAGGTCGGGAATGGCGAGTATACAAGATGCTTAAAACTGCAGATGTTGACTTCCGTTAGCGGTGTGCTGGCCAGGGATTGCAGGAAAAAGCAGGCTCTTGTGCCATGCTATAATCCTTTGTCGTGCGTCGTCGGCAGGTTGGGCCGCGCCAAGGTCCAAAACTTATCACCCGGTGTGGGTGTGTGAGCGAGAGCGAAGGGAGAAGAGAAGAGAGAGAAAAGAGCGTCTCTCTGGCTTAAATAGCCGGGATGACAGGTCTGGGGTCCGAGGGAATCTGACCAATGAAGGGCCGGTGTTTGGGCGTTTATTGCTTTCATGCCACACCTTGACCGCATTCCTGGACCCCCACTGAGAGGTCTGTTATCTGGTGGGCCCTTTCCTTTGTCTTTAGTCACTACAAGCAGGCTTTATTGCTTACATAAAGGCCTCGCTGTAGTAAAGACCATTTTCTTTGTGGCCATATTCCAACATTTCCCTTTTGGTCCAGTTAAACACTTCAAATGAACAAGTTCATGTTTAAAGGTCTCCTTGGATCCCAATAGGTTTTTACCTGCGGTTTATTCCCAACTTCGCAGATATGACCAGGACGGAGCAGTGTCAGCTGGCGTTTAAAAGGGTGAAACAAAACCTCTGTGGGAAGCCTCTCCTTCACACACCTAATAATAATAGTGTATGCGGCTGACAAAAGAATAAAGTTGTCTTGTTTATTGACATCTGTTATTGGATTGTGTGCTGAGTGAACCCTCGGCAGTAGCGAGACTTGCTACACAGAGCTACATTCATTTGTGGGTTGTGTCTAATATTCTCTCTTTTAGCTGTTTCTGGAGGGAAATATCTCTCTATAGCTGCTAAATGCTCCACTACAGCCGACTGAGAACCAGAGAAAATGTGAAAACCAAAACTAGGAGCTAAAGCCTGACGTAAGCTTCGTCCTGGTTCCTTCCATAAACAGCCAATAGGATTGTTCTGTTGGGTTTTCAGTTCCCTGAAAGTGACCATTAGACACTTTTTACATCTCAGACAAAAGAATAATTAAAAATACTCCTGAAATTGTTTTATTGCCCAAAGTGTTCAATCGATTACATGAAAAGATCAGAAATCACAAATGTTTCAACCTGCAGCAGAAACAGAAAATAAAGTCAAAGCAGTCATTAAAGCTTTAGCATTTTCACTGTCTGCTTACTTTATCAATAATCACATTTCCTGTCAATGCTGTCTTTCTAATAAAGCTGTCTGAACAGCAGAAGTCGATTAATCAAGCTTCTTGTGTCGGGTTTAAAGGAAAATTTTAGAAATAAAGCTTTGTTTTCTTACTGGGAGTTAAATTAAAGTCCATTAATCAAACCTTTTAATAAGGAATTAAAGCTGTATACAGCAGTTCGTTAGTGGCAGTGTATCATTAGCTCACTGCTAATGCTAATACATTTCCTGCTGCGGCTGCTTTGTATTAAATCACTTCAACTGGCTTTTATTGTGAAATAGCCACAGGAAACAGACCTCAGACAAAGGTTGTAGTTATAATTATTGACACTAATGACCACAAGTGTCAACAAAGCAACCAGGAAAGAGATTACAGTTTATTACAAGGCAGGCCTTTATTTTTGTAGCTTTGGTCGTCAGCTGTGTGGAGCGATGAGGAGGGTGTAACCTTCCTCACTTCAGAAATGGATGATTTCATCATACTTTTCCATCGTTTGACCTTCGACCTGAGCGTCTGGAGAATGAGCTCATTCAGTTATAATTAAGTTCTAGTTATTATAACCTAAATGATCGGATGGAGGACAGGACCTGATTTTCTTTATGTTCCTGCTTTGAAATCGATTTTCAGCAGAAAACATCAACAATAATACAACATTAATAACAATACAGCGCTTCATTTAAATGTTTACAATTAATTCATGGAAAACCAAAGTTTTATCTTTATGCAGACATCAAAGATATTCTGTCATTTTAGTTTTATATTCTTTATTTAACGTATTATAGTATAATTATTCTAATTATGTATGACTGCTAAATTAATTAAAACGTTTTTTCATCAAAAAGTTTTTCATCGAGTGTACGTTATTATATATATATATAATAATAATATATTATTGTTATACATACATTATAATGTTGTAATTATATTAGAATATGTGACGGGACTGACACTGTATTATTATCTTTGCTCTCTGTAAAGCCACCAGACCGACTGACTGACGGTCTGGATCACAGACCGACTGACTGACGGTCTGGATCACAGACCGATGGAGGCAGCAGCTTAAATCAGTGTTTTTATCAATGGAGTCTGGTGTTATTAAATCATTTATTTATTATTATTATTATTATTATTGCATCACATCCTAACTTATTACCATCTGACTGTATGAGTGACAGTTAGTAACATGAAAAAAAGAAAAATTTGTCGAAAAATAAATTTGTAAACTGCTCTCAAGGCCACAAATGTCACTCTACAGAAATAATTTATAGATAGAAACGTAG
>NW_023339984.1:8928336-8932118 GCF_004916995.1 Morone saxatilis | reverse complement strand
CGGTTGGGGGTCGCAAGTGAATTACCACTTGCCTGAAAGCTGTTCAGACCAAATAGTTTTGGGCGGGAAACCGCACTCTGCGCCAGCAACACCCTCTCACAGCCCCATCCCTACTCATGTTAATTTTGAGAGAGAAGTTTTGGAAAAGAGCTCGTTTGAACTCTTTTTTCTCAAACTCCCGGGTCTCATTTTTTCACTTTACAGCACCTGAAACTCCGGCGACCCTCATGGTCAACAAGATGACGATGCTCACGGTCTTTTCGGTTTTCATTGGTTGGTCGTTTTTCTGGTCGTTCTGGCCAATGGTTTGAGGGTTCATTTTGAGATTTTTCTGTCTTCTCAGAGACTAACCTGCCTGTGGCCTCCCAACTCGAGGTTGCACCGCACACACCCAGTTCGAACACTACACACACACCATAGCGAGCCTTGACGAAGGGACACAGCACCCGTCGTAGTAGAACAATTACACATGATCATGGGCCGCAGTCAACAAAAGGCTACCTATTTTCTAGTGAAACTTTACTACGATTTGTTCTATTACTGTCATTTTTCACTACTTAGTTTCCCTGGTGTTGGATGTGGTTAAGTGGAATACACACACACAGAGACACCAAATGCATGCAACAACATAAACACAATCATATATATCAAAGAAACACACAAACACATAAACCATAACAGATAACACACAAAAACCAACAGTGTCCAATCCTAAATATACATTACATCTACACGTTTGTATCATATGACAGGTACAATAGATTCACCTATTCTTTCACACATTCAGTCTTTCATCTGATCTGATTCAGATTAATAACTGGACAGAGGAATATAGGATTAAAAAATCAGAAAAAAAAACAAATAAATATATTGATCTCAATTAAAATAGGAAAAAAAAAAATATATTATTTGTGGGACCTGACCGTGTCACCATTGAGCAGGCTCGCGCACCACAAGATGATTGCTCCACTCTTGAGCACACGTGTTCACGCTGATTTTGTGGGGAATTTTGATGTCTGCGCACTTGGATTGACGAGATGTGTGCCTTAACACACACACTTTTTGAGGCCCCCCTGTGGCCCCTAGAGGATGACATGGTATTAATATACAGTCAGGCGCAGTCAAAATTTCTTTAGGAATTTTCTAGTTGTCATTCTTGTTACTTTCATCTTATTTTCCTGTTGTTGTTGTTGCTGCTGCTGCTGCTTTCACTTCCTGTCCTCCATCCTAACGTTGGTTTAACTCCCAGAAACCAAACTGTGTCAATAATAATAATACGTCCTGTATAAAACACAATGTTCCACCATCAACATCCTTTATTCTGCTCTGATATCAGGATTAATACTGGAGGAGGTTATTAATCAGTTAATAGTTTGATCTCATTAATAATAAAATAAATCACCATGTGGGACCTGACGTGGTCACATGACGAGGCCCCGCCCCTCTAAAGCTCCACTCAGACGGTCTGTGGGGTTTATTCTCTGACTGGATATGTGGACTTTTATTCCCCCTGTGGGCCCCCTGTGGCCCCCCTGTGGCGGCTTTAGACTCCGCCTCCTGCTGTCTGAATGGAGCTTTAGGAAATGATCAGGAGAGAAGGAATGACTATCTGACTCAAAGAGACAATATGATACAAGAAATTACAAAAATAAGATTCTGAATAATCTTAAATCCTTTTTACATCCTCCTCCTCTTCCTCTTTGTTGTCGTGGCGACGTGGTGAAACGCCGACCGCCGCGGCACTCTGACACACTGAGTCAGTCTCTGCTGTTCACTACGATATGAAGGCAACTTTGCAGCTGTTGTGAGAGCTGGTTTCTCTTAAGTGTCCATTGGAGCAGGCGTCCGCTCGCGGCGGCGGTCTGAGAGCCGGAGCAGATCCATAGTCCGTCAGGGCGGAGCCAGAAACCTCTGTGTCAAAGCCCAGGATGGCGCTGATGGACTGAGGCAGATCCTGAGGGGTTTAAACAGATCAGTTACTGACAGTTAGTGGGTGAATCAGCAACACCTAGTGTTCCCCTCGCTTCACCCTCTGGTTCCAGCCCCAGAGGAGGAAACCCCTGGAACCAGGTTTGATTAGTCCGTTCTGGGCTACTGTAGAAACAAGGCGGTTCAACATAGTGGAACATATAACAACGTATATAACGTTCATTTAATCTGACTCATGATGTTACACTCACAGTGGAGGTGGTCTCCTCCCAGTGGAGGTCTGAACACTGGTGAGATTATGTGACCACAACCACTGTTGAACGTACCTTACAGCTCTTTATCTGCAGACAGATGCCTTCTGCTTTCTGGAGGATTTCTTCAATGTCCAGTTTCATTGAAAGCTCATTAATGTGCTGCAACAACAAAACACCAAAGTCACACTTCAGCTTTATTCTGATTTCACTCTCACACTTTAAACACTTCATTGTTCATTGTTTGAAATGAACACAACTTGTTTATATTTGGGTCATTTTCTTATGATAGATTATTTTGAAGATATTTAAAAATATTTAGGAGAATTAAACACGAGTTCCTTCTGGTCTAATATCTGCAGCTTCAGTGTCCATTGAGTTACTGCAGAAGAAACTGTCTGAGCTGATTATACAGATCATATTTGATCATTTCTGTCACTTCAGGATCCTGCTGGTCTCACACTGCTGAGCAGGAAGCTAACGTGCTACAAGCTAACAGGGGGGGAGCTCAGCACACCTTGAGGATTTCATTGAAGCCGTAGTTCTCCTCCATGATTTTCTGTTTCTCTGAGTCCAGGATAGCACAGCAGACCAGCAGGTGGAAGTTCTGACAGGGAAGACCCGTCCACATCACCTGAGGGCGACACGCAGACACAGATCAAATCCTTAACTGAAGACGTTTTAGTAGAATAATAACAGGAGGTAACTACAGAAGCCCAGAGAAAACTCACCTCCCACAGTCGGAGGACGTCCTGGAAGCTGAGCTCCCGCTTGAATCTGATCAACAACCAGCGGAAACAGAAATACAGATATCCTGAATCCTGAGACTCTGTGAAACAAACACACAGCTGAGATCAACAAACAGCAATGACCTTTGACCTTTACAAGGGCTAACTGATACTGTGATATATTCTGATATTTTGTGATATATTCTGATATTTTGTGATATATTCTGATATACTGTGATATATTATAATATATTGTGATAGACTGTGATATATTATGTTCTGTAGCAAACTTTCTTACAAAGCTATTTGTCACATTAGACCTTTATGAAATAAAGTGTGATTTAGATATTAAAGTGATCACACTGATTAACTGAACAGCTTTAAAGGATGTTTGTTCACAGGCTTTGTAACCATAAGATATCTCTTCAAACACATGAATCTGATCAGCTGTAAATCAGATATATATAATCAGACTCTTAGACCCCATTCCAACTAGGCTGCTTAAAGAAGTGTACCTTCAGTTGAACTTTTACTGATATGGATCAAACTTTCTATTTTATTGTTAGGATTGTTGTACCACAGTGCCTTTAAAATAGCTGTAAATCAAACCCCTTTTTTAACCTCCCCTTTCTCTCTTTGACTCTCAAGAGTTTCAAACAAGTTGTGTGACTTTCTATATAGCAAGTAAGGACGTATCAGTAACGTGTCGGTAATACAGATCAATGTCTATCACACTTTGTGGGTCATACCGAGGTAGTTCCAGAAGGCCAGATCCAGCAGTCTGAGCAGAGTACTGAGCTGGATCAGCTGAGTCTTCATCCCCTGCATCTGCTCCTCAAAGTTATGGTGCTGGACACACACACAGACACACACA
>NW_023339984.1:8928095-8928295 GCF_004916995.1 Morone saxatilis | reverse complement strand
TATAATATATAATATATAATATCAGTATCATACAGTAAATACTGATACAGTCTGAATTACTCACCATCTGATCCATAAACGACACAAAACACCAGAAAGCATCAACTTCGTTCTCCATCACGTAGAGAATCGGTGACAACAGGTCGCTCATCCCCTGAACGTAACCTGAAGAGACAACGATATTGATCAGTATACACTGT
>NW_023339984.1:8924882-8927995 GCF_004916995.1 Morone saxatilis | reverse complement strand
CGCCGTGCGTGCAGCGCGCCGTGCAGTTGTCGTACGTTTTGGCTCTCTGCAGGCTCTTCCTCTCCTCCAGCGTGCTCTCCCAGGGAAAATATCCCAACAGAAACTTCCAGGCTTCCTTCCTCACAGCGTGACAGAGTCCCTGCAGGAGGAACACAGGATGAGAGAGAGCAGAGAGCATGCTGGGTAATCACACACCTCCTGATGAATAACAACGTACCCCTTTAAAGATGACTTGTTTGAGGTGTGTGATGTTGGTCATCCTCCCCTCTGGATCCTGGTGTTTGCTCCAGTCCTCTGCTGACAGCGGCTCCCTCCTCGTCACCTGAGGCCTCGTTCCCAGGTCGATCTGACAGGTGAGCTCACACAGTCAGAGCTGCTACATGCTACATGCTAACAATCCTGTTTGTGTTCATTAGTGCAGGGTGTCTCCTGTCTACACAAAGACTTATTGTTTGTTTTCTCTTCATAAAACTGTGTATCAATTCATCAATTAGTCCATTGACAGATAATTAACTGCCAACAATTTAGATTCTTCTCTAAGGCTTTTCTGTCTGAAGTCATTTTATTTCCACTATTTGTTGACTTGTTGAAGTTTAGCTGCAGAGAACGATAATGCAGGAGATGAGCAGCTGAATATATTCGATATATTAGTGAATGCTGTGTGCCTCCTCTCACCCTGGTGATGACTTCGAAGCCGGGCTCCTCCTGCTGGTTGATCTCCAGACCTGGGATGACTTCACCCAGAACGTCGGCCACTTCCTCCGGGGGGCGCTGGTGCTGCTCCTCTGTGCCCCGAAAAGCATCATATATGTAGTTGGTGACTTTGGAGAACCCGCCCAGCGTGGTGACATACGGATCCTTTCTGAACTTCTGCTGGAAACAAACTGGTTTCTTAACATCCAACTCAAACTTACTGAGAAACATCTGAAGCTGCTTCTGTGATAATTATTATTGACATAATCTTTGTTTTAATGGCCCTAGATATTTTCAAAAGTTCTACATCTTCTTTAAGGTTCCATGTCGGATTGTGAATCCTTTTATTTTTCAATATCAGGACGCTGACTGCAGTTCACTGTTAACTACAGTTTAATGTTATATATATATAATGTTACATAGAGAAGCTTTGAAAAGGACGTTTCAGACTGATTTAGTTTCTTACCTGCACAAGGCCGAAGTTGTTGTCGTCCAGAAGGTTCTCGAAGGACTGAGACAGAGCTTTGTTTGGTGAGCTGACCAACAGACACGTTTCATCATCTGGAGAGCTGGAAGCACAAAGACTTTAGAGTGAGCTCTCATAGAGTCGATTTTAGAATAAAAGCTGTAAAAAGCAACAAGTGAGCAGTGAAAACAGGCTCCTTCAGAATAAAATCCAGAAGATCTTCAGTTGTCATAGTTCCCTGCAGCCAATCAGGAGACGTCACGCTAAAGCTCTGAGTCAGAAAACATCCGTTAATGCAGTCGGTTTCATTCTAAAAGGCTTTGATAAGAACTTTAATTATAGCTATCAGTGGACAGATAGAGGGAGACAGTAATCTGTCCACTGAGGAGACACTAAAGCACTCTGGTGCTCCTCTTTATCACAGTTTAAAAATAATTCGTCTAAAGAGCTCAGAAGACTTTATTTTATTATGAGCTTCAACTGTGTGTTCACTGTAACGTCACTGTAACGTCACTGTACTGTGTTATTGGTATCAGTGTTATTGGTATCAGTGTTATTGGTATCAGTGTTATCGGTATCAGTGTAATATTGATCTGGGTGGTGCTGTTGGGTACTCACTCGCTGAGCAGAGCGAACCTCCTCAGGTTGTCCAGGAAGTCGGAGCTGCCGCCCTGGTGGAAGTGCAGAGCAGGCAGGGCGGAGGAGGTTTCCCTCAGTCTGAAGGTCAGAAAGGTCCAACCCTCTTCCTTCACTGTGATGGACCTGAGCTCACTGACACTGAACGCCAGAGCCCACCTGCTCCTCTCATGGCTGTGGTTGAGAGAGCCTGAAAGACCACGCACAGGGATTACTAAACACATACATCCTGAGCAGAGGATCAATAGATCTGATAATGTCTCTACTGATCTTAGTGTTAAACAGCATTGTCAGAGTTAACTGATGAGTTGTGAATGCAGTGAAACTCGTCTGTCAGGTGGCTGTAACACTTTCACTTCCTCCAACATTAACAACAGCTTTCACTTCAGCTTTTACTGTCGACACCTTTCTATTCAAATATGCAGTCAAAGTATTAAATGAAGAACTGAGAGTGAAACAGAGACTGTAGAATGAATAATTAGTATGGGTTGGTTAAAGATATTTAAAGTAAAGAGAACTCACTGTCTCCGTTAGTACAGGTCTTCTTCTTAAAGGACACAGCGTTGACCATGTCCCACTCTGTCTCGTAGCTCTGCTGGGTTTCTAACAGCTGGTGGGACCTTTCACCCGAACACTGATCCCACTCCATGACTGAACTGGAGTCCTGAAACACAAAGCCGCTGTTACACTTCCTGTATGAGCTGAAATCTACTCAACTTCTTTAAGATAACTGCTACCACTCAACTTATATACTGAACTATACTTTCACTGTCGATTAAAGAGAAATACAAATTCAGATTAGTTTACTAGTGTAAAATGAATGAAAGGCTCAGAAAGTTGAATTGATCACAATACACAGCCAGTGTTCACTCTGTTAGCTAGCCGCTATATCCTGTTAAATGATCAGATTTAAATGTCAGTAAATGTGTCAAACAGATAATAATAATAATAAATTGTTATTGATCTCATTCTGTCCCTGATTAATCTCTAGCAGATGAGCTCATTAACCAGTTCATTAATAACATATAATCATTAGTTTAACACACACCTTTCCAGCACACAGCATGTTTGATGGGTCGACAGTATCTTCCAGAGGTCTGTACTCCACAATGATTTCAGCATCCTGACAGACACAAAACATCCGCAGTTATTTCATACAACCAGGAACCCAACGCACCGTTTTATGAGCCATTAATATCAGCCACAGGGAGCACAAACAATCAGCGGATTAACTCTTAATGATTCTACTAATATACACAAATTAAACGTACAATCATTTCTGCCACTAAAACAATAAGAAAAGATAAAGTGTGATGAG
>NW_023339984.1:8924568-8924782 GCF_004916995.1 Morone saxatilis | reverse complement strand
GTAAACAATGCCATAAGCGGGCTGCGTTGCCAGGTTTGACAGTGCCCCCTTTAGGAAACACCATTAATTAAGGTGAAAGGAGAAGTATTATGCAGGTGTTTGCATTTTGTAGTGCAGTGTTCACTGTATATTTGTGTAGCACATTTGAACAAATGTATTGACTGTCCTACCATATTGTTATTGCTGCCATGCGAGCCACCAATTAAAGCTTGAC